>NC_091441.1:68405361-68715361 GCF_964237555.1 Oryctolagus cuniculus
ATACCAAGCAATGGAAACCAAAAGCAAGTAGGCATAGCTATCCTGATATTAAATAAAACAGACTTTAAATAAAAAACTATAAAAAGAGATAAGGGCATTATATTTTGATAAAAGGTTCAGTTCAACAAGAAGACATAACAATCATAAATATATATGCACCCAAAACAAGACCACCCAGATATATACAGAAAATATTAGACTTAAAGGGAGGGATAGACTCCAATACAATAACAGTAGGTGATTTCAATACCTCATTCTCATCAATGGACAGATCATCCATATGGAAAATCAATAACAATACATCAGAGTTAAAACATACTATTGAGCAAATGTACCAAACAGACACTTACAGGACATTTCACCTAACAGCTACAGAATACACATTCTTATCAACACATGGAATGTTTTATAGGATAGACCACATATTAGGCTACAAATAAAGTCTCAGCAGATTTTAATAGATTGAAATCATAACATGTATCTTCTCCTGCCATAAAGGAATAAAACTAGAAAACAACAATAAGAACAACAGAACACTCATAAATACTTTGAAATTAAGCAATGTGCTATTGAACGATGAATGATAAATGAAGAAATTAAAAAGAAAATCAAAAACTTTTGTGAAATAAATGAAAATATAAACACAACATATCAAAACCTGTGGGATACAGCAAAAGCAGTATTAAGAGGAAGTTTATAGCATTAAGTGCTTATATTAAATAGAAAAATGTCTCAAGGATCTCATCTTGAAGATTTAGGAAAAAAGAACGAACCAAACCACAAAACAGTAGGAGCTCAGAGATAATAAGGACCAGAGCCAAAATAAATGCAATAGAAACTTAAAAAAATGATAAAGATCACAAAAATTAAAAATTGGCTTTTTGAGAAGATAAAAACATAGATAAAACTCTAGCAAGACAAAGGAAAAACTCAAACAAATAAAATTATGGATGAAAAAGAACATATTACAACCAACACCACAGAAATACAAAGAATCATAAGAAGCTACTATGAAGAATTACATACTAATAACCTGGAATACCTCAAAGTAATTGATAAATTCCCAGATTCTCTATCAAGATTAAATCAATCAGATATAGAGGACCTAAACAGACTCTTAACAAGCAAAGAGATTGAAACAGTAATCAAAAGTCTTCCATCAGTGAAAAGTTCAGGAACTGATGGCTTTGCTATTGAATTCTACAAAATATTCAAAGAAGAAGTAACTCTTCACACTATACCAAAATGCTGAATAGGAAGTCTGCCAAACTCTTTTTATAAGGCCAGCATTATTTTGATGCCAAA
This sequence comes from Oryctolagus cuniculus, assembly GCF_964237555.1. Lineage (NCBI taxonomy): Eukaryota > Metazoa > Chordata > Mammalia > Lagomorpha > Leporidae > Oryctolagus > Oryctolagus cuniculus. The sequence continues at coordinate 68,406,667 of NC_091441.1, forward strand.
ACTGAAGATATGACACAAAAAAGAAAACTAGAGACTATATCTTAAATGAACATAGATGTAAATATTTTCAACAAAATGCTAGCAAATCAAATCCAAAATTACATAAAAAAGATAATACAACATGGTCAAGTGGTATCTATCCCAGAAATGCAAGGGTGGTTCAACATTCAAAAATCAATAAATGTCATACATCACATCAATGGAATGAAGAACAAAAACCATATGTCATCTCAGTAGATGTGGAGAAAGCATTTGATAAGAGTCAACAGCACTTCATGTTAAAAATCCTCCACAAATTAGATATAGAAGAGACATTCCTCAAAATTATAAAGGCTATCTATCACAAACAGCCAATATCATACTGAATGGGGAAAAGTTGAAAGCATTTCCCCTCAAATATGGAACAAGACAGGATGTCCATTTTTGCCACTCTTATTTAACATAACACTTGAAGTCTTAGCAAGAACAATTAAGGAAGAGACAGAAATAACAGGCATCAAAATTAGAAAAGAGGATGTCAAATTGTCCATGTTTGCAAATGACATGTTGTACACAGAAAAACCTAAACACTCCAATTCAGTGAAGTTACAGGTTTGTATGCTAATGATTAACTCACTGAAAGAGAAATCAAGAAAGAAATTCCATTGGTGATAACCACAAAATATCTAGTAGTTCAGAATAAATTTAACTGAAGAAGTGAAAAATCTTTACAATTAAAATTATCAAATATTGATGAAAGAAATCATCAAGGACGCACACAAAAATGGAAAGATATTCTTTGCTCATGGATTGGAAGAATCAATATTATTAAAAAGTATGTACTACCTAAAGTAATCTACAGATTCAATGCAATCCCTATCAAAATATCAATGACATTCTTTAGAGAATTAGAGAAAGCAATCCTAAAATTCATATGGAAATACTAAACACCCAGAATAACCAAAGGTATCCTGAAAAAGGAAAAGCAAGCTGGAGGCATCATAATACCTGACTTCAAAGCACACTACAAAGCTATAGCAATTAAAACAGTCTTGCAAAGAAACCAATGCATAGATCAATGGGATAGAATAGAAAGCCCAGAAATTAATCCACATACATGCAGACAGCTTATTTCTGAGAAAAGTGCTCAGACCGTATGGTGAAATAAGGATAATCTCTTCAACAAATGGTGCTGGCAAAACTAGATTTATATATGTATAATGAAATTAGAACCATGTCTCTCACTATATACAAAATAGACCTAAATTTAAGACCTGAAACTGTGAAGTTGCTAGAAGAAAATGTAGGGGAAACACTGAAAGACATTGGTGTAGTGGACGACTTCTTGGACAAGACCCCCAAAGCACAGGCAACAAAAGCAAAACTAAACAAATGGGACTCTATCAAACTCGGAAGATTTTGAACAGCAAAGGAAATGATTAGAAGAGTAAAGAGACATCCAACACAATAGGAAAAATATTTGTAAACCACCTATCTGACATAAGGTTAATATTCCAAATATATCAACAACTTAAAAACTCACTAACAACAAAAACCCAACTAATCATTTGAGAAATGGGCAAAGGACTTCAATAAACAGTTCTCAAAGGAAGGAATATAAATGGCCAAAAATTGTATGAAAAAATGCCTGATATCACTAGCCATTAGGGAAATGCAAATCAAAACCACAGTGAGATATCATCTCATCTCTGTCAGAATGGCTAAAATCCAAAACACAGAGTTACAAATACTGGTGAGAATGTGGACACTTACACACTGATAGTTGGAATTAAATTAGTGCAGCCACTGTGGAAAACAGTATGGAGATTTCTTTAAAAACTAGAAACAGACATGCAATATGATCCAGCTACTGGGTATATATACTAAAGACTTGAACACAATGTATCAAAGATATACCTGCACTACCATATTTATAGCAGCACTGTTCATAATAGCCAATATTTGGAACCAACAAAATTGGTTCGGATGACAGATAAGGAAAATGTGGTATATGTACACAATGCAATATTATTCAGCTATAAGAAAGAATGAAATTCTACAATTTGCAGCAAATGAATGCAATTGGAGGACATCATGTTGAGTGAAATATGGCAGACCCAGAAGGATAGTTACTGCATGTTCTCCCTTATACGTTGAAGCTAAAATTTAAAAAACAGAGAGAAAAGAAAAAAATGTCTGTGTGCATCAGTAGTGCTGCAAATTTAATTTTGTAAAGCTTTGTTTTATATCTTTGTCAAAACAATGGTTAAGAATGTTATCGGCCGGCACCGCGGCTTGCTAGGCTAATCCTCCGCCTGTGGCACCGGCACACCGGGTTCTAGTCCCGGTTGGGGCACTGGATTCTGTCCCGGTTGCTCCTCTTCCTGTCCAGCTCTCTGCTGTGGCCCGGGGCGGGCAGTGGAGGATGGCCCAAGTCCTTGGGCCCTGCACCCACATGGGAGACCAGGAGAAGCGCCTGGCTTCTGGTTTCGGATCAGCGTGGTGCGCCAGCCGCAGCGCGCCACCGGAGTGGCCACTGAGGGGTGAGCCAACGGAAAAGGAAGACCTTTCTCTCTGTCTCTCTCTCTCACTGTCCACTCTGCCTGTCAAAAAAAAAAAAAAAAAAAAAAAAAGAATGTTATCGACTATAGTTTAACAATCTGTGATTACTTCAAAATCACAGATTTTGTGAAATGGTCATTTTCTATTCAATTATTGTCTATATTCCCACTAAACTAGGGTCTTTTAGCTTTTTATTTGGTAAAGTTCTTATCTGGTGAAATATTAAGCCTTTTTACTCTAATATAAACTTTAAATGTTATCTCAAAAACTAAAAAAAAAAAAAAGGGAGAATCAAGGAGTATGAGAGGGAGACAGGAGGAGGGAAAGAAGGAGAGAGCAAGGGGGAATATCATTATATTCTTAGAATTGTATCTACAAATCACACTGAATCTGTTAAAAAGCAGTCAAAATTAAAAAAAAAAAATCCAGTGAGGGGGTGTGGGAGGCAGGAGAAAGAGCTGGATGTGCCCTTGACAAAGTCTATCTGTAGCTTAGTCCTTGGAGATTGGAGGGGGAGTTGCCTCTGTTGAGAGAGAGGTGCAGTTTTGAGGGGTGGTGGGTCATGTAACACACACTCTTTCCCCCTTCCTTGCCCAATGGCTGAGGGACCATGGGTACAGCAAGCTTTTAGGGATCCACAATCACAGCAGGTGAGGGTGGGTACCCATCTGGTAAAGGAGACAAAACAGGGCACCAACAGCATCTGCTATAGAAACAACGAAGGTGTGGGGGCTTCAGCCTGAGGACTGCATAGAAGATTGTGGTGCTACAATGAGGTAGTTTTCCGTGATGTAAATGATAGCAAGTCATTTCTCTGTACAGTTAGCTACAAGTGGTCCCTTCAAACATTAAAGCCAATTTGTGCCTTATTTTACTTTGCTATGCCTTTTTTTTTTTTTTTGGACAGGCAGAGTGGACAGTGAGAGAGAGAGAGACAGAGAGAAAGGTCTTCCTTTGCCATTGGTTCACCCTCCAATGGCCGCCGCGGCCAGCGCGCTGTGGATGGCGCACCACACTGATCTGAAGCCAGGAGCCAGGTGCTTCTCCTGGTCTCCCATGCGGGTGCAGGGCCCAAGCACTTGGGTCATCCTCCACTGCACTCCCAGGCCACAGCAGAGAGCTGGCCTGGAAGAGGGGCAACCAGGACAGAATCTGGTGTCCCGACCGGGACTAGAACCCTGTGTGCCGGCGCCGCAAGGCAGAGGATTAGCCTATTGAGCCATGGCGCCGGCCAACTATGCCTTTTACAACTCTGAAATGTTAACTCAAGTGGCATTGTGGGTTTTGGTGGTCTCCACTTCCCTTCACAAGGAACACAATCACTTGACATCTGAAGTGTGAGTGAACTTGTAGTCAGATCTTTTCATAAGGCATAGACAGTGATGTGGCTCACCAAATCTACCCTATTGACCAACAAGTCATGGTTTGAATGTCTCCATCAAAACTCATGTTGAAATTTAATGACCAGTGTGAGGTATTAATATTAATTTAACGTTCAATGTCATAAATTTACAGTATGTGGAGGTGAGAACTTTGGAAGGTAATCAGGATTAAATGAGGTAGCATAGGACTCTATGACAGTTCGAGTGGCTTTTTAAGGAGAGGTAGAGAAACCTCACTAAGAAAGATTGACTTTTCCCCACCATATAGTGCCCTCTACCAGGTCACACATGACACAGCAGGAAGACCCTATCCTGATGCCAAGCGGATGCTGGTGCCATGTCCTTGGAAATTAAGAACTATGAGCTAAGTCAACTTCTTTTCTTGGTAAAATTCCCATTCTGTGATATTTAGTCAAAGTAATAGAAACTGGACCCATAGGTAGGTAAAGAAATGGAATTTCCTTGTTACAAATTGGAAAAAAAAAAAAAACCTGGGACAGCATCAAACTAAGTTTCTTGGCTACCTAGTCCATCTTTAAATTATTCTACATTATGCAGCCACCACCATGTCTCTGGGAAGGCCATGTCTTCTCAGTCACCAGTTATTTTGTTAGTAAATTCTCAAGTGAAACTTGGTTCTCAATTTGTATACACCAAGACCTCTGGGAGTCTACGGGAAGTTTCATTTTGCATGTCACAGGTCAAAAGCTCCCTGTGAACAGTAGCTGAGATGAAGGCCAAACCGCACAAGCAAAAACTGACTTCTTCCTAACCAGACATCTGTAGACCATAGACGCTCAAATGAGTCCCATGGGACTGAGCTTTGTATGAGAAGTCACCATTCCCAGTGCCTTACAAAAAGTCCCTAATGGTGGAATTTACTGATAATAAACATATAATAATTGCCTGTTTGACATTTGAAGAGCAGAAAGGCCAACAACATCATCCACAACCAGGTCCATTCAAAATTGGACATGAATTATGCACCATCTAAAACTAGTCATCTCCACAGTAGATGTGGCACAGCTGAAAGGACCTCAGGAAGTATCACTAGGCCTAAAAGGCAGTGAGGAAATCTCAGATGAATTAGAGATAAAGACAGTTCTCAATGGGGTCAGCATTGTGGTGAAGCTGGCAAAGCAGCTGTCTGGGAAGTTGGCATCCCATACGGGTACAGGTTCAAGTTATAGCTTCTATGGATCCAGCTCTCTGCTAATTTACCTGGCAAAGCAGTGGAAGGTGACCCAAGTGTTTGGGCCCCTGCCATCTGCATGGGAGACCCCAAAGAAGCTCCTGGTCCCTGGCTTTGGCCTGGCCCAGCCCTGTTCGTTGTGGCCTTTAGGGCAGTGAACCAGCAAATGGAAGAGATCTCTCTATTTCTCTAAAACTCTGCTTTTCAAATAAATAAATAAAACCCTAAAAAGAGAAAGGTCTCAGTGACTTTGAGATGCTTTAGGTGTTACGTTGTATGTCCTTTCAGACATACCTGTTCCCTCCTTGATTGTGTGACTCTCTCCTCCCAGAAGAGCAAGTAAACCTCTTGGGACATGAAGATGAACATCTTCTCCCTTGAAAATGAAACACAGGTTATGCACTCTGGGATATCTATTAAAGGAACTTATTGTTTTGCAAAGAAAGTCCTCCATTCTTACCAGATTTCTCACTTTAATTTCTCTAGACACAGTCATTCATCACAGAATCACGAAATATGAACTGTCAGTGGTGATGTGTGCTATGAGGGAAACTGGAGGGAGCAGTGGACGCCTTAGCAATTGCATCAAGGTCCAGGAGCAGGCAAGTGTCTGTAGGGAATGACCTCAAGGATGAATGAGAGTTCACACCACACAGGGATGGAGAAGTAAAGTGAGAAACCAAACATAAGCTCCTGGATTGGAGGGGAGAAGGGCCACCATGAGGCAGAAAATGTGTCAGTCATAGAAGGACTTCAGGGATTTTAACCTTTACAGTGGAGAGAAAAGAGAAGATCATAAACAAGAGGAAAACACAGTCAGATTTGCATCAACACAGTGGCGGTTTGGAGACTAGAACACAGGAAGAATAAGCACAAACAGAGACTGTCTAGGGGGTTGTAGTTATACAGGCATTTGGTCTGAGGCTGAGGTTATACATAGCATTTGGTCTGAGATCTGTATGGAGATGAAGAGGGGACAGACACCAGAGCTGTGCCCCATTGGAGAGACCGGTCCCTCCATATAGGAGCTGACTCTTCTCTTTCTGTGTGGATATTTCCATTGTAGTGCAAGCAACTGGGTAGAGCCCTGTTGTTTGTGTGACTTCCTTCTCCTTCTAGATAATAGCTACTCAGGGGCGGGGGTAGTGTCCTTACTGTTCATAGCCTCCGTATGCTGCACAGACACAGCCTGTCTCCAGGAAGAATCCTCATAAAGGCGTGTGGGGGACACAGGAAGGCCAGTGGCTTAGATGAATGGAAATGAGGGAAGAGCTGCTTCCCCAGAGGAGCAGCAAGCAGCAAATTGACGTGGAAGCTACAGTCAGGCAAAGATGAGAGTAATGATGGGAGAAGGGGCTGGTTTGATAATGAAAGCTTTAAAACATAGAAGGCAAAACTTACCATGAGATTTTTCTTAATAATTTAATGTCATATTGTGCTTGCTACCCCCAATATATCTGATCTTTCCTAGTAATAGTCCCCTTCAGTTAGTTTTATCTTACAGGTAAGGGTATATTCCAACTCTGGGCTCTTATGTAAAATATTTAAGAAGAGTTGCCCTTAGTTAACAAAATTGAATGTTCTCAAGGTGTGAGAGGCTCATTCCCAGCCTCAGCCCCTCTGGTATACTGACCTCTTTGGGCAGTATCTATGCTCTTGATGCACTCTGACTACTTTAGCAGCCTGGAGAATCCTCTCTGGCTGAGTGACATGCAGCTCTTCCACTCTCTTCTGCTCTGGTTGACAGCACTACAGACAAAAGAGTACATGACCATCAGTGCAGCTGTACTGCCCATGGCTTCCCATTAACCAAGCATTGGTCAAGGTCTCCCATCCTCCAACACTCACTTCCCAGGCAGTCATTACTCTTGGACTTGAACTACATCAGGACTGGAGATGTTTCTCCTCTTGAAATTTCATGAAAGCAGAATCTCACTAATTTTATAAAGAAGTGAAGTAAGTGCTATCAGGGGAAAGCTATTATGCAAATTCCTAAGATTTTTTTCCAGTTCTAGAAAAATCAACAATCTAGTGAGAGATAATGTGGCATTTGCTGCACCAAATTCTTTACTCATACCACTTTTTGATGGGGGTCATTTGTAAAGAAAGATCACAGAATTTGGGCAAGAATTCCAGATTATCTGCACCAGTTAAGTCATCTACACTTTTCATCATGGTTGCCATGGATAAAGGCACACCTGTCTCAGGGCATCTCCAATGGAGCAGAAGGGTGAGATATCCTTGAGCATTGACCAAGAAGCCCCCCACTCTCACAGCTGCTCCCCTCACTCCTATCCAGACACATTTTGCCTTCATTTTTTTGAATATAAATATCTTAAAGCTTAGGCTTCTTAATGGCTGGTTTTCCTACATTCCTGTAACTTTCAGACATTGGAACTTTTAGACACTCCTCTTCATCCTTCTCCCTACTTCACCATCCTTGACACCAGGATATACTCCCTCACCAGTGACTCTAGAGATTTTTCTATGTGGGAGTGACTTTGCAGGTAGCCATGTAGAGAGCAGGGGCAGCATCAGGAAAGAGGTGTTAAAACTGGATGTGCAGAGGAAGATAGGGGTCTACCTTGGAGGGCAGGCTGCTGGGGACAACTGAGGAGGGCCCATGCTGACCCCAGTTATCCAGCTGTCAGTTGAGCTGCCCACCTTTGGAGACACTTGTAGCTCCTGGTGTAGAGCTGTGGTTCACACGTGGTCCAGCGTTTCTGTGGAATTCCTGCTGGGCAGTAGGTTGAAACCTATAGTACTGTGCATGTGCACTGAAGGTCAGCCCACCACGCTTTCTTCTCAGGAGAACTCATGAAATAAGCTTGATTGATGGGTTCATTGCTTCATTCCAATGCTTCATTTCATTTATTCAGTCCCTGGGCAATCATTTATTCAATTCTTCCATAGATGAGATGATAGGAACATAATAATAAGACAAAGTCCTTATTCTTCCTTGAAAAACCAACAATGCAACAGGAGAGAAAGTAAATGAGCAATAATGATGGAGTGGGGTGCCACTCTGAGGTGTCACAGAATGTGAAGTGTAGAAGGGGAGAGGCTGGACTCAGATTGGAGACTCAGAAGAGGATTCCCAATGGTGGTTTTCTGGACAAACCCCTGCAAACTCCTGTCCTGAAGTTGGACCTTTCTTCTAGTAACTCTCAGGGAGTTCCTGCTTTCCTACACATCCACTACCGACATGAAATAGAGCTGTACTCTTGTGGACTGGGATTGGCACATTCCCCAAGCTCATACATTGAAACACTGCTCTCTCACGTGATAGTGTAGGAGGCAAGGCCTTTGAAGATGATTAGAAGTGGATTAAGTCATGTGAACAGTCTCAGATGGGGACAGTGTCCTCTTATGTGTCCAGAAAGAGCTTGATTTGCTCTGCTCCCTGCCATGTGAGGACACAGTGAGAGGGCCATCATCTATACCCTCAGGGACAGACCACACCTGCCAGGCATGCACCCTAAGCTCAACTTCCAGTCTTTGGAACCATGAGAAACACTTGCTGCTTTTAAGCTTCCCAGTCTATGCCAATTTGGTATAGTAGCCTAATCAGACTGAGACCATTGCCTTGGAAAATGGCGCTTGCTGAAGTTGGACAATAGCCCATGATCATGGTGTACTGGAATATTTAGAAGCCAGTTCACCAAAGGGGTACTTGTGGCCCCACGGGTGTACAACATGGAGAGCTGAATGAGAAGATTCAAACCTCTCCTCATAATCACGTCTGTCTTCAAGAACAGGAAGGGTGAAGCTCTGTGTGCCTCACCTTCACACCAATGAGAGACAGCAGTGCACAATGGCTTCACTTCAGTTTCACACCATGCAGCACAGGCTACAAACACATACCCACAACTCACTGACTGTGTGATTTGCAAATAACTGACCCTCACCAAAAGACCAACAGATAGACATAAAATCTCACGATATGAGCCTAGGAAAACAAGAACGCAGAGGAGCTGAGACTCCTAATAGGAGCCATACTTGAAGGGAAAAGTAATTGTTAACTTTCATTTATGTTAGCTTTTATATATTCCATATAAAATGTACAGTGTTCAAAATATATAAATAACAGAATATTTGCCAATTTATAAGTACAGAATGCTGAGAAATATTTCACTGGTAGTGGTTTTTGCATGAAAAATGCTTGTAGCCTATTGATTCAGAAGGAAAGGACTCATCTCAAGTAGGCAGCCTGTTTACAGAGATCAGTCCTCTTGACCTTGTCTAACTGGCTTCAGCTTGCCTCTCCCAGACACCAGACACACTGTTCTGTGCATCTTAAAACTGCAGCCCACCAGTGATGGAACGTGGAAACAGAATCAATGTCTTCAGTGAACTGTGAAAGTCTGGAAGAAGTCTTCACATTTTTTAGCTGAAATCTCACACAGGTATGGATGACAAAAAAACTTCTACACCTCCCTGGACGTGGCCAGCCCCTGTCCACCACGAGGACAGGTAGTCTGCTCACCTTGTGCTAGGAGGTGTTGCCAAGCTCTGTGATGTTTTTATGCAATCCTGTCTTTGGTTTGGCTCCAGGAGGACTGCAGTTTAAAGTCTTACCTTGTTCTGGATGGAAACCACATAAAACTCTCACGTTCTATATTGTTTCCATGCTAGACCATGAACTCAGTGGCTCTGATCCAACCCAAACCTCCGCCCTGATTTCCCCAATCTTTGGCTGACATTTGCAAACCTCAAAGAAACTTCCAACAAAGCTGGCTTGAATCTAAAGTCTCTTTACTAATATGGACACAGCCCTGTTTTAAAACTAGCACGCCCAGAATAGGCCGCACAGGAAACCCCTGGCTACTGTCCAGTTAAGTTATGGATAAAATTTTGCATCATTTGTTAAATAAAAAGAAAGATGTTATTTGGATAATCCAATATGTAAGCTCAATAGAACTGTGAGGATTTTGCCAATTGCTTTTGAGGGTGCAGTAGCTCATCATTGTAATTCCAGCTATATATTCTGATGGCCACACAAAGACTAATAACTGAAATATTTCCACAAAGTTTCTTTTAGAGCTTAGTACCACAACTTGCTAGCTACTCTCCCTCATTTTCTATAGAAAAGACCATGATCCTCTTTTTAAATAAATACTCTAATACTTTCTACAATTGCATTTGCAAAGAAGATATGCATGCATGCAAAGTTCTAAATGGGAGTCTATCTGCCCACAACTACCTGTGACAACGTTTGCATCCTGACATTGCGGAGTTAACACTGCCTGGGGAAAAAAGCTGGCTTTCGGATGAATGCTTGTATTGTGGTACAGTAGAAAAGCACCATGTATATTGCACTCTATAAATGTAATACAGGAAATTAACATGAAGACATTTGCAAAGTGAAAGTTTATGTATCTTTGTCTCACAAAGGGTCACAAGACATGATTCCATGCCTTGCCCGCCAGGCAAGGATGCTCTGTAAATCCATACAATGTCTCCTCATCAGTCCTGGGAGGGTGGGAGCTGTACACACGCCTGCACATGTGGTGTAGGAAGGGCTCTGTTTGTTTTCCTTCCCTAGTGTGTATTATAGCACCCAGTGCCCATAAGCAGGCGATGGCCATGGTCAGACCTCGGCCAAATTCAGAGACAGAGCTGCAGGAAAGCACATGCTGCTGCCGCTGCCGCCCTAGGCTGAACCTGATAGAAAAAGTGGGAGGGACCCAGCCAAGGCTTCTTGTGCAGGAGCAGGCGTCCTGTTACATCGGTGCTACCTGCAGTTGGTTTAGGCTCCAGGATGGATGTGCTTGAATGAGACAAACAGAAAGAAATGATATGGAGATAAGTTTAGATAGTGAGGGCCACTAGGGCATCAGACCAAAGGTAATAAATCTGACCATGTGCCTGTGCAAGAGAAACAGAAAGGGGAGCGGCAAGATTACTCTAAGTGTATTACACGCTAAGAGCATACATCTTCTAAACTCAGGTTTAGAAACCAGTGTGGCAGGGAGCACACGTCTTAAAATATCCACATTGTTTATATAAATACCATCTTTTTTTCACTGCACATTGCATCAACTTCTGCTATGGCTTGAGTATGTCCATCAAAACTTCATGTGTTGGAAACGTAATCTCTAAATTCATGTGTTGGTTGTGTTGGAAGTGGAGGCTGCCCTGCAGGAGTTGGCCAGGGTTAAATGAGACCAGGAAGGTAAGGCCTGTACCATGGCATTAGTGGGTTTATAGGAGGAGGAAGAGAGACCTAGGCTTGCAGGCTCTTGTGAGCTCTCCCCATGGGTGCCCTCCCCCATCAATGCAGCTGGGGTTCCTCTTCAGGTGCTGGTGCCATGCTCTTGGACTTACCAGTCCCCAGAACTGTAGGAAGTAAATCTCCACTCTTCATAAGTTATCCAGTCCAGATATCCTGTTACAGCAGCAGTAAACAGACTAAAGACACCTCCTATCTCCCTCGGCAGTGTAGAAAGTAGAGACACCAGGCTCTTCCGTGTGAAGCTCTCATGGGACCTTTGTCATCATCAAGGCCCTTTTCTGTTTTGAATCTGAATTTCTGATCCACAAGCCAGGCAGCAAACGCAAATGCTGTTACCCAAGTATACTAAGAGATCAACAATTGGAATTTAACTTGGTGAATTCACAGCCTGACATCAGTATCTTCACTAGTTTAACAACCGTGGTTGTTGGTCAAATCTCAGACTCCATTAACTGCCATGTGAAGCCTTAGTTTACATCTATCAGATAAAGAATATGCTGCCAATTAGATCTGTAGGAGCCACCAGTTCAAAATGCACCATAATTTCCATGATTTCAGAGGTTTGAAATTGAAAAAACACAGAACTCAGAATTGATAAAATTGTGTTGCTTGTTGTGTGTCTACTGGGCAACACTTACTATAGAGTTTTTCCCTTTATTAGTGGAAAATACTACCCGATCAGATAGGAAACTCTGCCGGGAACTGTTCTTCTGCAGGACTGATTGCAAGGAAGTCAGACACTTCCTCCATGGCTCCATTTCAGAAAGATGTCGGCCTCTTACATGTGCAGTGCTTACAACCAAGTGTGTAAGCAAATATGAGGGGACATCAGGAGTCCATGGACATGGAATTAAAGATAAGTTGAGGGGCAGGCATTGGGAAACAGCAGGTTAAGCTGCCACTTGGACAATTGCATTCCATATCAGAATACCAATTGAAATCCTGGCACCTCTGCTTCTGATTCCACTTCCAGCTAATGCATTTTGGAAGGGTCAAGTGCTTAGACCCTGCCATCCACATGGGAAACCTGGATGGAGTTCCAGGGTTTTTGTTTCATTCATCCTGACTCAGCCTGGGCTGTTGTGAGCATTTGGGCAGTGAACCAACAGGTGGAAGATCTCTCTCTCTCTCTCACTCTCTCTCTCTCTCTCCCTCTCTCTCCTCCCCCCTCCACCCCGCCGTGTGTGTGTGTGTGTGTGTGTGAGTGTCTCCCTTTCTTTTTCTCTCTGTTGTTCTGCCTTTCAAGTAGATGAAAATAAATACACATTCTTTTTGAAAAAGTGAGTTGGGGCAGGCATTCAGTCTATCAGTTAAGATGCGCACGTCCCACATCTGAGTGCTCAGGTTCAACTCCCACCTGTAGCTCCTGAATCAAGCTTTCTGCTAATGCAGACCTGGGAGGTGGTGGTGAAGCTCAGGTGCTTGAATTCCTGCCTCCCACCTGGGTGACCTGGATTGCATTCCCAGACAAAGCCCTTGTAGGCATTTGAAGAGTTAACCAGGAAATAGGGTTTTTCTCTTTGCTTCTTAAATAATTACAGATTCTTTTGAAAGCTTGTTTTGGCACAAAAATGTTTTGAAATTCATGCATAATTTCTTCATAATATGCATTTTGAAGACCTCTTAAAGAAGACAATATGAAGATGGTACAACTTTTCAAAATAACAGGCATTTAAATTCCAATTCTGGACACTGTATAACACATGTTGTCAAAGAATCCCCATTGAGTCCTTCTTTGTTTACAAATACTTTTCCTAGGGCCTGAGCTGTGGCATAACAGATAAAGCCACCACCTGCAGTGCCAGCATCCCATGTGGGCGCCAGTTCAAGTCCTGACTGCTCCACTTCTAATCCAGCTCCTGGCTGATACGCCTGGGAAAGCAGTAGAATGTGGCCCAAATCCTTGGGCCTTGAACCCACATGGGAGACCTGGAAGAAGCTCCAGGCTCCTGGCTTCAGATTGGCCCAGCTTCAGCTGTTCCAACCACTGGGGAGTGAACCAGTGGATGGAAGCTCGCTCTCGCTCTCGCTCTCTCTCTCTCTTCCTCTCTCTCTCTATCTGTATCTCCACTTCTGTAACTCTGCTTTTCAGATAAATAAGTAAATCTTAAAAAGAAAAAAGAAAAACATATTTCCCGTGTTTATCTTCCTTATGCATATATTGGCTAGCTCATTTCTTAAAAAATAATAGTGTGGGGGTGTATACAGCAGAAACCAGATGCTGATGACAGACATTGAAGTAAGAAAGATTTTAAACATAGATTGCTAATCACCTGCACTTTCTCAGAAAGAATCTTAGCCATCTCGCTCTACAGATAGTGCCCGGAGGAAGTTTGTTTTGACTGTACTTGGTTACTATTTTTGTCCTGAAACCCACTTCCTAATGTAATCAGGAAACCATTGAAAACAAGAAAACTTTGTCTGGAGACTGAGCCAGGCAGTCTTGGGGCAGACTGGAGTATGCCGGGTTCACCATGTCCAGCACAGTTCTTCCTGAAGATTTAATACTGCCTTTTGCCACAATACCTGTTGTGCCTTCCTATCTTCAAATCACAAAGAATTGTCCAGCTATCCAAAGAAAGGGAATACGTTTCTTTACTCCACTTCTCTCTATTGGAACTGCTTTTCTCGCACATACAGATACTAGTACCGTTTAATTTTTTTTGAAATTAAATTTCTTTTTTTAACTTTTATTTAATGAATATAAATTTCCAAAGTACAGCTTATGGATTACAAGGGCTCCCCCCCATAACTTCCCTCCCACCCACAACCCTCCCTTTCCCGCTCCCTCTCCCCTTCCATTCACATCAAGATTCATTTTCAATTCTCTTTATATACAGATCAGTTTAGCATATATTCAGTAAAGATTTCAACAGTTTGCACCCACATAGAAACACAAAGTGAAAAATACTGTTTGAGTACTCGTTATAGCATTAAATCACAATGTACAATACATTAAGGACAGAGATCCTACATGAGGAGTAAGTGCACAGTGACTCCTGTTGTTGACTTAACAAATTGGCACTCTTGTTTATGGCATCAGTAATCACCCTAGGCTCTTGTCATGAGTAGCCAAGGCTATGGAAGCCTTTTGAGTTCACCGACTCTGATCATATTTAGACAAGGTCGTAGTCAAAGTGGAAGTTCTCTCCTCCCTTCAGAGAAAGGTACCTCCTTCTTTGATGACCTGTTCTTTCCACTGGGATCTCACTCACGGAGATCTTTCATTTAGGTCATTTTTTTTTTTTTTTCCAGAGTGTCTTGGCTTTCCATGCCTGAAATACTCTCATGGGCTTTTCAGCCAGATCCGCATGCCTTAAGGGCTGGAAATTAAATTTCTTCATTAAAGTCTTCTTAAAAATCTTAAAGCTAGAAATATTTTCTGGAAAATACCACTGGTTGTTGCCTTTGCCAGTCTTACAGAAAGGCACTTTGTTGAAAAGCTATTTACATTATTTTGAGTAGTAAAGTAATCTGTAAGCTACAAGTCATATAAACGTAGAGCACTGTGGCTACCTCCTCCCTGTGGTCAGGGAGTGGTTACAATAGCTCTCCTGCTTCAGAATCCTGAGGAATGATAGCTTCATTTAGATGACTTCATCTGCTGTTTTAACTTACTCAGTGACAGTGACATTGCAGAGTGGGGAGCTTACAGAGACTGTCTGTCCATAAAGGTCATTCATCCAGCAGTTAGCCTGAGCACTGGTATCTTTTTTTCTCAGTCAACTTTACTCTTTCTGTCTCTCCTTGCAATACTCGTGTGCATCACTGGTTGTCCATCTTACCTTTGTCTTACACTTTGCAGTTCCCATTTTCTCATACATTACCTCAGTAGAAATGCACAAGTCTTTGTTGAGTGATTGACCAAGACTTTCAAGGCGTAAGACTTATTTTGTATTCATCCTTAGGGAAAGAGGTAGGAGGGGTTCATTAGTTCTCTTTCCTGTTTATCTTCAAGTTTAGCACTAAAAGTCATAGGCTTAAATTATATATGTGAATATATATATATATATAACACCTTATGAAATCTTCAAATAAATGGTGTTTGATCCAAGAAAATTTCTATTTGTGCTTAATGAAAGTATGAAAGAACTGCTGACAGTTTTGAACTTTCAAGAACTTAAGTACAAGGGTACTTCAAAGAGTTTGTGGAATAATGGTATTACAAATAGGCTTATTTTGGTACAAAAAGTTTTTTTTTGAAAGCAATGCATAGTTGTATGTTGGGAAGAAACCTTATATTGTTCTCAAGGACTCTTCTAAAGAGAGAAGGAAGTGTAGTACTTTGAATAGAATGAGCAGCTGAACAGGCAGAGCTTTCTTTGTTTTTACTTGAAAGGCAGGGGGACACATACACACACACACACACAGAGAGAGAGAGAGAGAGAGAGAGAGAGAGAGAGAGAGACTGTGCATTTACTGATTCATTCCCCCAAATACCTGCAACAGCCAGGGCTGAGCCAGAAGCCAGAAGCCAGAAGCCGGAAGCCAGGGATTCTGTCCATGTGGATGAACGTGGGCCATCATCTGCTGCTTTCCAAGGTACACGTTAGCATGGAGCTGGATTAGAAGCAGAGACACAGAGTTGGGACTCAATCCCAGGCACCCTGATAGAGGATGCATGCATGTTAAGTAGTGGCTTAACCACTGCACCACAATACTTCTACCCCAGAACTTCCTAATGATGCCAGATGCTGCAACCTACAGGATTTTTGTTGTTGTTGCTGTTTTGGCTAATCTGCTGCTGCTACAAGATTCTTCCAGACTTATTTTGACCCAATGTAGAGCTGGCTACTTTTTCATAGTCAAATATTATGGATACCTAACAGAAAAGTAGCAAAAGTCCGAAGCCCTGAACAGATAAACAGAAAGAGCTTTCCAAGAGAGTTCAACTGTATTACTATCTTCAGTGTTTACTTCTCAAGTACAAGGATACTTCAGAAAGTTTATGGAAAATGGAATTAATAGACAATCATTTTAGTGAAAAATACATACATACACAGTCTTTTCATATCATGCATTTTTGACAATTGAAAACCTCTCCTATTACTATTATTACCCATGAAAGAAATGGCAGAGGGGCTGGCCTTATGGTGCAGTAGGGTTAGGACACCACTTCTGTAGCTGGCATTCCATGTCAGAGCATTTGTTTGAGTCTCAGCTACTCTGATTCCAATCTAGTTCCCCAGTGATGTGTCTTGGGCCCCAGTCTCTGAAAGGGCTACATTTGCTTTCAAGCTACAATCATTTGTATTTGTACAATAATGTGCCTGGGGAGACACCAGAGTACAATACAAGTGCTTGGGCCCCTGCCACCCACTTGGGAAACCAGAATGGAGCTCCTGGCTTCTGGTTTCACCCTGGCTCAGACCCAGTTGTTGCAGCCATTTGGGGACTGAAACAACAGATTAAAGATCTTCGTCTCTCCCTCTTTCTCTGTCACTCTGCCTTTCAAATAAACAAAATCTTTTTTTAAGAGGTATGGAGCTGCATTGTGTACAATTGATTAAGCTGCCACCTGCAAAACTGGGGGTAAGTGCCAGTTTGAGTCCTGCTCCTCCCTCTCTGATCCTCCATGCTAATCAACCAGGAAAGCAGAAGACGGTCCAAAGTGTTTGGGCTTCTGCCACCCACATGGTGATCCTGGTGGAGTTTCGGCTCCTGGCTTCGGTCTGGCCTAGCTCTGGCTGTTGCAGCCATTAAGGGAGTGAACCCAGTGGATGAAGGATCTCTGTCTCTTTCTCTCTGTAATTTGGTCTTTCAATTAAATAAATCTTTAAACATCAAAAGAGGTATTATAAAGATTTACTTCCTTCTTTTGAGTGACACATAAAATCTATCAATCTCATCCTAAGCCTGGCCAGATACATACAGATTCTTAATTATCTGTCCACCTTTCTGTCTCAGTAGCTGACAGTACCAGCATCAAATGGGCTGATTCAGTTAGGGCATGATGTATCTGCCAACGCATGAGCAATGTATTTCTCACATGAATGACTGTAGCTTGGAAACAAATGAGCCTGGGGCACAAGACAGAGTGGTCGGACAGGCAAGGGGTGGGAGAGAGAGAATGGGAAAGTACAGTTCAGCAGGACCTCGCCACTGGAAGCCAGCACCAAAAACTC
The DNA here is from genome assembly GCF_964237555.1 of Oryctolagus cuniculus. Lineage (NCBI taxonomy): Eukaryota > Metazoa > Chordata > Mammalia > Lagomorpha > Leporidae > Oryctolagus > Oryctolagus cuniculus. The sequence goes on from NC_091441.1 coordinate 68,424,142, forward strand.
CATCACTGGAGTCAAAGGCGGGTGTGAAATAGATCTTTCCATTCAATCATCAGAAATAAGGCCTAACAAGGCACTACCCCTGGAGTTACCATACACCAGGTGAAATTGCTCCTACAATATAAATCATTAATAATTTTTGAAAAAAACGTGTACTTTCACTTATAAAGTTGAAGAAAGGGGAATATAGGCAGATTTTATGTCACACATGTATTATAACAAAATTTAAAATAAAAGTGCTAAGGAAATCCCAGAGGAGAAGCAATGAAGAGGTGCATGTGATGAAAGCAGCAATAAAGATAAGACACTGATGGACAATTTGCCAGGCAGCATCTATGCGTCTTTTTTACAGGACAGCTTTGGATAGGTAAAGAATAACAACAATTTGGGTTTAATGCACAAAGCCATATATGTTAGCTGAGTTGAGTAGGAGGTGGAACTGAGATTTTCCTGTGACAGCCAAGGAGTCTGGCGAGAACGTGGCTCCAAAGGCAGAACCAAGGGGAAAAGAGAAAGCCACTTCAGTAAGTGCACAGAGGAGTCGGTGTTGTGGCTTTACGGGTAAAGCTGCCTCCTGCAATGCTGGTATCCCATAGGGGCATTGGTTTGAGTCCCAGTTGCTCCACTTCCCACCCAGTTCACTGCTAATGTGTCTGGGAAAGCAGTGGAGGATGGCCCAAGTGCTTGGACCCCTGCACCTGTGTGGGAGACCCTAATGAAACGCCTGGCTCCTGGCTTCAGCATGGCCCAGCTCTGGCTGTAGAGGCCATTTGGGGAGTGAACCAGTGGAGGGAAGACCCGTCCCTCTTCCTGCCTCTCCCTCTCTCTGTAACTCTGACTTTCCAATCAATCAGTAAATAAATAAATAAATAAATAAATAAATCTTTAAAAAAAAGAAGCTCATGGAAAAATGGAATTGAAATATCAGTTTATTTGGGTACAAAATATTTTTGCTCTTTTTCTTATTCATAATACAGTGTTTCCATGAATTTTAAAGACATTTTATATGCAGAGATCTCAAAAAAATTTTGTACCAAAATAAACTTATTTTAATTCCAATTCTCATGAATTTTTGAAGCAATCTTGGAGTTATGAACAGAACCATAATATTCTTATGAAACAATTTAAGTTCACCATGATCAGATGTTAAGGGATGATCTAGTTTTCCAAGTTGTGTCTTATAAAGCAGTGGTTTAAAGCTGGTGATAGCAATCAAACCCTTTATTCTAAAGAAGTCTTGCATAAATGCTTAAAACCCATTGAATCAGCAAAAGCTGCTGTCCTCTTTGAGTCATGGACAGACTTTTAATGCACCCCAAGATAACTCAATAGTAGGTCCTAACTCAATAACCAAGCTCAGTCTACCAACAAATTCCTAAAAGCTGTTTCTTTTAAGGTTAACAAAAATGACTGGATACCTTTAAGACTAAAAGTAAGCAAATACCCCCTTTGCAATTGAAAAAAAAATCAATAAAACTCTCATAGAATATTTAATGCTAAGTAATAAAACTTCCTGGTGTGCTTACCAAGATAAAATGGGCAACTGAATGAGCTGAATAGTCATGCAAATTTGGTGACCTGAAGGTAATAAAATGTTGGTGAGTGTATAACAAAATGATATAATTTATACCATCATTGACTCTGAAAGCCTAATTAACAACATAAACCTAAAACTTAATCTTCCTCAAAAATGCTTTTTTTGTTGTCTTCTGTGAATAATTTCATCCCAAAACCTTTTTAATTTTTTTATTGTGTTTGTGAATAGAAATTATAAAAATTTGAATGTTAAACAGTTTAAATTCATTAAAACACAAGTTGAAAACTTAGAAAGTATTTCAGAACACAGTGTTATTTGGCTCTACTGAAAGTGGTCTTGCTGATCCTCCCAGAGATGGTACCTATCAAACTTGTGATGGTCAAGTGACCAAAAGGACAGTTTCTGAATTCAGAAACCAGGGAGTTTGAATTGAACTTCTGCAGCTAATTTTGTGATAGATACATGTCCACAGGTCCAAATATTGGGATAAAGTTAGTAGAGATACTGACTTACATCAATATTAATACGCAAGAGTACTGAAAAAACTTGTGGGAAAATGAAATCGAAAGAAAAGTTTATTTTGGTGCAAAAAATCCAAAATTCACATTTTTTAAAAGATTTATTTTTTTTGAAAGACAGAGTTATAGAGAGAGGTAGAGCCAGAGAGAGAGAAAGGTATTCCATCGCTGGTTCATTCTCCAAATGACAGTAATGGCCAGAGCTGAGCTGGTCCAAAGCCAGGAGCCAGGATCTTCTTCTTTTGAACCCATGTGGGTTCAGGAGCCCAAGGGCTTGAGCCATCTTCTACTGCTTTCCCAGGCCATAGCAGAGGGCTGGATTAGAAGTGGAACAGCCGGGAATTGAACCAGCACCCATATGGGATGCTGGCACTGCAGGCCAGACCTTTAACCTGCTGTGCCACACAGCTTCCTGTTGATGCAGACCTCAGTATGCAACAGTGATGGCTCAGATAATTGGGTTTCTGCCACCCAAAAGGGAGACCTGGATTGAGCTCCCAGCTCCCAGCCTTAGCCTGGCCCCGCCCTGTCAATTACACACATTTGACAAGGGTATCAGCAGGTGGGTGCTGTCTTGTTCCTGCCCTCCTCTGCACGCCTCCTCTGGTCTCTCAAGTAAAAATAAAATGAAATAAAATAATTGACTTTTTGAAAAGTGATTTACAAACGAGACTGCATTTATGCTTTCTTGGGTATTATACCAGTCTTAGGCGGGTAGAATCTTCCTAGATCATCCAGGCACCGAGGAATCTCCAGCTGAATGAGCATAACCAAGGCTGGCCTTGCCCTGTCTCTCCCGGAAGAACTGCCCCAACAACCCAAATTCCTGAGCAATAATGAACGTTACTGTTTTCACCTGCTAATCTTTGGCGTGATTTTTTGGCAACATTATTACAGCTATAGATAAAAAATTGTTGGATAAATTTCTATTTGATGTGTGATTATGTTCTTTATGAAACCGTTTTCTCATATGCCCCATTAATTATCCACCTCATTGTTTTTTTCCATCTATTCTTTTGAAAAATATCCATTAATTTGAAAAGCAAGAGTGACCGAGAGGAAGAGACAGGAACAGCGAGATCTTCCATCTACAGCTTCACTTCCCGAATGCAGCAACAGCCAGAGCTGGGCCAGGCAGAAGCCAGGAGCCAGGAACTCTATCCTGAGCCTCCTTTGTGGGTGGCAGGAACTCAAGTACTCGAGGTACCACCTGCTGCTTCCCGACACATTCTTTTTTATGTCAACATCGTTCTTTTTCTTCTTTTTACTTTATTTGCTAATATTTTAAGGATTTGGTATTAACAGCTATTAATTAGTGACTATCAATAATTATTATCATTATTATCAATGTTAATAACAATATTGTATCGTTATAATAATATTATAAAATATGTAATTATTGCAATGGCATTTGTGCAATTTTATCAATTATTACCATACATTATTAATGTATTAACTTAATGATTGATCAATGGGTGTTTATTAATGAGTGCTAATTAATGGGTAATAAATTTCAAGAAGTGGGTATTAAATTCTCCCGCCCCCCCCTTTTTTTTTTTAGCATCAAGGACGTTATACTTTTCTTACTAGATATATCAGTGTGATGTCAGATAATAAATTAAATTTTTCTTGAATTCCTGAGAAAATCCTACTTATTTACATGAATGAATCTTTGAGTTCACTCTGGAATTCTGTGATTTTTTAAAATATGAATTTAGTCTTTAGATTTCTGTGTTATCATTGCCATTTTTAAAAGGCTTATTTTATTTATTTAAAATGCAGAGTGACAGAGAAACAAGGAGTTATAGAGCCAAAAAAAATCTTTCATCCACTGGTTTACTCTCCAAATGGCTCTCAAGCTTGGAGCTGGAACAGGCAGAGCCTCGGAGTCAGGAACTCCATCTTGGTCTCCCACCTGGGAGGCAAGGAGCCAAGGACTTGGGCCATCTTCTGCTGCCTTCCCAGGTGCATCAGCAGGAAGCTAGACTGGTAATGAGATAGCCGGGACTCAAACCAACACTCTGATATGGGATGCTGCATCACAAGTAGTGGCTTAACCTGCTGCACCACAGCTCTGACCACATACTGTCATACTTTAATGCACATTTTAAGAGTTACATAAAATGTATGTGAGACAATGCCTTTGTTCTTAGGATTAGGAAATATTCTTGAAGTATTCAGGGTTAAAGAGAGAAAAATCATCAGAAGAAGCAACTCTTCCAAGACAACGAATCATAATTATACTACCTTAAGTGGAATAAACACAAATATATTTCCAGACATAATAGTATCTCACTAAATATAAATGATTGTTATCAATGTTAAAAAGTTAATTATCATACATCTTTTATATACTTGCTTATAATCTATAAAGTTTCTTGCTAGAATTTTGGCAGTTGGGACTATAATTTTTAAGAAGTAGTAAAGTAAGAGATTGACACAGCAAGAAGGCATTGCTCTATTGTCTCTTGCTAGTACAAGATTTGGGGTGATCAAGGCAGCTTGGAGAACCAGGTGGCAGGCTGGGATGCTGCCTTGCTTTTTGGTGCAATCCACTAACGTGAGTCATTTTATGCTCTCAAATGAGCGGCAGATTAAAAGAACACCAAAAGGGCAGGTGTTGTAGCACAGCTGGCTAAGCCAAGGCTTGGGGCACCTACATTCATATATCCGGGTGTTGGTTTGGGCCCTGGCACCTCCAGTTTTGATCCTAAATCTCAGGGATATCCGAAAGATCAGAAAGAATCAGTGAGACTGGAAGCGCCTTGAAATGAAAAAATGTAATTGGTAGAGCAGTGCTGTAGCAGATCTAGAAGCTGTGAATGCAAAACCATGCCCATGCATGGCTAAGGCTTTCTTCATTATATGTTTCCCTCCCAGTACTTTAACTGATGCTTTCTAGCAGTGGACACAGGTCCTCTCTCAGCCCTCATTCCCCATCACTTTGCAAATGTCCTATGCCTCCTCACCCCCTGCTAATAAGCCAACTGTAATAGCACAATGACCCTGAAGGCTGCGTGGACTAGCTTCCTAGGGGTATTTGTGTTAGGAGAAGACAGGAAGCCTCGTGATGGAAGAATGCACTCCTAGCTGTGGCATTTCCGATATTATCAAGCAGGAGGAAGATCTGTTTTTGAGAAGAGCACGCGTTCCCGTCGGCTCCATCCACCTGGTGGCCAGATGCTCTGCCTTCATCTGACACTGACCCTGTCCTTGTTCCCACATATCATTGCCTTCAGTTAAGTCCCCAACTGAAAGCAAATCCAGGAACCAGCTACGTCTGCAAGCTGGCATGGCCTAAAAGGAGTCTGTGTCCTCTGGCCCTCGGATATTTTTAGACCAAAATATCTAAAAGCCAATTGCAGCAGCACCAAGAAACTCACCGTGGCCATTTCTTCTTATTTATTAAAAAAAAAAGGATAAAATAATTGCAGACCAAGATAAACTAAGGCATTTTCCTTCAGCGATACCTATTATGTTAAGCAAATGTCACCTAAAATAATCCTTCTTCAATTCCAGGCACGAGGAAAGGATTTATACTCAGTGGTGATTCAGAATTGGAGAATAAATATAAACATGTGTCACTGGCACAGAGGACAAGGCTGCAGAACTGCTGTGGTTACCGAAGAATATTTCTCCCTTCAAGCTACTCTGTTCATGAATCCTTTGCTTAAAAAAAAAGTGTAAGAGATCATTTTCAACTGAGGGCTCACATCAAAAAATGTAACTAACAAACTACCAGAGGTACCAACAATCTGGGGGCATTTAGGTTTATTAGTTGTGATTATTGTGGTAAGAACAGGTTATAGAAAATACACAGTATTAAGATGTAAATTAATAATCTTACATTCTATTAACACTGCTTGAGATGTTATGTCTCTGTTATTGCCATAGCAAATAACAATGGAAGAAACATTTATTTCTGGAAGCTTTTCTGCCAACTTCCAGAACGATAAATAAAGTGGGTTATGGAATAAAAATAATCCTAAGTTCTAACGCCTAGGTCCACAGTGTGAGCATTTGGGTAAATAACGGTGGGATTTACTGAAATCTAAGTAGGAAAGATGGTGAGAAAACAGATTAGGGAGTGGTGTGGAGGAGCAAGTAAGACTGTTAGGGATGCATTTAGTTGGAGCTGCCCATAGGAAATTCAAAACAAGAGATCAAGTCCACAGTTGATTATACAAATTTAGGACTGGAAATTTAGGCAAAAGATCTTAACTGTAGGAGTCATATGTAAAATAAATAGTAATGAAGTCACAGATAATGACAAGGAACCATGGGAAAGAAGTAGGCTTTCATTTCACACACAGTTGTCCCTCAGTAGCTAAGAGAGGAGTTCTAGGATCCAGTATCTGCATGTAACCTGTGCTTTACACCCCATATAAATGAAATCATCTCTACATTACTTATAATTCCTAATGCAATGTAAATGCAAACACTTGGTATACCCATTGTTTAGGGAATAATGACAAAGAAAAAAGTCTGTACGTGCTCAGTATAGATGCGATTTTTCCCACCATGTTTGATATATCTATCTATCTATACACACACACACACACACACACCCCACCACCACCACCACTGGTATGGTGGCTGACTCTATACAAATGAGAGATCTTCAATATGTTCATGGAAAATATGTATTATGAAAAAACTCTGCATGGATTTCAGATATGTTTTACACCACAATAAACTTATAATTCCATTTTCTATGAGCTTTTGGAAGTACCCTCACATAGCATACAGTGAAGAAGCAATCAAATCTATTTTGCTTGCAGGGAGTTCCCAACCATTTTCAAATCATGGGATTCATGGATCAGTTGGTGTCCAAGGGACATCCAAGGAACAATCTTCGATGAAAGATTAAAGTTTTATCCTCCGCCTGTGGTGCCGGCTCACCGGGTTCTAGTCCCGGTCAGGGTGCCGGATTCTGTCCCGGTCGCTCCTCTTCCTGTCCAGCTCTCTGCTGTGTCCCGGGAGGGCAGTGGAGGATGGCCCAAGTGCTTGGGCCCTGCACCCACATGGGAGACCAGGAGAAGCACCTGGCTCCTGGCTTCGGATCAGCGCAGTGCATCGGCCGCAGCGGCCGTTGTGGGGTGAACCAATGGAAAAGGAAGACCTTTCTCTCTGTCTCTCTCTCTCTCACTGCCCACTCTGCCTGTCAAAAAAAAAAAAAAAAAAGATTAAAGTTTACTGAAAGAGTTATTTGCCAATGTGTGATCAGGTTTAATAACAAGGAATGGCAAAGCACCTAGGACCTTGCAAATTCTATTATCCTGGGCATGAAGGAGCAGCAACAAAAGGAAGAGGTTATCAGAGCCAGGGAGCCCTGTAGCTGTAGAGAGCATGCTGCAAAGGTGGCGCATGCCTCAGTGTGTGAGAGCTGCTACTACCCAGATTCAGCCATGCTCCTTCCCTTCCATGCCTCATATTGACCAAACCCAGTGGAAGCCAATGCACAAGTCATTGCTGAGATGGTCCTAGAAACCAGCACCTGGGCACAAGGCAGGAATAGTAGCAGTGGAAGGGAAGTTGGAAAATGTTCAGCACATGTTGTTAACGTAAGTAGTTACAAAAGACCCATGTAGGTAGTCACAGTCCACTTTTGGATACCACTAACCCAGCACTTATACATCATTAAGATTTTGTCCTTTAAATAGTAAACTTTTCAAACTGTAGTAGACTGGTCTAGTTCAGTTTTGCCTGTATTTATCTGTATCTGTAAAGTAGTATTTGTACTAGACCATTAATATTCATTGCATTTCTCACTTTGTTTTATACATTGAAAATAGGAAGGTGAATATTGTGGATACGAAGCATATGACTTACAATTCCATGCTATTGAAATAAAATTAGATAAGCTGATTGGATGCTAACTTTATGTTTCAAGCAGAAGGTCAATATGAAGGAAAATGATAAGATTAAAGAATTTTCAAGAGTTGAAAAGTATAATCTGGGCCAGTGCTGTGACATAGCATGTGAAGCCACTGTCTGTAGACCTGGCATCCCATATGGGCACCAATTTGAGCCCCAGCTGCTTCACTTCTCATCCAGTTCCCTGCTAATATGCCTGGGAAAGCAGTAGAAGATGGCTCAAGTACTTGGACCCCTACCTCCATGTGGGAGACCCAGAAGTTTCTAGTTCCTGACTCCTGGCTTCAGATTGGCCCAACTCCAGCCGTTGCTGCCATTTGGGGAGTGAACCAATGGATGGAAGATCTCTCTCTCTCTCTAACTCTGCCTTTCCAATAAATAAGTAAATCTTTTTTAAAAAGTGTAATTAAGGATTTTGGAATAATTTTGAGCTTTCACAAAGTAAATTCATTCTCTATATTATTTGAGCTTTATAAACTTTTTATATGAAATTCAATATAAATTTGTCCTCTAATTGTGAGAGATTTGAAAATTATTGACTTTTTGAAATTCTTTCTAGATATCTTTACTTATAAATGAATACAAGGAATTTTCCCAAAAATCTTGGAACACATCTATTATTTAAACTGGACTTCAATTGTTTGCTCCAAAATAAACATATCTTTTGACTCTATTTTTTTTCTCTGAAGGAGCCTCATTTATATCAAGAACAAAAGAATTTTCTGCAATAACATAAAAGTATCTATTCTGTACCTTATGGTAGCCATCAGCCACATATGGTACCATACCTTCACTATTTCACTGCAGTTCTCATTCTTTGTTTTATAAAATGATTGGAAAAGTGGAAATATAAACAAGAATATTATGGGTATGAAGCATATATCTTATAATTCCACATACAGTAACATACTGGAATGTGACTCATGCAAGTGAGATACTGGATTATTGACACTACTTTATGTTTATTAATTTAAACTTAATAGTTACAGGTAGAAATAGCTACCTTATTGAACAATGGGAGGATCTAGGCATTTTGGGAAAGTATTCTACATATGATGGTATGACATATTCAATTTTATGCCTATGCAGACACACATTTAGTAGATGAGACAAAAAATTGAGGTACTTGTTATTGATACTTGTAGACATCTTTAATGTTATAGTCATCCAGCAAAAAGGAACTCAAACTATACGCCCAGAGTTGGGATAAATAAGCTACCAAATGAACCCATTCCCAATTCCAATGTGCTCCCCATATGACAACCTGAGCAAATGCTTATCTTGGGTTAAATGGAATACAGTATTCCCTGTCAGTTCCGTGTGGTGTGATGAATGTGAGGAGGGGGAAAACAGGGGGGTGAGGAATCTTTGGTTGTGACTCAGGGGGATCACACTTTGGTTGACCACAATGGCTCTGTTGACATCTGCTAGAGCAGCATAAGGAATATCCTGGCCCCTCTCTAGACTCAAACTCATCCCACTTTGAACTACAGGTTACACTGTCAACCCAGATTGCCATTGGGACTTTGTTCCTCCTGGAAAAGGACAAACTTTCCAAGGCCCTAAGTCATTTTTTATACACTCCTGTGTTTCCCCTATCAAATCCTCATGCATCTTGGAAAAATAATAAGCAATAAATACACAGATAATTGAACAATACTTGGCATAGTGCCTCCTATATTCCAGTTGTAATATTCATCTCATTCCACATCTAGGACATGTAGCACCATCCCTGTTTGCAGATGAGGAATGGGAAGCAGAGGGGTCAAGCATTTGCTCAAGTACAGCAGTTGAGCCCTGTCTGCACTTCCCACACGGCCTCTCACATTCACTGCCACCAGGAAAGCACCAAAGACCTGCCTGTTGATCAGGGTCTCTTCAGGGTGAGTCATTTCATGTGCAGCTTGGAAAAAGCAAAGGGCCATTTTCTTGTCTGTCCATCCCTGGGTTCCTCACAGTCTCTGTTTTTTGCGACAACATGTCCTCATACATTCTCATAGTCAGGGGCTGGAGATCCTTGGAGAATATCAAGTACAGTGTGAAATTGCTTGATGAAAGCCCAGGAAGCCATGAGGTCTCCCACTAGATAGACTCACAGGGACCTGCCAGCCTCTTGGTTCCCTACCTCTACCCAAGGTGTTGTTCCTACTCTGCCGTCTTCATCACAAGCTTGTTAAAAAGCTTGTGATTCCATGAGTGTTTACTAGTCCTACTGTAACATGCAGTATTTTCTTTAACTTTAAATCTGAAATACACTTAAGTAGCTGTCTGTGGCCTTTAGGGAAGTGAGGTTTAGGTAGCTTCATTAGTTGTATTGTCCTAGCTCACTATAAGAAAAATCTCAATGTTTTTATAGCAAAAAGTTAACGATGATCAAGTCAATACTGCTCAGGTCCTCTGCTGAGCACTGCATATGTTATCTAATATAAAATTCATCCCAGCTTCACTACTGAAGGTGTGGGGAAAAAGGCACACTAATCCACTGTTGGTGGGAATGCAACTGGTAAAGCCACTATAGAAGTCAGTCTGGAGATTCCTCAGAAACCTGAAGATAACCCTACTATACAACTCAGCCATCCCACTCCTTGGAATTTACCCAAAGGAAATTAAATTGGCAAATAAAAGAGCTGTCTGCACCTCAATGTTTATTGCAGCTCAATTCATAATAGCTAAGACATGGAATCAACCTAAATGCCCATCAACAGAAGACTGGATAAAGAAATTATGGGATATGTACTCTATAGAATACTATACAGCAGTAAAAAAAAACAAAAACAAAAACAAAACAAAAGAAAAAAACAATGAAATCCGGTCATTTGCAACAAAATGGAGGAATCTGGAACACATCATGCTGAGTGAAATAAGCCAGACCCAGAGGGACAAATATCGTATGTTCTCCCTGATCGGTGACAACTAATTGAGCACCTAAAAGGAAACCTGTTGAAGTGAAATGGACACTATGAGAAACAATGACTTGACCAGCCATTGTCCTGTCAAGGAACAACTTACTATTTTATTCCTTTTAGCGTTTTTTTTTTTCTACTTAATTCCATTGGTTGAACTCTTTGTTAACACACAATTATTCTTAGTCATTTAAATTTAACTGAAAAGTGATCCTTGTTAAATATAAGAGTGGGAATAAGAGAGGGAGGAGATGTACAGTTCCGCACATGCTCACTTGGACTTACTCCTAATGGAAGAGCTAGAAATGTGCCAGGGGATTCCAATTCAATCCCATCAAGGTGGCATGGACCAATGCCATCTTACTTATTAAAGTGATCAGTTTCAGTTCATAATTGATCAAAAAGATGGGATTAAGTGTCAAAGGGATTACATAAATAAGACCAGTGTCTGCAAATAATTGATATAATTAAAAAGGAGAGAATGATCCTACATGGGAAGCAGGAAACACAGCAGACTCACAGAAAGGCAAAAGCCCTAAACAGCACTCTGGCCTCAGAATCAGCCCTTAAGGCATTCAGATCTGGCTAAAAAGCCCATGAGAGTTTCGCAGGCATGGAAAGCCAAGACACTGTGGCAAAAAAAAAAAAAAAAAAAAAAAAATCTAAATGAAAGATCTCTGTGAGTGAGATCCCAGCAGAAAGAACAGGCCATCAAAGCAGGCAGTGCTTTTCTCTGAAGGCAGGAGAGAACTTCCACTTTGAATATGGCCTTGTCTAAATAAGATCGGAGTTGGTGAACTCAAGAGGCTTCCATAGCCTTGGCAGCTCATGACAAGAGCCTCAGGTGATTACTGACATCATAAATAAGAGTGTCCATTGTTAAATCAACAACGGGAGTCACTGTGCACCTGCTCCCCATGTAGGACCTCTGCCCTTAATGTGTTATACTATGAGAATTAATGGTAAAACTACTACTCAAGCAGTACTCTATACTTTGTCTTTGTGGGTGCAGTCTGTTGAAATCTTTACTTAGTATATACTAAGTTGATCTTCTGTTTATAAAGATAATTGAAAATGAATCATGATGAAGAATGGGATGGGAGAGGGAGTGGGAGATGGGATGGTTGTGGGTGGGAGGGAGGTTATGGGGCGAAAAGTTGCTATAATTCAAAAGTTGTACTTTGGAAATTCATATTTATTAAATAAAAGTTGAAAATAAAAAAAGAAAAAAGATTAATTAATTTGAAAGACAGAGTTGGAGAAGTGGGGGGAGAGGGAGAGAAAGAGAGGGAGAGGGAGAGAGGGAGAGGGAGAGAGGCAGAGGGAGAGGGAGATCTTACATCCACTGATTCACTCTCCAAATGGCTGCAAAGACCAGGACTGGGCCAGGCTGAAGTCAGGAACTTCTTCCAGGTTTCCCCATGAGTGAAAGGGGCCTAAACACATGGGCCATCTTCTGCCACTTTCCAAGGCACATTAGCAGGGAGCTAGTTCTTTGGAAACGGAGCCACTGAGACCCAAAAGCACTCACATGGGATGCTGGCAGCTTAACTCACTGTGCCACAATGTTGACCTCCTCAAATAATTCTTAAGGTAGTCACAGCAGAATCCCAAAGACCTGTACCTAGTAATAGTTCTTGAATTACTTTGAGACAAAAGTTAAGATGAAAATAACCATCTCTTTTTATCAATAATATTGCAAAGAAGAAATAAGGATACCTTATTCCCTGTATATATTTAAAATTATGTTAAAATGATGGTTTAGGATGATATTAGTTGGTGTTGTATGAAGTAATTACAACGAAGAATACAAGAAGACCTCAAAGGGTCTCTGACATGAAGCCAAATCCTCTTCTGGCCAGTTCTGACCCTGTGTCTCAGAGCAAGAGGCCATGAGAGCCTTAGCATTGCCAGGTCCACCTGGAGTCCTGCGGTTCAGAGTCCTAGGATTGCTCCCAGTTCTCAAGTTCTTTCCCAGTGGAACAGCCTTGGAAGGGAGGAAAACAAATCATACTTTAAATGTTAGTCTTTTGAATCCTTCTGCCCCAAACGCCAAAGAGGCAAGCACATAATTTAAAAAAAAACAAAATACTTGGCCTTGTGTTACTGTTCTGTCAAATATCAGACATGACCAATATTTAATATCGATTCTATGATTTTCTCCAGAGGAGTGTATCATGGTTAGCCAGGTACATACTCACAATGCTATAAATTAATCTTGTTGACTATTATATTAAATTCTGGGGAATTGATGACTGTTTTTCTGAAAGCAAAGAAATTTTCTCATATGAAAATTTTCTAAACTCAAGCCAGATTGTCATGGTTCATGTGTCAAGCAGTTACATCCAACAGGGCAAGGCTCAAACAGCCTGCAATGCCTCAGACAGACCACGCCATCTGTAACTTTGATGTGGCCAGGGGATGGTGGACATTGGCATGGTGGTCAAGGGAAAGGCCCTGTGCAGTGCAGTATAAAAACCTAAATTTCTCTTTTGCCATCTCCAGAATGATTAGCTGATTCATGCCTGTAAGAAGTCCAGTAGGTTAGAGGAACCACAAAGACTTTTTTTAAAAAGATCTATTCATTTACTTCAAAGGTAGATCAACAGAGGGAGAGGGAACAACAGAAAGAGAGAGAATTCTTCCATCAGCTGGTTCACTCCCCAAATGTCTGTAACAGCCACGTCAGGGCCAGGCCAAGCCAGGAGCCAGGAACTCCATTCTGGTCTCCTATATGGGCAGTAAGTGTGAAGGCTCTTGGGCCATGCTCCACTGCCCTCCCAGGTGCACCAACCACACCAAGAAACTGGATCAGAAGTGGAGCAACCAGGATTCGAACCAGGGCCAGCATTCTGACATGGGATGCTGGTATCACAAGCAGCAGCTCAACTCACTGTGCACAATGCAGGGCCCATAAACTAGGACGATTTTAAGGAACCTTTTGATCCAAAGGGGCACAAAGGTCAACAATCCTTCTGGAGACACAGTTTAAATGTACAGAACATGTCTGTTAAAATGGACAATGAATCTAGTTCACATTTAACAAATATAGATTTATGGGTGAGGGTAGGAGTAGGTACCAGGCAGGAAAGAGCCTGAGCCCCAGGTGGGGGAGGTTTAAGAGAATGCCCTTCAAATCTCCATCCAGGAGTCTCTGTCTCCACACCAAGGCAGGTGACAGTAGAGATAACATCCTGGGGTTTGCTATGTGGTGGGAACAGGTGCATCCTACATCCAGGTCTTGATTTCAGTCACCAAACACTTTTATTATTGGGAAAGTTATCCTTTTCTACACAAGGAAGTCAGCATCTTACTTTAAAACCAAAATCTGTGCTTACTCAACTACTATGGTTCCTCATGAACCTTGAGACTTAAGAACTCCATGGTCTCTGCAATTAATACATGGTTGATAGCCAAAGAAGAAGTAATTAACACAGTAGTGGTACAAGTCACAGGAGAAGTTATGCAGGTTAAGCTGCCACTTGGAACAGCCACATTCCATCTTGGAATGCCTAGTTCAAGTCCTGGCTATCCACACTTCTGTTCCAGCTTCCTGGTAATGCACCTGGAAGGTAGTGGATGATGGCCCAAATACTTGGGTTTCTGCAACCCACATGCGAGACCCGGTTGTAGTTCTAGGCTCCTTGCTTTCACCCGACCTAGCCCAGGCTGCTGTGGGCATTTTGGTGAGTGAACCAGCAGACAGAAGATATCTCTCCCCATTCAACACATCTCTCTCTACTTCTAGCTTTCCCTGTCACTCTGTCTTTAAAATATATAAATATATATTTGTTAAAAAAAAAACGAGGCAGAAAAGTAAAGAGAAAAGCTGTGATGTTGGAAGCAGAAGTCAGAGAGACAGAAAGAGAGAGATTTGAAAATACTTTGCAGCTGGCTTTGAAGATGGAGAAAGGGGCCATGAGCCAGGGGATGCAAGTGGCCTCTCAAAGCTGGAAAAGGCACAAGAACAGTTTCCCCCCAGAGCTTCCAAGACGAGTGTGTCCCAGCTGACACTTTGATTTTAGGGCTTCTGATCTCTAAAGCTGTAATGCAATAAATTTGTGTTGATTTAAGCCATAAGTTTGTGGTAATTTGCTACAGCAGCAATAGGAAATTAAAACAGAAGAGTTCAAAAAAGTTACAAAAGTTTTCATTTTAGTTCCTGCACTTTCTGTTCTCAAAGGAAATGACACTGACATCCGGATTAACCACTGCAGTAAATGCAGGGAAGATGGATTCACCCGTCGAAAAGTGGAGCCTGAAAGTTGAAAGTTTAGACTTACAGAAGGTTCTGGCAACAGCAGGAGTTTCTTACTGCCATGGCAGCAATTAGATTTTTCTGGAATCAACAGGGAAAACACAGCTCACTCATACCATCACTTAGTGCTGGAGCAGAGTAGTAACTGTCTTTAGTGCATCCCTTCTGCAGAGAATCATAATAGTTTGGGCCTTTGCTAGTTCAAAGGAGAATGGTATAAATCCTGAAACAGTCACTACCCCAGTGGCTGCTAGTTTTGGTAACTTTGTAATTCTATTTCTATACGCTTACTTTTAATTCCATTTTATATGAACTTTTTAAAAAGTTATTTATTTGAAAGGCAGAGTGACAGAGAGAGAGAGAGAGAGAGAGAGAGAGAGAGAGAGAGAGAAGCAATCTATCCATTTGGTGGTTCACTCCCCAAATGCACCCAACATCTGGGGCTGGGCCAAGCCAAAACCAGGAGCCCAGAACTTTATCTAGGTCTTACATGGGCAGAAGTGGCCCAAGTACTTGGGATTTCATTTACTGCCTTCCAGGATGCATTGGTAGAAAGTGGATCAGAAACAGAGTAGCAAGGACTCAAATCAGGCACTTCTATATGGGATGCAGGTCTCCTGAGTGGCGAATAACCCACTGTACCATGTTACCTATCTGTATTTTGAATAATTCAGAGCCTTCACTCTTGTCTTGAGACATTACTTCATATCTGTGGGTGCCTTTTCTCTGGTTCTAACTCTCATCTGAATTGGAACAGATGCCAAACATCCAACCAACTTGGAAGTTCTACAATCAGTCTGGGAGCCTGCTCTTAACAGCTATGGTCGTAAGTGGAATTGGACCTTATTCTGGAAATGCTTGTATCTGGCTCTATTTGAGTTGCTGCTTGCATGTATATGCCATTTATTAGTAATACTGCTAGTGACTGGCACCGTGGCTCACTGGGCTAATCATCCGCCTGCAACACCAGCACACCAGGTTCTAGTCCCAGTTGGGGCACCGGATTCTGTCCCGGTTACCCCTCTTCCAGTCCAGCTCTCTGCTGTGGCCCGGGAAGGCAGTGGAGGATGGCCCAAGTGCTTGGGCCCTGCACCAGCATGGGAGACCAGGAGAAGCACCTGGCTCCTGCCTTCGGATCGGTGCGGTGCACCAGCCGAAGCGCACCGGCTGCAGCAGCCATTGGGGGGTGAACCACTGGCAAAGGAAGACCTTTCTCTCTGTCTCTCTCTCTCACTGTCCACTCTACCTGTCAATAATAATAATAATAATACTGCTAGTAATTCATGTCTACTCACACCAGTATCTGTGTCTACTCACTCTATTTGCATAACATTCTGGGATAATGGCTTGATGAGCCAAAAGGTTATTATCCACTGAGCATATTTTTGGCCCAGCAGTAACAATAAATCTGCTAAATTTCTACTGATTTTTGTCACTCCTGGACATTTTATTCCTTCATACTTATATTTGATTGTTTTTATTTTTTAAATATTTTTTATTTATTTGAAAGGCAGAGTTAGGGAGAGAGGGAGAGAAAAGAGGGAGAGAGGGGGTGAGAGAGAGAGAGAGAGAGAGAGAGAATGCTCTTCCACTTCCCCAAATGTCTGCAATGGCCAGAGTTGGGACAAGCCAAAGTGAGGAGACAGGAGCTTCATTTAAGTCTCCCACATGGACATTTAGGGCCCAGGTAGTGAGGCCATCCTCTACTGTTTTCCCAGGTGCATTAACAGGGAACTGGATCAAAAGTGGAGAAGCTGGGACCCTAACTGGTGTTCATATAGTATGAGCAGTGTAGGCGGCAGCTTAACCCACTGTGCCACAATGACAGTCCCTTGATTTTTTTAATTACCCTTTCTTTGCAATCTTCACAGTAATATACTTATTTGCTGCTATGATTCAGTCATTTAATTTGCTGTGGATATGTCAGTCTCCAAACACCTGCGACAGCTGGATCTGGGTCAGGCCAAAGACAGGAGTTCAGAACTTCATCCAAGACTCCCACATGGGCGGCAGAGTGGTCTCCTTCCAGACGCAGCAAAAAGACCCTGTCTGGTGGAATTGGTTGATCCATGTCCATCAGCTTAACTAGCTTTAAATGCTGGAGACAGAGATCAAGATGTTACGACTCATAAATCCCTAACTTTTCTCGATGATCAAAGAAAAAAATTAACAGCTCCTTTCCAAAAATGTGAAAGCAGTAATTTATCTTTTGCCAAGAAATATTTGTTTTGCTCAGATTCAATTAAATGGCCTTCAGTTTTTTTTTTACAGATATTTTACAAACTTGAGGGAAGAGTATTAAAGCTGCCTTTCATAACATAAATGATAATTTGACATCCACAGAGTTCAATCTCTAAGACTATTTAAATAAGAGAGGATATGAGAAGTTTTCAAAGGATGATTTTGAAACCACACACATAGCACACATCGTTTTATTATTGTTTAAATGGAGATGCAAGGTTAGAAGAAGCAGAGCTCCCCTTTAAGCTTTCTTGTCTCACAGATGTGATGTCCTGCAGAGCACGCTGCAGAGCTGAAGACCCAACCAAGCATCTCACAGCTTTCGCTGTGCTCCCCTCCCTGCCAGCTGACGAGGAACTTAGCAATTACTTGGTAGCTAACGATGGCTAAGTTTTGCCAACTTAAAAAGCATTCTGCTGAATATAAGATAAACTCAATTTCATCTGCATCTGCCAGTGACCCCGAGGGAGTTCTTGGAAGGCTGTACTTCAAATACAGAATGGCCATGAAAGGTCTTTAAGGAAAGCAAGGAGTCATTTTGATTATTGGCTTGTGAAATGATTATTGACTTTTTCCTAAAAACTTTTGAGCAGTCCAAAGCGGAAGATGGCGTGGGCAGTTAGCCTAGTAGTTAAGACACATACACCACACAGGAGTACTTGGGTTTGATTCCTGGTTCCAACTCCAAGCTTCTTGCTAATGCAGATCCTGGGAGGCAGCAGTGAGGGCTGACATAACTGGCTTCCTGATGCCATGTGGGAGACCAAGATTGGGTTCCCTGCTCCCAGTTTTAGCCTCTGCCTAGCCCCAGCTTTTGTGGGCATTTGGATAGGGACCAAAAGATGAGATCTCCCTATTTCTTTCTCTTTCTTTTTTCTTCCTTCCTTCCTTCCTTCCTTCCTTCCTTCCTTCCTTCCTTCCTTCCTTCCTTCCTTCTTCTTTCTTCCTTTCTCTCTCTCTCTCCTTCTCCTCTCAAAAAATAAATACAACTTTGTAAAAGAAGATAGTCTCAGCTGCATCCATAAGAATAAAACAGCCTGAATAATTGTGCATGTGGAGAAATATTTTCAAAAGGTTTTGTTGTAAAACTAAACTTCAAATTGAAGATAGCAAAGATCATAGTTCAATAGAATATTATCATTATGAAGTTATTCCTTAATATATTTATTTGATATGCTTTTATCTTTTGGTACAAACAGTTTGGTGTTGGCCAGGCCAGGATTTTATTATCTATATTATTAATACTTTTATCTAATTAAAAATCATATCATTTCATATAACCAAGATGTGAATAAGATTTAGAATGAGCAAAAGATTACTTTTCAAATAAGTTAATCAAACTCAGCCTTCACAATATCAAGACAACTGTATACCATAAATACATACAATTTATAATTATCTATTATACCTCAATAAAACTGGAGTGGTCAGTGTTGTGGCATAGCAGATAATGCTGCCACCTCCAAGGATGGCATCCCATTTGGGTGTTGATTCAAGTCTAAGCAGCACCACTTCCCATCCAGCTCCCTGCTGACATGCCTGGGAAAGCAGAGGAGGATGGCCCAAATGCTTGGGCCCTTGTACCCGTGTAGAGACCTAGAAGAAACTCCTGGATCCTGGCTTCTACTTGGCCCAGTCCTGATCCTTGTAGCCATTTGGGGAGTGAACCAGCAGATGGAAGATCTCTGCCTGTGCTCATTCTTTTTGTAACTCTGACTTCTAAATAAAATTAATAAACAAATAAATCTAAAAAAAACCCACCTGGAAACAAATAATGAATTCAAAAACCCTGCTAGACTTCTGCATTTTTGAAAAAGAAATTAAGTTGATGAGTGTCTTCTCTACTACTATTCATGCCCACACAAACCATTCATGTAAAAAGAATTACTTCCTCACATGGACCCTATTGTACACTTCCGTGACCTCAAATGTATTTTTTTAAAGATTTATTTATTTATTTAAAGGACAGAGTTACAGAGAGACAGAGAGAGAAAAAGAGAGGTCTTCCATCTGCTGATTTACTCCTCAGGTGGCTGCAATGGCTAGAGCTGCGCCAATCCGAAGGCAGGAGCCAGGAGCATCTTCCAGATCTCTCACATGGGTGCAGGGGCCCAAAGACATGGACCACCTTCTACTGCTTTCCCATGCTATAGAAGAGAGCAGGATTAGAAGTGGAGCAGCCGGGGCTCGAACCAGAGCCCATAGGGATGCTGGCATTTTCAGGCGCAGCTTTATCCGCTATATCACAGTGCCAGCCCCTGTGTGACCTCAAATACCTTTTCTAAAAGTCTCATCTACATTATAAATACTTAGGCCAATATAGTGATTGTTCAATAAATAAGCATTTTATATAATGCTTAATTCATTAGAAAAATGCAGTGGAGTTATTTTATCCAGCATATATATTATTTGTTAATCAGACAAGGGAAGAGAAAAAAATTCACATTAACTTTGGTTATAATCTTATATGGGTTAGTGTTAGCATTATCTAAATAGTAGGTGGTTTATATTGGAGGAAGTATACCTCTTTAAATAAAAGGCAGTTACAGAGAAAGAGAGAGAGAGAAAGAGAGAGAGAGATCTTCCATCTGCTGGTTTGCTGGTTCACTCCCCAGATGGCCACAGCAGCCAGGGCTTGGCTAAGCTGAAGCCAGCAGTCTGGAGCTTCATCCAGATCTCCTACAGGGATACAGAGGCCCAAGCACTTGTGCCATCTTCTGTGCTTTCCCAGGTGCATTAGCAAGGAGCTGGATGGGGAGTGGAGCAGCTGGGACTTGAACCAGTACCCATTTGGGATGCGGGCATCACAGGTGATGACTTAATTAGCTGCACCACAATGCTGGCCCCATAGAGTTATATGTTTTCCTTATTTTTAAACTATATGTATCCTACTCTTCTGTCTTGTAATGAAGCTACTAAGACAGAACATAGGGCTAATAATAAAATTTCACCTTTGAGAATTTATATTTTTAAATTTGATGTATTCTACTCTTCTGTGTTGTAATATAATGATGTTACTAAGGCAGAACACAGAACTAATTTCTCCTTTAGATATTTGTATTGTCACACAGTAAACATTCTCATAAAAAAGAATGATTGGGTTTAACTTAATGAATATTTAGCTGCAAAGACTTTTTAATAGACCTTTTTGTCTAGAATAGTTTTGGTTTCACGGCAAATAAGCAGAAAGTACAGAGAGTTCTCATTACTATCTGCCCTCACATATGTATAACCCCCCTTATTAAAATCCCTTATCCACATGGTACATTTGTTATAAATGATAAGTCTATACTGACACACCAGATACAAAGTCCACAGTTGAGCGTTTGCTCTTGGTGTTCTGTATTTCATGATTCTGAACAAGTATATAATGACATGGATTGACCATTACAGGAGCATACAAGGTAGTTACATATCCTGAAACTGATTAAAAATCCCTTTGCTCCATTTATTCTTCCCTTCTTACCCTCCGAATCCATGACAATCACTGATCCTTTTATTGTCACCATAGTTTTCTTTTCCCAGAATGTCATAGTAGAAGAACCACCTATGAAAAATATGCACCAGTTTTAGCTCTTTGTCCTTCTCTTTCAGGATTTTATTGTTTTTTTCTGGGCATTTTTCCTCTACATACATACTTTAGAATCCATTTTCAGTGTCTACAAAATAACTTGCTGGGGTTGTTTGAGATTGCATTGGATCTATGGATCAAGTTGATAAGCAGTATTATTTTGACAATACTGAGTATTCTGTCCATGAAGCAGGATTTTTCTTTGATTTCTTTCATTAGAGTTTGGTGGTTTCCTCATGTACATCTTGAACATGTTTTATTAGACTTATACCAAGTATTTCATTTTTAGAGTTTCTAATGTAAAGGGTATTATGTTTTAAATTTCAATGTCCAATGTTCATTGCTGATATGTAGGAAATAACTGTCCTTTCTTTGTTAATCTTGTATACTGCAATCTTGATATAACTGCCTATGAGTTTCAGGATAATTTTTTGTTTTTTAAAAATTTTTCTAAGACATACAATCTGCAGATTAAAATAGTTCTTCCTTCCCAATCGATATACCTTTCTATCTCTTTTACTTAATACATCAGCAAGGATTTCCAGTAAGATGTTTTAAAAGAGAGCACGCATTGTCCTGTTTCTGATTTTAGTGGGAAAGCTTCTAGGTTTTCATCATTAAGTAAGAACATAACGTTAAGCACCATTATATGATGGTAGGCTTTTCCTACTTGTTCTTTATCAAGTTGAGGAAGTTTCTATTTCCAAACTGCAGAGCGGCTTTGTTATGAAAGGATGTTGGAATTTTTCAGTTTTTTCTTGTATCTATTGATATGATCATGTGATTATTCTTCTTCAGTCTATTGATGTGATGGTTTTTAAATTATATTCTATTATTATTTTTACTCTGTTGATGTGATGTTAATTAAGTACTTTTGTATGTAAGCCTGATAGAAATACCACTTGGTTGTATTTTTTATAAATGTTTTGCATTCAATTTGTTAATATTTTGTTAAGGATTTTTGCATCTATATTCATAAGAAATTTGATTCTAGTTTCTTTCCATAAAGTATTTGTCTGGCTTTGGTATTACAGTAATGCTTGTCTCACAGAATTAGAAAGTACTTCCTCTACATTTCTCTTCTGAAAGAGACTAGATGATTTATATAATTTCTCCCTTAAATGTCTGGTAGAATTCACCACTGAACCCATCTAGTCCTGATTACTAATTACTTATTCAATTTCTTTAATAGATAAAATTACTCATATTGTATATGTCTTTTTGTGTGAATCTGGCAGACTAAGTCCTTCAAGGATTTGACTGATTCCATCTAGGATACTGAATTAGTGGGCACAGAGTTGGTTATAGTATTCCTTGATTATCCTTGTGATGCCCATGAAATCTGTGATGAGATTCTCATTTCTGTTTTTTTTTTTTAAGATTTATTCATTTATTTGAATAGAGAGAGAGAGAGAGAGAGAATCATCCATCCACTAGTTCACTCCTCCAGATGGCCAAAATGATCAGGGCTGGGCCAGGCCGAAGTCAGGAGCCAGATGCTTCTTCTGAGTCTTCCAGGGTGGCAGGGGCCCAATGCTTTTTTCCCCAGGGTATTAGCAGGGAGCTGGATGGGAAGTGGAGCAGCTGGGACATGAATTGGTGCCTATATGGGATGCTGGCATTGCAGGCAGCAGCTTTACCTGCCATGCTATAATGCTAGCCCCTCTCTCATTTCTGTTATTAGTAACTACTCCTTTTTCCCAGTACCTTTGTATCTTCCTCCATTTTGGCTAGCATTTTATCAGTTTTATTTTAAGAAGCAAGTTTTTGTTAAAGTTAATTTTCTTTATTGATTTCCTATTTTTAATTTCATTGATTTCTGCTCTAAGTTTTCTTATTTCTTCTATTTTGCTTACTTGGGATTTCATCTGCCCTCTTTCTCTACTCTCCTATAGTAAGAACTGAGATTACTGATTTTGTATCTTTGTTTCCTAACATATGCATTCTAGGCTATAAATTTCCTTCTGAGAACTGCTTTAACTACATCTCACAAATTTTGGTAAGTTGTATTTTAATTTAACTCAAAGTATTTTTAATTCTACTTTATATTTCTTCTTTGACCCATGTGTTGTTTAGAAGTGTGTCATTTAATATTCATGTATCTTGGTCTTTTTCAGATATCTTTCTGTTATTGATTTCCAGTTTAATTTCACTGTGATCTCAGATCATATATTGTATGATATCTGTTCTTTTAATTTGATAAGGTGTGTTTTATGACCCGAAATATTGTTAACCTTGTCAGATATTCCCCAGAGGCTTGAGAGGAACGTACATTCTGCTGTTGTTGGATGAAGTAGTCTAAGATATCAATTATCTCTAGTGGACCAGGGATGTTGTTGAGTTCTTTACTGACGGAGACAATCTAGGTTGAAATATATGATGGACAAAGAGGGAGGTACCTTTCTCTGAAGGGAGGAGAGAACTTCCACTTTGACTATGACCCTGTCGGAATAAGATCGAAGTCGGTGAACTCAAAAGGCTTCCATAACCTTGGCAACTCATGCCCAGAGCCTAGGGAGATTACTGACGCCATAAACAAGAGTGTCAAATTGTTAAGTCGACAACAGGAGTCACTGTGTACTTACTTCTCATGTGGGATCTGTCCTTAGTGTGTTGTCCAAAGTGAAGCAATGCTATAACTAGTACTGAAACAGTATTTTACACCTTGTGTTTCTCTGTGAGGGCAAACTGATGAAATCTTTACTTAATACATACTAAATCAATCTTCTGTATATAAAGATAATTGAAAATGAATCTTGATGTGAATGGAATGGGAGAGGGAGCAGGAGATGGGAGGGGTGTGAGTGGGAGGGAAAATAAAAAAAATACACAATTACTCTTAGGTGTTTAATTAATGCTATAACTAGTACTCAAATATTATTTTACACTTTGTGTTTCTGTGTGGGTGCAAACTGGAAATATTTACTTAATATATGCTAAATTGATCTTCTGTATATAAAGATAATTGAAAATTAATCTTGATGTAAATGGAAGGGGAGAGGAAGTGGGAGAGGGGAGTGTTGTGGGTGGGAGGGAAGTTATGGGGGGGGGAAGCTATTGTAATCCATAAGCTGTACTCTGGAAATTTATGTTCATTAAATAAAATAAAATAAAAATATATGATGGAAATATTTAGGTTAATATTTACCTCATCTGTAACTATGTTCTATTACTGATATTTCTTGCTCCCTCAAAATGGGAAAGAAATGACCAAGATGGGAAGAACATCCCACCCCAATAACCAAGACGAGGTAACTGTGTTAATTTCACTAGGGCTGTCATAGCAAAGTACCACAGATTAGGGGCTTGCATAGCAGAAATTTATTTTCTTATCATTCTGAGGCTAAACATCTGATATCAACATGTTAGTTTCTCTGCAGCCTCTCTTCTTGGCTTAACTTCTGTCTTCACATGGCCTTTCCTCTATATCTGTATGTGTCCAAGGTTCTTCTTTTGATAAGAACATCAGTCATATCATGTTTAGGCCTATGTTTTCATTTAATCACCTCTTTATAAGCTCTGTCTCCACACATAGCTCATTCATGAGGCACTGGGAGTTAGGACTTCAACATGAAATTCAATGTACCTAATTCAGCCCATCAGAGTAGGACTTGCAGAACTACAGCAAAGGCCAGTGAGGACAAAGGGCAGCAAGAAAAGTAATGATGGCAGGTACATGAGCTCCAATCTCCCTTCCTGCTGCCGGGAGAAACCATCATGGGGTGTGGGGGGGGACAGACTAATTAAGGCCAAGATTTGGTACAAGTGTCAGCTTTAAACTCAGATGGCAGTACAAACTAGTAAGTAATTATTTTGCCAGCAGCATTAATGGGGGCTAAGCTTAATTCATTATATAGAAAGACGAAATGCACAGGTAGTGCATGTCCCACAGGTGATTTCAAATGTTAACCCATGGTTTTGCAAAAACCAACCCAAACACTCTTTAATTTCACAAAAAGACACTATGAAATGAAAAAGTCAAACAACCCAACTCCCCCCACCCAATATCCTATTCCATTTAATGAAGTTAATTTTGTTCAGTTAAACTCTTCTGAAACAGTAGAAAATCATTCAAATATTCCAGTCAAGAGAAATACAGACTGGCATCATTAGGTGTCAGATCAAAGTGTAAATTGTATGAATGAAGGGAAACTGTTAAACATGCTATAAATGCCATACTATATTTTAGGTTTTGTAATGCATACCGCAGCCACGGGCCCTCTTTAAGGAAAACCACCTACTTCTCATCTGCCGAAACCACCCATAATCGTATTCCTCCCTCAGAATTATCCTTGACCATAAGGAAGTACCCTGCCCCAGGTTATGCCCCCTACAGGCATCCATGACCATCTGATAGAAGCTTAAAAAGGCCTGGCACTCCTACAGTGTGAGGCAACTCTGAAAAACCATTCTAGCTCCAGAGCTCCTGCCAGTTGGAAGTGCATCTGTTGCGACTGCACCATGAGGCAGCTTGCCTGTGTGTGTTCCTGTCTTCCTCAGGGATGCAGCTCCTTGGGGCACTCCGCAGAAGAGCTTCTCTGCACCTGCCCATTCTCAGTGTATGCTCAGGACACCCAGTCCCCGAGGGTCAGTACCAAGAACGGACAGAATACAGATGCAGTGATAGGAGTAGGGGGAAGGTCACTCCCTGGGAGGCTGGTGCTGAGAACACCATTGCTGGGGGCTGGTGGAGTTTGCATAGTCCCGGGCATGTTCTGGTGGTGTAAGTGTTCATTTATTGCTGAAACTGAAATAAGATGGAGGCCAGTGGAAAGGGATGCACTGGCAGGTGCAGTATGTCTTTTACTAGAGAGGCATGAGGAAAAGTGAAATGAGGAGAATGAAATTGCCTGGACATCAAAAGGTCATTAAAGGGGCCGGCGCTGTGTCGTAGTGGACTAAGCCTCCTCCTGTGGCACCTGCATCACATATGAGCAGCAGTTCAAGTGAACTTGTGGATGGAAGACCTTTCTCTGTGTGTGTGTGTCTCTCTCTCTGTAACTGCACCTCTCAAATTAATAAAATCTTTTAAAAAGAGTGTCATTAAAGAGAAACAAAAATAGAGTGACCAGTAAACATTTTATAGTAATGTGTGAGAGCCAGAGGGCCTTATTAGTAGATTTATTGATTTATTTACTTATTTATTTTTAATGACTTATTTATGTATCTATTTACTTGAAAGGAAGAGTGACATAGAAAAACACAGAGAGAGAGAGAGAGTCTTTTTTAAGAAAGTTTTTATTTGATAAATATAAATTTTATAGGTACAGCTTTAGGGATATAATGGTTCTTCCCCCAACCTCCATACCCACCCTCTCACCCCCACTCCCATCCTACCTCCTACTCCCTCTCCCATCCCATTCTTCATTAAGATTCATTTTTTTGACAGGCAGAGTGGACAGTGAGAGAGAGAGAGAGAGAGAAAGGTCTTCCTTTGCCGTTGGTTCACCCTCCAATGGCTGCTGTGGCCGGTGCACTGCGGCCAGCACACCACGCTGATCAGAAGCCAGGAGCCAGTTGCTTCTCCTGGTCTCCCATGTGGGTGCAAGGCCCAAGGACTTGGGCCATCCTACACTGCACTCCCTGGCCACAGCAGAGAGCTGGCCTGGAAGAGGGGCAACCGGGACAGAATCTGGCGCCCCGACCGGGACTAGAACCCTGGGTGCTGGTGCCACAGGTGGAGGATAGCCTATTGAGCTGTGGTGCCAGCCAAGATTCATTTTTAATTATTTTTATATACAGAAGACCAAATCTTTACTAAGAAAGATTTCAACAGTTTGCACCCACACAGACACACAAAGTATAAAGTATTGTTTGAAGACTAGTTTTCCATTAATTCTCATAGTACAACTCATTAAGGACAGAGGTCCTACATGGGGAGTAAGGTACACATTTACTCCTTGATCAGTTTATTGGCTGACTTATTGGTCAGTTTAGTGACTTCTGTTGTTAATTTAACAATTAACACTCTTATTTATGATGTCAGTGATCACCTGAGGCTCTTGTCATGAGCTGCCAAGGCTATGGAAGCCTTTTGAGTCCACAAACTCCATTAGTATTTAGACTGGTCCATAAGCAAAGTGGAAGTTCTCACCTCTCTCCAGAGAAAGGCACCTCCTTCTTTGATCGTCCCTTCTTTCCACTGGGATCTCACTCACGGAGATCCTTCATGTAGGTCATTTTTTGCCACAGTATCTTGGCTTTCCATGCCTGAAATGAAAGAGAGTCTTCCATCTACTGGTTCACTTCCCAAATGGCCTCAACCGCCATAAATGGGCTTGGTTGAAGCCAGGAGCCAAGAATTCCATCTGGGTTTCCATGTGGATGGCAAGGGATCAAGCATTTGGGCCATCTTCTGCTGTCTTCCAAGGTGCATTAGCCAGAACTGGATGAGAAGCTCAGCAAGGCATTGCAATGCCAGATCCCTTAGTAGTCATCAATAAATCCCTGCAGAAACCAAAAACTCACGACCAGGGCTCCATCATAGGAATAGCAGAGCTTCAGAGAAGGTCTAATTCTCAGCCCAGCAGGTCGTCTACACAGTAGTCTGATCCCCAGTAATGAAGAAATAGTGAACATTGGGACGGCACTATCCTGTATATTCCCGACTTCTCCTGGACTCATGATCCCTGCAGAAATGGCTGACTTCGCTTCTTGGAAGGTCACTTCCTCCTATTGAAGGATCATGCAGGGGCCTCAAATATGGCAGATCCATCATGGAACTGTGTTTGCTTCCTCCCAGGAAGGGCCCCTTTCTTCTTTCTTGGTAACCAGAGCAATAACAAGTGTCAAATCTCAGATCAACTGGGAATGTGATGAGCCTGCTCAGGAAAGACAAGAGTGAAATACCAGAGGGCCATGAGTCCCGTGAACTTCAGAACACAGAGAAGTGTGTGTGGAACTATCTCCTAAGGGTGCTGCCTCTGGAAAAGTGGATCTTAAAGATGGAGAAGGGAAAAATAACACCCAAATCATATGGTGCCCTGGTGTCTGAATTGGCAAAGATCCAAAGCTTATCATACCCATGCTTCTTGCAGAGCCGAGATGGCCATGTAATTCTTGGAGGTGTCAGGTACAGCTTACTGTGGGTTCACTGGGCCCATAGGCCCAGCCAATGGTCATTTCTCAGCCCCAAATATGTAATTACAATGGATTTATAAGGATCAGAATCAAAACACTTTGGATGTGCATTTGCCATTCCTATCTGCCAAGCTGCAGGAGAATTTATGGAGCCCTGAGATGCTTCTAATGATTCTGTGCTAAACAACAGAACCTGACTCATTTCTTCTTGGAGCCCATGCTGTTTATGAAAACATTCTTGCTAAAAATGGAAGGTATATTATATCTTCTATCTAACCTGCCTGTCCCTCAGAAAACAAATAGTGGTGAGTTTCTAAGACATTATGACAAATGGGGACATGTGGTAAGTTTCAGTGGTACTGGTCAGTTTAGTAGCCACTGAACACAATGCATAGAAAGGAGTTTTGGAACATTTTGAAATGAATTTCCACAAAATAAAGGTCAGAAAAATGTAGTTCTTATGACCCAGAATTACTAAGGAGTACATTTTTCATCTGTTTTCAATAAATTAAGGCATCATTTAGTTCACTGAAAATCAGCAGCTAATATACAAAAGTGAACATATAAGTCTTAAAGATCTTATATGCATTTAAAGTTCACTGAAATATTTCAAAATAAGAAGCATACTGATAACAAACAGCATTGAAGCAGGCCATAGGTTACCTTAGATGGTGTCACATAAAAGCTGCTTGAACCATTAAAGTAGAAGAGCTTTATGTCATGAAAAAATTACAATAAAAATTTGAATTAAAACAAATATATTAATGTGCAAAACTACTCTTTAATTAAAATATGTGTGGTAGAGATATTTCTAAATATTAAATTTTATTTAAATTTAATGTTTGGAAAATTGAGGGAAATCAAGATTAAAAAGTGTTCTTTTACTAGCTACAAGAAAGAAAATTTAGCAATTTACCATTGTTCCTGACAGATTCTATTGATTTGAGAAGCAATTATTTTCTTTCTTTCTTTCTTTCCTTTTTTTTTTTTTTTTTTTTTTTTGACAGGCAAAGTGGACAGTGAGAGAGACAGAGAGAAAGGTCTTCCCTTGCCGTTGGTTCACCCTCCAATGGCCGCTGCGGCCGGCACGTTGTGGCCAGCGCACCACGCTGATCCGATGGCAGGAGCCAGGTACTTATCCTGGTCTCCCACGGGGTGCAGGGCCCAAGGACTTGGGTCATCCTCCAC
The DNA here is from genome assembly GCF_964237555.1 of Oryctolagus cuniculus. Taxonomy (NCBI): domain Eukaryota; kingdom Metazoa; phylum Chordata; class Mammalia; order Lagomorpha; family Leporidae; genus Oryctolagus; species Oryctolagus cuniculus. Next base: position 68,453,312 of record NC_091441.1, read on the forward strand.
TGCACTCCCTGGCCACAGCAGAGAGCTGGCCTGGAAGAGGGGCAACCGGGACAGAATCCGGCGCTCTGACCGGGACTAGAACCCGGTGTGCCGGTGCCACAAGGTGGAGGGATTAGCCTAGTGAGCCGTGGCGCCGGCCGCAATTATTTTATTTCTAATAAACATGTCTGTCTACTTCTGGCTGGTTCATCATCATGACCAAACTTGTTTTTAGAGTCATTCCAAGCATATGTAAATTTTCCTTAGGTGACCTCTAAGCTAAACCAAGAAAAATTAAATATGTATTTTAAAACAATTCATTGACTGAATATTTTCAAATAATTTCCCAAATCAGGGAATTCTGAGTACCATGATTTTAACTAATTTGTGACAATACATCTAAGACATTTTTTCTTATATATTTTCTTCTAGTGTCAATAAAGAACTATGAGAATTTTAAAGCACCTTTATTTAATCTTGAGTTTAATTTTCTTTTACTTAAGTCCTGTCATTCATATTCATTAAACTATCAACTTTTCTTCCTTTTTTATGAACTTATCACATGAAATGGTAGATACAATGATTGTAGGTTGTCAGGGATTATCAGGAAACTCAGATCTTTCTCTGAACTTGAATTCCTGAACACAAATTTCCTTAAAAACTTCTTTCTTCAGAGGATTTCTATGTTCCGCCAAGGTCCAGATTTTTTCTCCATTATGAAACAATGGCCAAACAGACAACATATATGAACAGTGGTTTTTAAAATGCCAGGCAGCAGGCAGTGCAGAACAGTGACCCCTAAGAGAGGGGAATGAATGGGGAGGGGTGGCTATTGCTGCCCCAGCTAGCTCCCAGAGGAGTTCCCAGTCAGCAGCATGTGCCGAAGAGCACTGCGATCCCCTGGCTCTGTGGAGATGCCTTCAGCAGTCTGGAGACACCAAGGCAGCCAGAGTCATGTGACGGAGGCTGGAGACGAGAGAACTGCACAGAAAGCAGGCTGGAGAGGACCACCTCCTGGAGCGTCCAGGGGAAGAAGCCCCAAGTTGAGCCAAGAGGTAATCCCTGAGCTACACTGGCTTCAGAGGGGTTTGCACACCAGCATCCAGGAGGTAGAACTTCCTCATTCACAGAGCATCCAGTATACTCAGAAGGATATTTGACTCACAAGCATAAAAGTAAGCCCAGAAAAGCTCAAGTAGTTTCAGGGGCCGGTGCTATGGCGTAGCCGGTAAAACTGCCGGCTGCGGTGCCGGCATTCCATATGGGCTCAGGTTCGAGTCCCAGCGGCTTCACTTCCGATCCAGCTCTCTGCTATGGCCTGGGAAAACAGCAGAAGATGGTCCAAGTCCTTGGGTCCCTGCACCCATGTGAGAGACTCAGAAGAAGCTCCTGGCTCCTGGCTTCTGATCAGCTGAGCTCCAGCTGTTACAGCCAATCAGGAAATGAATCAGCAGATGGATGACCTCTCTCTCTCTCTGCCTCTGCTTCTCTCTGTGTAACTCTGACTCTCAAATAAATGAATAAAATTTTATTTTTTTTTTAAAGATCAAGTAGTTTCTAGAACAAAGCTCAAGGTTACTTAAAGGAATATAAAGCCGTCAAGTATACAACAAGATGGATTTCACAATGTCTGGGATCCCAGTCAAATATCGCCAGTCATACATGCAAAGAAGCAGGTAGCACAAACCATAATGAGTAGACAAACAGACCAAGAATTGATTGGAATGATAGAATACACAGACAAGGACATCAAAAACTTAGACAGTAGGCTGGGGAAGAGGAAATGAGGAATTATCATTTAATGGGAATACAGCTTTAACTTTACAATATATTGATGGAGATGGATTGTGGTGATAGCTGCATAAATGTATTTAACACCACTAAACTGTACACATAAAATAGTTAGGATGGTAAATTTTATATGTGCATTTTAAGATAATAGAAATTGGAAAAAAAGAAAAATCATAATTATGCTAATGGTAAAGAAGGTAGGAGGAGGCTGGTGTTGTGGTGTATCAGGTTAAGCTTCTGCTGCCAATACTGACATCCCATATGAGCGCCGCTTCAAGTACAGCTGCTCCACTTCCGACCCAGCTCCCTGCTAATGCACCTGAGGAAGTAGCAGAAGATGGCCCAAATGCCTGGGCCCTGCAACCAAGTGGGAGACCTAGAAGAAGTTCCTGGCTCCTGGCTTCAGACTGATTCAACCTTGGCCTTTGCAGCCATTTCAGTCATTTGAGGAGTGGATCAGCAGATGGAAGATCGATCTCTCTCTCTCTCTCTCTCTTTCTGTGTCCCTCTCTCTCTGTAACTCTAACTTTCAAATAAATAAATCAATCTTAAAAATAAGAAAGTAAGGAGAAATAGTGGCCATACTAAGTAGAGATATAGAAGAAATCCAATATTCCCAAATGAAATTCTAGTTTAAAAAGTATAATACTTAAGATGAAAAATACAATGAATGGGATAAAAAGCCATTTAGAAACTGTAGAGGAAAAGATGCATAAATTTAAGCACATAGCAACAAATTGGGCCCATAATGAGTGTCAGTGAACTGTGGCACAACTACAGGTATCCTAATAAATATGTGATTTGAGATTTGGTGGAAGAGAGAAAAAATATCAGAAAAAATATTTGAAAAACCAATAACTTAAAAATTCATGAAAACTACAAACTCATAGACCAGCAAAACTCAAGTTTCAGCAGCATGATGAAAATAGACCAAATCACATTACAATGGCTTAAAATAAGTGATTTAAAAATCATTTAGTTTTTTGCTATTACTATATTACAATCATATTGATACAGAATTAAAATACTTACCTAAAAATGTACACTTTTGGTATACATCAAGTAAAATATTTAAATAGCCCTTTATATAGCAAGTACTATGTTACAACTGTGGTGGACAGAGAAACTCAATATAAACATAGACTAATTTATGGTCCATGTATCAGTAATTCATCAATTTTGGCTATTTTCCTAAAACAAACTATTAGGGAAACCTCATAACTTCAAAAATTTCTCTTCCATCAGATTAAAGAGTCTTTCACATCACAATTCCATGAATAAGCATCTGAATCCCACCTATTATTTGATGATGATTGGTTATTTTGCATATTGGCTTGTTGATTTTGAGGGGAAAAAGCAAAGGAGTAACTTAAGTGTTTATTTTACAGAATTGAGGGTATTTTAGCGATGAAAATCTAAGTAGTTAAAATACAAAACCTCGCAAAGGGACTCACAGGCTGAGGTTTGCCCATCAAGTAGGGAAGGATTACAGATGCTACCAATTTGCTCATAATTTGGGTACATATTCTTGGCGTGTAGTTAAATAGGGAAAGAAACAGAAAGCTTCCATTATGGAAACAATAATAGGAGAAGTGATTATTTTGATGTATCCGATATGGCAAGTCCTTTTTGTACATTACAGAATTTAATCCTCATACAATCATGTCAAATATGAGTTACTAGTTATTAGTTCTCTTGTTTCAGAAGTAAAGACTGGGAGTTTGGGTAATTACTATACGCCAAAATTTAAAGTCACACAGCATATGCAGTAACACCAAGTACTGAGCACACAACCAAGAAGGCCACAACCACAACCAGGTGGAATCTAGAAGTCCTACTTCTGGCTCAAGTTTACCCTTCACATTCAGAGTTACAGAGAGAGCTAGAGCCAGAGAGAGAGAGAGAGAGAGAGAGAGAGAGGTCTTCCATTCTGCTGGTTCACTAGTCAAATGACCACAATGGCCAGAGCTGAGGTGATTTGAAGCCAGGAGCCAGGAGCTTCTTCTGGGTCTCCCATGCGAGTGCAGGGTTCCAAGGACTTGGGCCATCTTCCACTGCTTTCCCAGGCCACAGCAGAGAGTTGGATCAGAAGAGGAGTATCCGGGACTTGAACTGTTGCCCATATGAGATGCCGATGCTGCAGGCTGCGGCTTTAACCTGCTGCGCCACAGTACTGGCCCAGATTCATTACTGAAAGTCTCAAGTCCTCAGAGAGTCCCCCTGACAACCTATAATTGCTAGTTCCTATGCACCATCCGCAGAAATTTTTTTATCAATGTTCCTTATCAGTTGGAAATATTTCTGCATATGTTTACTTGTTTATTGTCTCATTAGGCTTAAGCCTCTGGAAAGAAGAGAATGCTGCCTTCATTTGTCAGTCATCGCCGTATATCCAGTACAAATAAGACATCATTTCACAGTACTATGTTTAGCACTACATGAGTCCTCCTGTGTTGCCATAGTCCAGAAAGAGGGTGGTGCATGGAGCGGAAGCCTCTCTGTTTTTGCACTTTCAATATAGTAAGAAAGTCAGAATATATTTACTAAGATAAGAAAAGCAAGACATTTTATATTAAAACCGATTTGAATTATTATTCAAGACTGCTATTTAGCAGGCTTTCAGAACAGCCTACTTCTATAAGGACAGACACTTCATTAGAAGTAGCCATTTTCAATATCTGAAGCTCTGTTTTCAGTTTGAGGCAATCTTACTAGCTATGAAATGTGGGATAAAGAGAGATAACAAAATAATCTTGCACTTCATATTTTCTAAGAAGTCTGTGTAGTGTTTTGAAAGAAATGAAAATTTTTGTGGCTTTTGGATATTTGATACCATCAAGGCAACACTCTCCTCACACGTATTTTCCTAATTCTCCCATTCAAATATTCATTTTGTCACCAACTGGCTTATGGTTTCATTTAATGAAGTGCAGAGCTTTATAAATACTTAACATGAAACACATGGCAAAGCACACACCCAGAAGCAATTAAATCAATGGGAAATCCAGCATGCATGCCATTCCCTACACTTTGGGGTTCCAAAAAATGTAAATCAGTCACACCCCTCCAAGACAATTTTGGATTGGAGACTTGGAGTGGGACTTTTTTGGAAAAACAATCAGAAGAGTTTCCTTAGAGTAAAATATTTGCAAAGAAAAATGCAGAGTGTGTAAATATATTTTTTCTAATACCCAATAATTTAGAAGTATTAATTCTACTTTTTCATAAAAGATGGAATACATTCAGTACATTTTTTCTACAATTCCACCAAAGGCAATGGCTTTTGCTTCATATGTAGTTTGAGTGGTGGTGTCTTAGCCCAGATGAATTTTATTCCTTAATATCTAACTGTCTATAGATAAATTAGAACAGTGGAGAAAATCTTTATCCCCCAGCTTTGGATTTCAATCTTTTCTATCTTAAAAACCTTATTTTAATTTATGAGATTTTGATCGTGATTAAATCAAAGACTAGGGATATGCAGAGCCTCATCAAAACCCACAATAACTGTCTGATGGCTTGGATAACTACATTAAATTTCTGTTAACTTAGCTTTTTCCCCCAATATTGGTCATTCCTAGAATGAAATACCTGAGGTAAATTAACCTTATAAAGCAGAGAGGTTTATTTTGGTTCACAGCTCTGGAGTTCCACAATCCAAGATCAAGCAGCCCCCTGATTCAGCCTCTAGTTATTGCATTCTTGCTGGCAGAGTATAGATTTTATACAGGGCATCAAAAGGCAAAAGACAGAGAGCTTGCCTGTCTGTCTATATCTATGTCCACTTACAAAGTCACCAGGATTCGATCATGGGGTCTCTACCCTAACAACCCCAACCCAACCTAGTCTTCTCTCTTCCCAAAGGTTCCCACCTTTAAATAGCACAGCTGGATTAACTTTTCACTCTCAGAATACCATTAATTTATAACCTTAGGAGATGTTGCACTTCTTAATGCCCAGGCTGTCTGAGATGATAATGTTCCTTAAATGCATCCCACTAGGATCTCTCTCTCTCTCTCTCTTTTTTTTTTTTTTTTTTTTTTTTTTTTTTATTGACAGGCAGAGTGGACAGTGAGAGAGAGAGAGACAGAGAGAAAGGTCTTCCTTTTGCCATTGGTTCACCCTCCAATGGCCGCCACGGCTGGCGTGCTGCGGCCGGCGCACCACGCTGATCCGAAGGCAGGAGCCAGGTACTTATCCTGGTATCCCATGGCATGCAGGGCCCAAGGACCTGGGCCATCCTCCACTGCACTCCCGGGCCACAGCAGAGAGCTGGCCTGGAAGAGGGGCAACCGGGACAGAATCCGGTGCCCTGACCGGGACTAGAACCCGGTGTGCCAGTGCCACAAGGTGGAGGATTAGCCTGTTGAGCTGCGGCGCCGGCCTCCACTAGGATCTCTTTATTTTAAACGGCCTAGTAATGGGCTCCTACCAAAAGAAATTAACACCTCCGGAAAAGTTACCAGTTCTCACTGCCTGGGATACCCTTGAATAACCTCAGTGGGGAGCAGATCTAGAGAGAGGTGGGAGAGCAATGGTAGCAGCCAAAAACTCATACTTCCCAACAAAGTTGTAGCTGTTTTTCCTTAAGTAAATTTCCTCAATTTGTTGTATACTTTTGATCATTTTCCACAGTTTGTCAATGGTTGTTTTAGACAATTTTGTGAGGTTTTGTTATTGTTTTTTAAGGAGAAAATTTGCCAAATTCTTCACTCCACTCTACTGGAAGTCCACTGTCAACCTTTGTAATGTTAAACCACTGAGATTTGGAGATTACATGTTATCTGGACTGACCTGACCGATATAGCACCTACTATCTACCTATTCTATCTATATGAAAACTCTAAGAAATAACCAAAAGGAAGTGCTAGAAATAAAAAAAATATTGTAGTTGGATTGAAGAATTCCTTTGATTGCCTCATCAGTAGACTGACCACAACAATGGAACTTACTCAGCACACGAGTCCTCTCTAGCACTCAAGTCAACTTCTCTAAAACAAAATTCAAATTTGAAATTTTGAAAGTCATCAGAAAACACTGAAAAAATCTGTAGGTTAATGTTCACTAAAGAATAATCAAGGTAGCACCTGATGGGTTGATATCCCAAAGAGAAGAAAAATGTGCTGATGTTAGTTGAAATTTGTCCAATACCATCACTCTTTTTTTTATTTAATAAATGTGAATTTACAAAGTGCAACTTTTGCATTGTTGTGGCTCCCCCCAACCTCCCTCCCTCCTGCAGCCCTCCCATTTCCCACCCCACTCTTCATGAAGTTTCATTTTCAATTATCTTTATATACAGAAGATCAACTTAGTATATACTAAGCAAAGATTTCAACAGACTGCACCCACACAACCGCACAAGATATAGAGTACTGTTTGACTAGTAGTGTTATCGTTAACTGTCACAGTAAAATACATTAAGGTCAGAGATCCTACGTGGGGAGCATGTGCCCAGTGACTCCCGTTGTTGATTTTACAATTGACACTCTTATTTATGACGTCAGTAATCACCCGAGGCTCTTGCCATGAGCTGTCGAGGCTATGGAGGCCCCTTGAGTTCACCAACTCTGTGTTTAGCTGATACCATCACTCTTTTTTTTTTAAAAAACTTTTATTTAATGAATATAAATTTCCAAAGTACAGCTTATGGATTACAAGGGCTCCCCCCCATAACGTCCCTCCCACCCGCAACCCTCCCCTTTCCCACTCCCTCTCCCCTTCATTCACATCAAGTTTCATTTTCATTTCTCTTTATATACAGATCAGTTTAGCATACATTAAGTAAAGATTTCAACAGTTTGCTCCCACATAGAAACACAAAGTGAAAAATACTGTTTGAGTACTAGTTATAGCATTAAATCTCAATGTACAGCACACTAAGGACAAAGATCCTACATGAGGAGTAAGTGCACAGTGACTCCTGTTGTTGACTTAACAAATTGACACTCTTGTTTATGGCATCAGTAATCACCCTAGGCTCTTGTCATGAGCTGCCAAGGCTATGGAAGCCCCCTGAGTTCACTGACTCTGATCATATTTAGACAAGGCCATGATCAAAGTGGAAGTTCTCTCCTCCCTTCAGAGAAAGGTACCTCCTTCTTTGATGAACCGTTCTTTCCACTGGGATCTCACTCACGGAGATCTTTCATTTAGGTTTTTTTTTGGTTTTTTGTTTTTTTTTCCCCCCCAGAGTGTCTTGGCTTTCCATGCCTGAAATACTCTCATGGGCTTTTCAGCCGGATCCGCATGCCTTAAGGGCTGATTCTGAGGCCAGAGTGCTGTTTAGGACATCTGCCATTCTATGGATCTGCTGTGTATCTCACTTCCCATGTTGGATCGTTCTCTCCCTTTTTTATTCTATCAGCTAGTATTTGCAGACACTATTCTTGTTTATGTGATCCCTTTGGTTCTTAGTCCTATCATTATGATCAATTGTGAACAGAAATTGATCACTGGGACTAGTGAGATGGCATTGGTACATGCCACCTTGATGGGATTGAATTGGAATCCCCTGGTGATACCATCACTCTTAAGACATCTACCTATTAGTGAGCAGAGTGAAATGTAGGGACTGGAGAAATGCTCTTGAGAGAGTGAACTTTATACACTTAAAAAAGATGAGAAATTTCATGTGACAGATTTGACATGAAAAAAAAGTCTAATGGAAATGTTTGAAATAGAAAGGAGAGTTTCAGAGGTGAAAAATCCCTTCAGCCCATTCACGAGTATACCTGACACACTAAGGAAGGAAACAGTTAAGTTAAAAAAAATAGGTTAAAGTGCAGAGCAACCATGTCTCTCATACAGTGCTAGAGGGGATATAAAATAGTGCAGCCACTCTACAAAATAGTTTGGAAGTTCATTACTAAGTTAAGTGTGCACCATATAACCCAGAAATCAAACTTCGGGATACTTAGAGAGGTGAAAATTTTCAAGAAATTTGTACAAAAATGTTCATAGCAGCTTTTTTGGTAATAGCAAGATACTGAAAACAACGTACATATTCTTCAGCAGGTGAATATTTGAGCAAATTATGTATATCCATATAATGTAACACACTCAAAAGTAAGAAGGAAGAAACTATTCATACACTCAAAAATCCGCCATCACATTTTGTGGACAAAGTCCATCTCAGAAGCTTGTAAACTGGATGATTCCATATATGCAACATTGTCAAAATGACAACATTAGAAAGATGGAAAACAAACAAGTGAGTACCAGGGGCCAGGGACAGAGAGTGGAGTACGGTGGTAATGCAAAGAGGCAGTACAAAGGATTTCTTTTGCGGGGATAAAACAGCTCTGTATCCTGATTGTGGTGGTAGTGACCCAAATCTATTTATGGGATAAAATTGCACAGAACTATACATGCCTACACACACACACACACACACACGTGTAATATACACAAATTAATTCAGGGTTTTAAATTGTGAAAATGGAATAAATCTAGTTACTATGAATGCACCAGTGTCAATTTTCTGGTTTTGCTATTATACAGCAGCAGTATAAGATATCATCCCTGGGAGGTGCTATATAAGGGTACACAGTACCCTTTTGACCCTTTTGTACTATTTTTACAATGTTATGGGACTATAATTATTTTTCAAGTTAAAAATGTGTCAATGAAATTATTTAATCTGAAAATCAAAGAGAAAAAAAATGTAGGCCGGCGCCGCAGCTCACTAGGCTAATCCTCCACCTTGCGGCACCGGCACACCGGGTTCTAGTCCTGGTCGGGGCGCCGGATTCTGTCCCGGTTGCCCCTCTTCCAGGCCAGCTCTCTGCTGTGGCCAGGGAGTGCAGTGGAGGATGGCCCAAGTGCTTGGGCCCTGCACCCACATGGGAGACCAGGAGAAGCACCTGGCTCCTGCCATCGGATCAGCGCGGTGCGCTGGCCGCAGCGCGCCGGCCGCGGCGGCCATTGGAGGGTGAACCAACGACAAAGGAAGACCTTTCTCTCTGTCTCTCTCTCTCACTGTCCACTCTGCCTGTCAAAAAAAAAATGTAAAAACAAACAAAACAAAGCCAAAATAGCGCCTCTAAGGCAACATCAAGCAGTTTTAAAGTGGAACTGGAGTACTACAAAGAGAAGAGAGAAATAACAGTGCAGAAAAACACTTTAATAAATAATTATCAATAATTTTGCAAGATGTCAAATTGCGGATGCAAGAATCACAGAAAAACCAAACTATAATAAATGCTTCTATCAACAAAATACAACAGACAAATCCCATAGCTAAATGAGTTGAAATCCAAAAATGAAGAAAACACTATTAAGGAAACCAGAAAAAAATGAGAAGCTACTTATAAAAAAACAAGCCTAAGACTTGAACCATGTCTCTTGTCAGAAACTATGCAAGCCACAATGTACTAACAGCTAGCACAGCAATGCAAAAATCTCATTGTAAGAAAAATTATCTTCCAAAAATTAACATGAAATATTCTCCAGACTTAAGTGCTGAAAGAATTCACTACTAATAGATCTGAATTCAAGAAAAAAAAATTAAAGAAATTCTTCAGATAGAACACATACAAAGTACAGGAGACACAAACTTGGGTCTACACAAAGTACTCAGTAAAAGAAAATTTAATTATAAAATGGATTTGCCTTATTTTTAATGACATTTAAAAATAATTGGTCCATGAAAGAATAAATGCATGCCTTTTCCAATGGTTAAAACTGAAAATTCTGGTCAAAATATAAAAAGAAGTTGTGTAATCACTAGGAAGAAAACAAAAGCAGGCAAATTACGGGTGGTGAGTGGGTAAAAACTTGAAGACCAGTTAATATGAAAGATGTGTTTCCTGGGTTTTTCCTTTCTTTTATTTCTCATGATCAAATTATGGAGGGAAAAAAGACAAATAATACTGAAGGCATTCAGAAAAAAATGACACATTACTTATAAAGTAACAATAACACATATGACTGCAGATTCTTCATCAGAAACCACAAAGCCCAGAAAAGAGTGGGAAAATATCTTTAAAATGCTTACAGTACAAAACTTCAACCAGAATTCTATGCCCAACAATAATATCTTTCAAGAAGGGAAGTGAAATATATTCATTTATGTAAAACAATCAAACTACAGGAATTTGCTGCCAGCCAATATACTCTAAATACAACACTCACAGACATTTTTCACAATAAAGGGAAATAATACCAGAAAGAACTCACCACACTTGGGATCCCAGAATATGTCCAAATAGAAATGTATGTTGTATCCCTTTTGTGATTAGTATCCTATTGACCATTGCCAGCTCTCAAGTCTTTCTTTTGGTTGTGTGTAGGAATCTCTATGGATTTTGAGAGTACCAAATCTTTGCCCCTTTTTATGGTGTTTCTTGTGTTCCTGGTCAAGCTGTAAACACCATATTGGTTGTTAAGTTCTAAAAAACCTTAGTGGTCTTAGTTGAGTCACTTGATAGGTATATCTTGGGTTTAAAATTTTGGTTCAGAAGTTCAATACTTCCAGGAATATGAGTAATCACTCTTTTTCCCCACTGAAATTTGATGGTCAGGAGCTGGTCAAACTGTAGGCTGATATTCAGACCCTGAAGCTATTAAGGAGCTGTTTTGTAAATCTTCTCTGTTCTTTTTTTTCCTTTTTTATTTTTGAGAAAAAATATTTTTAATTTAGAGTATAATCAAAGGCTGAATTCTCCACCGAATAAAAAGCTCAACAAATAAAAGATAAAAAGCATATAGTTCAGCAAGAATATAAGCAAGGCTGTAAACAATAATCAAATTAAAAAGATGTCTATTTCATTCATAAACAGTAAATTTTAAAATAGTCACAGATCATTAAAACTATAGTGGTATATCAATACTAACAATGTGTTTGATAAAGATTTAAAATGAAGCTTGACAAAACACTGTGTTTACAAGAAAAGTGATACACACAGGCTTTTCTTTCTTTTTGATCCCACTCCTCCCATGGAAACTTCTCATACCACTGAAATTCACTTCGTGAATCCTTGTTGAATTTCTGCACCACCAGCCCTGTTGGTATGATTTTACTGGACATAATTTGAAATTTCTTTGGCTTCCTTGGGAGACTTGAGATCTCCCCAAACTGGCTCCTCTAAGATCCCTTCTTTCCCATTGCTTCTCTTTCTCCTTTCTTTTGCCACCTTAAATCTTTCCTTCAGTTCCCTTGAGTTTTTAACCCCTCTTCAAGTGCCTGGTTCCTCCCTGCCTTCATCCACCCTAGAAGAAATTTTCTCTCCTATTCCAGAGCCTTAGTTAATTGAACTTTAGGCCTTCTTTGCTCTCAAAAGACTTAAAGTCATTGGAAACTGACTTGCCATTTATCTCATCATATGGCCTTTGGAGACATCACACAGCCACTAGATGTCTCCTCAGTCTCTTGCCTAAAATTTAGCCATAGCCTCCAAAAGATCAACTTCTGATAATAGGTAAATGTGTCCTAAAATACTTTTTTTTTTTTTTTTTTTGGACAGGCAGAGTGGACAGTGAGAGAGAGAGAGAGAGAGAGAAAGGTCTTCCTTTGCCGTTGGTTCACCCTCCAATGGCCGCTGCAGCCGGCACGCAGCGCATATCCGAAGCCAGGGGCCAGGTGCTTCTCCTGGTCTCCCATGCAGGTGCAGGGCCCAAGCACTTGGGCCATCCTCCACTGCACTCCTGGGCCACAGCAAAGAGCTGGACTGGAAGAGGAGCAACAGGGACAGAATCCAGCGCCCCAACAGGGACTAGAACCTGGGGTGTCAGCGCCGCAGGCAGAGGACTAGCTTATTGAGCCATGGCACCGGCCCCTAAAATACTTTCTTAATGAAAACTTCTATCCGCTGGTTTACTCCCCAATGGCCACAACGGCCAGAGCTGGGCCCATCTGAAGCCAGGAGCTTCTTCCAGGTCTCCCATGTGGGTGCAGGGGCCCAAGGACTTGGGCCATCCTCTACTGCTTTCCCAGGCCATAGCAGAGAGCTGGGGCGGAAGAGGAGCAGCCAGGATTTGAACCAGCACCCATATGGGATCCTGGCCCTGTAAGCAGTGGCTTTACCCACTATGCCACAGCGTCAGCCCCTATCCTAGATTCTTGAGATATGCATCTTTAAAATATGTGTTTTTTACATCAAGCACAATTGCAGATTCTGAACCAGGGTGCAAAACACTTATAGGACCTGACTATAAAGTCGATTGAAAGAGTTACCAATTAAATGGAGACAAGAAACAGGAAAACTTACAGTTTAGAAGATGGCTATAAGAATTTATAAATGGAAATTTCAGAATTAAAAATCTAAACTTGCAAAGTTTTACTCACAGCAGATCAATATTTCAAGAAAATTATATTGCTTCAAAAATAGAGCTAGATTCTGATTTTCTATCAGTGAAGTAAACTTCCATTTATGGAGAAACTTGTACAAAAATTTTAATCATAACCCACTTAATCACATATAATGTTTTTAAAGATTTACTTATTTGAAAGGCAGAATTACAGAAAGAGAGAAGGAGAGACAGAGAGGTCTTCCATCCTCTGATTCACTCCCCAAGTAGCCACAATAGCCAGAATTGAGCAAGGCTGAAGCCAGGGGCCAGGAGCTTCTTCCGGGTCTTCCACCCTGGTGCAGGGGCTCAAGCTCTTAGGCCACCCTCCACTGCTTTCCCAGGCCAGAGCAGAGAGCTGGATCGGAAGAAGAGCAGCCGGGACACAGAGCATCACCCATATGGGAGGCCGGTGCCATGGGTGGAGTCATCCCACCAAGCTACAGTATTGGTCCCATCTCCTTTATTTTTAACAAGTGTATTTGGACAACTTATAGTAGAAATATTAGACTAGCATGGCCATCATTGTAAGTAAATTCCTTGTCAAAGGCAAACCTTAAAAGCTAAATTATTATACTTTATATACAGGAAGCAGTAGACACTGCACTATGCTTTCACCTGCTTTAGGGCAAAATTCCAGTTCTATGATTTTAAATATGTAAAAGATAAATAAAACTTTACATGGCAGGAAACCCAGGCACAAATGTATACTAACCATTCTGAAAGCATCTTTATTTTCTTTTGATCAACAAATTTAAAACAGGTTATTTATCAAAGATTTACTTAGCTCATGTGAGTCAAAAGAGATTTGGCTGAATTTGACCGTTTTAATTTGTCAGCGCTCTTGCATCTGTAAACTAGCCAAAATACAGAATTCTTGAGGGTATTTTACCATATAGACAGAACATAAGAGAGTGTACAAATGACTTACACAATATGTATATACATAAAAAAGACTAATTTTTTTGTTTTGTCACTTCTTTTTGCATATCAACAATAAGGTAGTCCTTCCCTCTCACCTTTTTTTTTTTTTTTTTTTTTGAGACAGAAGGGCAGAGAGAGGGACAAATGGACGAAGCTCCCATCTGCTGGTTCACTCCCTAAATGCCCTCAATAGCTATGGGTAGACTAACACTGAACCCAAGAGCTAGGAATATAATCCAGGTGTCCCACAGGGTGTATGGGACCAAAATACTTGAGCCATCACCTGATGCCTCCCTGGGACTACACTGGTGGAAAGCTGGAACCAGGAGCTAGAACACTCTGTGTGTTCCACTCTCATGTGGAACACTGGTGTGTTGACTGCTAGGCCAAGGCATTCCCTGTAGTGATGTGGTTTCTTTGCCCAAAAAGTTACCAAAGATCTCAAAGCAATGGGAGACCAACATCTAATTTTTTTACCCTTCTGGCTAAAATACAGGCTGTTTCCTCTGGGCCTGGGAATGGAGTATCTTTACTTGGGGGTCCCTATTAGCCCACTGCATGTCATAAACTTTTACAAGCCCCCAAATTTCTGCAAGGTTTCAGTCATAGAAAACACCCCAAAGCGACTGGAAGGTGCACTGCCTTTTTTCATCAATGGTCAAGGACCCTCATGAGATCCTAACTAACAGGTTTTCATTGTTGTAGTCCCCCCACCACCACCAAGAAACTCCTCACTCCACAAACAGTGAAATACACAAAAGTGGACTACACAAATTATAAGAGATCTAGACAAATAGAAACCACAGCACAATGAAACCAGGAACCCTCACTAAGGGGCCAACCAGGAGTGGCTACACAGTGAAACTTGGTCCTACCTGCAATTGATCAGCGTGGGGGCTCATCCCACCAGGACCACTGAAGGGCCAACCAGAGAAGCAAGGAGAGGTAACCTTCTTCTTTTGAGATCACTCATCCGGAGAGTGTTTATTGAAGAAGTGGTTTCTTGTCTCCAAAGGAAGGAGAAAGAACCAGGAGACTGGCCCTGCTGCAGCAGTCAGGGGATCCCACCACCTAAGGTTGTACAGAGTTGCTGAAGTGTGGCAATGGAAGCCGCCACCCTGCTGCAGAGGCAGGGTGCCACAGACAGGGGGTCACAGGACAGTCAGTCCCTTTGTGGTAGCTGGAAATAGTTGTCGAGTGAGGTAGTCCTGCTGCCCACTGCACAGAGGAAAACAACCTGTGACACCAGTCTTGTGAGAGGAGACAGACTGTTACCAGCTGGTAAGGAACAGGGAAGATAGTATTCATATCTGCTTCTCCAGTCTGCGAACTGGGGAAATTTTTATGGGTTAGGAGGGAAAACGGCATAAAGAAATATTCACGAGGCATGTTCTGATGGAGGCCTGGGAACAGACCAATGTGGTAAGATGGGATTATAATTGCAGATTTTCAGTGGACCTCTGGCTTCTGAAGGTCTACAGTGCATTTAAGTTCTGGTGGTACTCAGTGTCTCTCTAATTCTGCAAGTTACACTCTTTCACCACATGCCCAGGCTGCATGTTCTCTGTTCTGGGTCCCTTCTGTGCACTCATGACCAAGTCTTAAGTAGTGCTCCTACTCAAAAAACATGACCAGACGCATTGTTAAAGTGAAAGATGGGGAACTTTTGAAAACTGAATGGGGCCAGCATAACAAGAAGTTTTTCAGTTTGGGGCATCAGGGTCAAACCCAATAAAGGGGTAGCCCCACCTGGTAAATAGGCAGTCAGAGAGCAGGTGTACTAGGAGCAAGAATAGGTTTGTAGAGATTATGGAATAGTGTAAATCTGTCATCTACAGAATGCTGGAATAACAAGAGCTCGCATTGCTTACTTCCTAGTTTCCACTAGAAATTAATAAGAGAATGATGCTAATCAGTGTGGTAATTAAAACTACTATATATGAGAAAAATAAACTGTATACAAGGAAAAAAGGATGCATTTTTAATAAAGTTATAAAGTAGAAAGATATGTCTTCTTGTTAAGGACAAACGAGAGTATTTTATCCTAGTCAGAAGGTTATTTAAATATTATTTCAGAATGAATATAAAAAGGAACCAGAAGACAAATAGAATGAATATAGAAAGATGTGAAGAGACAGAGGGAGAGATGTAGAATCAAGGGTTCAATTTGGCTGAAATTGAGTCAGTTTACAGTAAGGGTTTCAAAATGAGTTTTGAGGGCTGGTGTGTGACGCAGTGTGTTGAGCCACTGCTTGTGACACCGGCATCCCCTGTGGGAATGCCAATTCCAGTTCTGGATTCTCCATTTCCAATCCAGCTCCCAGCTCCCTACTAATGCACTTGGGAAAGTAGAGGAGGATGACCCAAGTACTTGAACCTCTGCTACCCCTATAAGAGACCTGGTTGGAGTTTCTGCCTCACGGCTTTGGCAGGGTCCAGCACCTGCTGTTGCAGGTATTGGGGGTGGGGATCAGCAAATAGAAGTTCTCTCTCTGTCTTTCCCTGTCACTCTTTCAAATAAATAAATAAATATTTTTAAAACATTAGCCCTGATATTAAGAGTGAAGTAGAAACTGGTATTCTCTCTGCTGAAATAGTGAAGTTTTCTTGGAGTAGTGGTCTGTTTACAGAAGATTATGAATTTTTTCTTTACCTTTTGCACTATCTGCCTAGGAAAAGAACAAATTTGTATTTTACCAGAATAATTTCCTGGACTTCATGTTGTCTTTTTCAGATTCAGAAAGCTATGTCTTTTCTATTAAAATAGTTAAAATTATTTTTACAACTATGCAATTTTTGTCTTTGCCTTTGAAGTCTTCTCATTGTCACTTTGGTTAAATGGATATTGTTTGACCTGTGGTGAACCTATTTAATCAACTGACTTAAATCTGTTGAGATATTTGACAACTTTCCAAAGTCAAATCCTAAAAGAAGTCTTATTTTAATTTTTTTTTATTCATTTGAAAGTTAGAGTTATATGGAGAGAGGAAGTGACACAGAGTGAGAGACATCTTCCATCAGCTGGTTCACTCCTGAAATGACCACAGCAGCTGGGAATGAACCAGGCCAAAGTCAGGAAGTTGGAACTACATCCATGTTGGTTGGAGGGGCCAAATCACTTCCACCATCTTCTGCTGCTTTCCCCGGTGCATAAGCAAGGAGTTGGATCAGAAGTGGAGCAGCCACGATTTGAACCAATGCCCAGATAGGATGCTAGCTTTTTAGACTGAGGCTTAATTCACTGTACCATAATGTTGATCCCTAAATGAAGTCTTTTTGACCTCAAACTAACTTTAAGATTTTCCAGGCCGGCGCCGTGGCTCACTTGGCTAATCCTCCGCCTGCGGCACTGGCACCCTGGGTTCTAGTCCAAGTCCAGGTGCCGGATTCTGTCCTGGTTGCTCCTCTTCCAGTTTAGCTCTCTGCTGTGGCCCAGGAGTGCAGTGGAGGATGGCCCAAGTGCTTGGGCCCTGCACCCGCATGGGAGACCAGGAGAAGCACCTGGCTCCTGCCTTCGGATCAGCGCGGTGCGCCAGCCGCAGCGCGCCGGCTGTGGAGGCCATTGGAGGGTGAACCAACGGCAAAAGGAAGACCTTTCTCTCTGTCTCTCTCTCTCACTGTCCACTCTGCCTGTCCAAAAAAAAAAAAAAAAAAAAAAAAAGATTTTCCAGAAGATCCTTGGAAAATCTCAAAAAGGAAATTGTTTGTCATTTTATGAAGAAATATTACACTAATGCAGTTAACTTTTTATGATAATTGAATGGAAAGCACTATAAAATAAAAGTGATGATTTACCTTATGCTGTATTTGTATGGACATATGTAATTAATGTAAATGTTCCAGAAAATGTCAAATTCCAAGAAATCTGATATCTCATGGTATATTTTTATCAGTTATAATTAAAATTTAATATGTCATAGATCTTTACCCATGGTCACTGTAAGTCTTATGTCATTCACAGACAGTTATTGTTTTAATCTGATGCCTTCTTAACAGTTTTTCTAAGCAGCTATAATTCAAAAGTGGTTCAACTTTAAGGAGAGTCGTGATTCTTCAATGTTTTGCTTTTATTCATTTAAGGGAAGTTTTTTCTCTTTTCTCTTAAGTTACCCATAACTTAGAATAATTTGGCAGAATATATATTTGTAAGCAGTATTGAAAAATTTGTCTTTCTTCCCTTACCTTGTAATGGTTTGCTCTCTAGTAACAGGATATAATTGGAAATATTGGTTATATTATCAAAGCTTTCACTGGAGTATCCTATTTCAGAATGATGTGCATAAAATCAGATGTGATTAGGAGGTCTTAATAAAGTAAGGCCTTGATGTTATAAAGGCATTTGACCTGGTATATAAGGTTCCTTGCCTTACAGATGAGTAAGAAAAGTCACTTATGACAGGCCTAGGACCCTTGATATATCTTGATGGTTTTAAAATAGAAGAGCTCACCAACATCTGTAGGTATTTCAGGCAAAGCCCAATGGTGAGTCCTTGACTTGGATTCTTTGGAAACCTTGAGAGACTTTCAAGGTGCAATCACTATTCTTGTTATACTTATGTAAATAATCAGGCCAAATGTAATGATAATAGACTTATGTTACAAAGAAATTATTCTTATTGTGATTTCCTATCATACAAATCGAGATGAGGATGAGCATAGAGAGAAAAGTTTTGTTTCAACAGAAAATTATAGTGTGTCTATGATTAAATTCTAGACCTGTTCTTTGCTTAAGAGATTTTGTTGCTTAATTATAAACTGGACTGGATCCTGAATTTTTCTGGTTTTCTTAAATATTTGGCTACAATTCTCCAAACCAATATTCTGACTTGGTGAGTTCGTAACCATGAGTGTCTGTGCTTGTGCCCTTCTTTGGAAATCAGTTTTATGAATGTCATCAAGTTGTGTTCTGTAAGGAGGCTATACTGACATGAGTGATGTGCTTGTGAGAGAAGAGAGATACACCATGTGGACAGTCAGAAACATACAGGTAGAAAATTATTTCCACAGGGAAATAACAGAAGCAGGGATTGAAATGGTGCATGTATAAGCCAAGGAGTGCCAAGGATTTGACTGAAAATATCAAAAGAGGCCAGGAAAGATTCTACTTGACAGACTTCAGTGATATCCAGCCCTGCCAACACGTTGATGTTTGGACTTCTAGTCTCCAGAACTGTGAGACAATGTATTTCCATTGCTTTAATCCAGTCAGCTGGTGGTGCTTTGTCATGGCCACCCCAGCAAACCAACACACAGACTCAAGAAGAAAATCCATACCATCCCAATGTAGAATCAAAATCATTTTTAAAATGCAACATCCACAATGCCTGGCTCTCAGTCTTCTTTTGAAAGCTGTTCTAAAATGTTTATTGTTAGACCCTCTGAGTGAGGATGCTAACACGTCGAGAGGCACACCCAAAGACTCAGAGACCAGACTGGCTGATGCAAAAAGCAAGAGGATTTATTCGGCTTCTGCGCAGATGGGCCTCCTGAACTCGGGAGTCCAGAGAGCGCCCCCAGCACAAAGCCACACAGTTTATATACCCGCAGCGACCAATCAAAAGCTTATAGTGTCCATGCACACAGCAGTCCAATCCGTGAGCTGATCATGTGAAAGGCATGCGTCTTCTATCCAATCAGCTACAGGATCACATGGGAGGCATGCACACAGCAGTCCAATCCGTGAGCTGATCATGTGAAAGGCATGCGTCTTCTATCCAATCAGCTACGGGATCACATGGGAGGCATGCACACAGCAGTCCAATCCGTGAGCTGATCATGTGAAAAGCATGCGTCTTCTATCCAATCAGCTACGGGATCACATGGGAGGCATGCACCTCGTCGCCATTTTGTTGTTTACTTCTTTAGCAGTTCCTTTCCCTGTCAGCGTCATCTTGTTCACCCTGAGGGGGGACGACGTCTCACTCCCTTCGTTCCCCTGGAGGGAGAGCAGCGTCCAGCTTCCCACACCGTTATTTGAGTATTAGGAGGCATACAAACTGGGTTAGGTCTTAGCACAGCCAGGTCTAAGTGTCGCAGCTAGCTAAGCATAGGGCCCCTTATTTTTATAGCTGCACCTAATTTTAGCTTTGGGGGAAAAAGTTTAGGGCTATAATTTTTAAACTTTAATTTTATTTGGGGCAAAGGTGACTTCTTGTTTTTAATAGTGTTAGCTTAAGTCACTCCATCTTGGTTTGATTTTTAAGGTTCTTCATTTATAACAGTATCTCATTGTGGGTTAAATTTAATTTGCATCTTTTTTTTCTTTTTAGAATACATTGATTTTAAGAGAGAGAGAGAGAGAGAGAGAGAGAGAGAGAGATATCTGTCACCTACTGGTTCACTTCCCAAAAATCCACAATAGACAGTGGTCTGGGTCAGGCTAAAGCCAGAAGCCAGGAACTCCATCCAGATTTCCCAAGTCCATGGCAGGAGCCAAGTACTTGGGCCATTGTCTGTTGACTTCCCAGATGTATTAGTAAGGAGCTGGACTGGAAGCAAGCAGCTTCCAATATGGGATGTCCATGTTGCCAGCAGCAGATTAATGTGCTGCACCATGACATTAGCCCCCTCATGTCTATATTTTCACTGTTTTTTGCTATTTTTATTTCTATATTCCTACTCTTTTTGAATTTCTTTCTATTTATATATCTTTAGTTTGAGTATTAACTCACTGATTTGTTATTATTTCTTAATTCAAAAAACTGTAGTAGGCCAGAAATGGTGAGCAGTCTGAGGTGTTACCCTAAAACTGCATGAGACAGACAGGGGTAGCCAGACTAACGCCTGCACATGCAATGGGATTACAACAGGTGGTGTGCCCAGAAGCATGCCTGAAGCGTGAAGTCCTTCCCATATGTAAAAGCGAGAATATTTAGACCTTCTATTGGCATAAGGGGAGGATCCTCCTTATGTACCCTTTGCAATGTTAATAAACATTTTGGAGGAAAGACAAAACATATTTCCAATCCATTGCTTCATTTCTTTGAAACTAAGTGTTATGAGCATAAGTATCTTTAATTCTTTTTCAGTGATCACTATGTTTATTTTAATTTTTAATTAGTTTTTACCAGATTCCATGTGATTTATAGAAACAATTCCAAGAACATAATGATATTTCCTCCTCTCTCCCTCTCTTCCCCCTTTCCTCCCACCATCTTTCCTTCTCCCTTTTTTTCAGTTTTTGATATATCATATTTTAAAATTACATTACATTAAAAAGACTAAATACTTCACATAATAAGAAGGTTAACAAGCAAAAAGCAAAAATACCCTAGTTTAGTGGGAATATAAGCAAGGGCTATAAACAATAATTGAATGGTAAAATGACAATTTCACCCCATACAGTAAATTTTAAAATAATCACAAATCATTAAAACTAATGCAGCATACTATTATTTTTTATAAAAGGATTTATTTTTAAATTTTATTTAAGATATAGAAATGTCACGTATTTCCTACATACAGATCCAGGAACATAGTGCTACTTCCCACCCTACCATCCCTCGTACCCGTACTCCCACCCTTCTTCTCCTCTCTCTTCTATTCCCATTCTTATTTTTTACAAAGATCTGTTTTCAGTTAACTTTATACTCATAAGATTAACCCTGTACTAGGTAAAGAGTTCAACAAATAGTATGAAGGAAAAAAAAAAACCAGAAAACTACTGTTCCCTAACAGGTGAGACAAGGGTTGCATAGCATTCTTAACCATTGGTTTGACAAAGGTATAAAACAAAGTTTTACAAAACTATATTTGCAACAATACTGATATACACAGGCCTTTCTTTTTTTTTTCTTTTTTGTTTGCTAGCATCTTTAATTTTAATCCAGGTTCTTGCCCTCACAGAGAAAAGGATTTAAAGCAGATGCATTAATATAGTTCACAAGTGAGAGCAGGATTTATCTGAAAACATACATTGACACATGAGTGTGGGCAACCCCGCATGGAGAGATGCCCATCATGAGCGGGCCGGAAAGCTGCCTATTAGGAGAGGGGAGGGGAGGAGGCCAGAGAACGATCCAGAAGCATGGTCCAGAGCTGAGAGCAAAAGAAAGGCTACTCCCGCGTTATCAGTCTCTTATGAAACAGGGAGTGGTGCCTTAATTGAATATACAAATGAGGTGTAGTTCATGTGCCTACAGTTTCATGGTGCTTCCATGAGGAGCTTAACTTCCACGTGGCCATCACAGCATCTCCTCTTTCCTTGTCCTGGGTGAGACACAGGTGCATGATGGGAAAGTGAGCATACTGGATTGATACATAAATGAATACTCCGGTTTCTCTTCAGATTGTATAAATCTTTCGCCTTTTACTAAAGATACATAAATGAGTGGAGTTAAAATACAATGCTACATAGAAATTATTTTTTAAAAAACCTTCCAGTCTTACTTATTCCTACCTCTCTGCCTAGTTCTCCCATATCATAGGTAGCCAGAAAGGTAACCTCTAAATCCCTCTGGTAGGTCTAGGTTTAGTCACTTTGGTCAGTTTACTGCCAATGGGTCCTTATCACCTTACCCCAATCAGACTTTGTCATGATGATGATTCACCTCTTTACCAAACCCAAGCATGAAAACACAGAGGGTTATCTGTTTTTTGGCATTCATTTCTTTATGAAGGCATCATGTCATATAAAGCTTATTTTAAATAAATGTAGATGCCTTTCTCAATATGTTTTTAAAGCAGCACAGGGATGAGTAAGAAAAAAACTCTACATATTCTATGTTAGTCATACTTTTTGATATATTCCATTTTAACCATCTTTAAGTATAAAATTCAACAGCATTAATAACGTTTGATATTGCATAATTTTCAGTTGCAGGCTTGTGTGTCAACTAAATCAACATTATTGTGTTGCCAAATCACCCATATCATTACAAACATTTTTAATCTTTTTAACTCATTATTGAAAAGGGTACACATCTTTTCATTATTTCATAACTTTTTTTGCAATTTTATAGTTTTGATACCATATACTGTGACACTAGGTTATAATAGCCACAATTATTTTATCTTCTCCACAAATTACTCATCTTAATAATATACAAGAGCTTCCATGACAAGTTCATGGAAAATGTGTATGTTGAAAAAAACTATGCATAATTTTCAAAAAGTTTTTGCAACAAAATATTTCATTTGATTCCATTTTTATGACATTTTGAAGCCCCCTCATCTAAGTATCCTGATTAACCCTCACTTGTGCCTTAAACCCTCCTTGTGCCTTAAAATTCACTTCATTTCATGTGAAGTTATTACCGTTATTACCAGGACTGAGCTGAGAGATCTAAGCGAATGGCACTTCCAGCAGACGGCCATGATTCCATCTAATTTCCTGTTGGTGGATGGCCATGTGAAAATAGATGGAAAGTGCAGGGGTAAAGAGGGAATTTTATGGAATGAAAAACCAAGCCTGATCTTTATGTTATTCAATCCTCTTCGGGATCTCTGTGCTTTCTCTTCTCTGGTCAGTTGACTGTCCTCGGAGCTGCACGGCACACTGCCACCCCATGTGACTCTGACTCATCCTGTTTGAAGTGACCTGGCATTTGGCACTCACGCTTGGAGAGCTGGTATCTTTCCTTCTCCCCTTCACATCTGTGCTATTTTCAGCCTCAGTAAATTGGTACGATGACCCCATTCTCTCTGCTGTTGCCCCCACCCCCCAAGAAGGCTTTACTCCTTGGTTTGTGCTTTGGTCACAGAGGTTGGAGATGGAAAACCACACTCCTTTGGAGGGAACATTCTATTTGTAACACAGTCAGCATGCATTTAGATTTGGCCATGCAGCTTTCCCAGAGGGCATGGAAAACCCTGCTGTTCATATTTATTTTGGTTGAATTAGAACAAAACCAAAATTGAACGGTGAGCAAATGGGCCTTGATGATGGCAGCAATGAGAATGAATACAAATTGCTATGAAATATGATACACCCACATCTAGGCTTTCACTGTTAAAGAATGAACCAAAAAGCTGAATTCATACCAGTGTTGTCTCATCCCTATTCAGTAAAGCACTTTGTATGAGTCCATTTTCTTTTTAAAGATTTATCTATTTATTTGAAAGTTTGGGTGACAAAGAGACAGAGAGAGAGAATATTCCATCCACTGTCTCACTCACCAAAAGGCTACAAAGCCAGGGCTGGGCCAAGTGAAAAGCCAGGAGCCAGGAATCGCATCTAAATCTTCCATGTGGGAGCCACTGGCCCAAATACTTGCATCATCATCTGTTGCCTTCCCAGGTGCATTTGCAGGAAGCAGGATTGGCAGTAGAGCAGAGACTCAAACCTGCACTCAGATACGGGATGCAGACTTTGCAAGTGCTGACTTAACCTGCTTAACCACAATGCTAGCCACTAGTCCATTTTATTTTGCTACTCATGATACTGGTACAGCTCTAAGTTGAAACCTAACACTTCCCAAATCCTCTTATTTTCCTTAAATGTGAAGAAAGCTGTGACATCACCAAGAAAAGCTAAAAGGGAGATTCCCCGAGGGGAAGGGGTCCCAGCAGCTGCTGCTATCATCCTGAATTTCTCCTGGGGAGGGAGAGGAACTGCAGAGAGTGTTAGCAGTTAAGCAAAAATAAATAAATAAATAAATAAATAAATAAATAAATAAAAATAGGTCCTTGCCTCCCTTCAGAAAAGGATTTCAGATGAGAGACACAGACTGGCAGTAAGCAACAGATCCAAGTTTGATAATGAAGTATACCTGACAGATCAGGTGGAAGCTCAGAACACTGAGCCTGATGCAGGTGGTTAAACGCTAGCCACCCTGGCTAATGCTGGGATATGGAAACCCCTCTGATGGAGCTCTCACTACTAATGAGAATCACATCAAAAAAGTAAGTTTTGATTTCTCCTATGAAAGTCTAGTAAAAACACCTGCTAACTCTGTGTTCTCCAAGGTCACTGGATAAACATGCTAAAGAAAAACCCAAGTTTTATTCTCAGTCTTCCCAGCTTTAAATCATTATGGGGCCCAAGAAAGTCATTATTCAACCAACACTGGCTGTAATTTATCACTCACATTTGTAGGGATTTTCAAAAATCAATCACACTCACAAATCAAAATTATTCAAAAATATTTTCCTCCCTGCATACTTATTGTGTCAAATACAAACTGTGAGGAAGATAGAACAAGGAAAAAAGTCTTAAAAAAGTTTTTCTTCTGACAGAAGGAAAACACTATTGCATCCAGGCTACCTAACCCACCCACATTTTTTTAAAAGATATTTTTGTTGGACATAGAGAGCTCTTTATTCTCTTCTAACTTGTAACAGAAAGAGCAACTTTGACCTCACCAGTTGGGTAAGTTCATCTGATAGAAAAATACAAGCTGTGTATTTAAAAGTGAGTAGCAGCGAGTGACTGGTCAATAACAACATTCAAACCAAAGACCACAAATTTGGCCTGGTGGTAATTCAGCCCACTCATCAGTCTAGAAGGCTCATGCTTCATGACCACTAGAGAAAACAGTCCGAGAGCTCAGTGTTTATAGTGAGAAACCCGGGAGCATTGCTAACTGTCTCTACTGGATGTTTGACTTGGGCCACACTGTCAAATTGTCCCATGTGCAACTTACCCATGTAAAAAGGATGCCACACCATTAACTGGGATTTCTATGAAGATCAAAATAAGGTGATATGAAATAAGTGCTTGTTTCTTGTTCCAGCCTTTAAGAGCAAATCTTGGTCTGTGTGACACAACAGCAGCAGTACCAGTAGTCCTGGTTGGTCATCAGTCTCAAATTACAGCTTTGTAGTTTTACTTGAATATAGGCAACATTATATCCCCAACATCATCCTGTAATTCCTCAATTTCATAACAGATGTACTGCAAAGTATCAAATCTGGCACTGCCTACTAAACTGGTTGTAGACATTTGATAGGTTACCTCAATGGACAGTGAGGACACCTAACAAGATTCACGAGTTATAAAATACCAGTGGCTGGCTCAGGAGCATCTGGACTTTCACATGATGCGGCAGGAACAAGAAGCAGAGCGGCAGGATGGAGATGGTTGGGGGGGTGGGGTGTAATGCATTTGGGTTCACAATTCTTTTAAGATTACAATAAATTGAAATATATTGATTGTATATGTATGTATTCTATACACTCTTTTTGAATTAACTGACAAATTGAAATTATATTAGCATTTCCTTGAAGTAGAGTTTTTCATGAAAAATTTTGGAAAACCACTGATGCAGTATGACTTTTCTTTCTGGGGAAATAAAGATGAAATAACTGTCCAGTTCCCATGGCCACCTGGGAACTAAGTGAAGAAGCTGGCTTTCCCAACTCCAAAATTTGAAAAAATGTGTATATATATATACCTAATACCTATACACATACACATATACATAAGCTGGCTTTAGGAAAGTTTAAGCCCCATATTTGGTACTCTATCCTCTTCATATCCTACCAATGTGGGAGCATACAACAGTATTCTTTTAAAAATAAAAAATCCTATTTTAAATTGATCCTGGAATCCAAATTATACTTATTTGAAATGTTTTACTTCTTAACAGATTTTAAAAATTTATTTCTTTGAGAGGCAGACAGAGACCTCCCACCTGTGGACACATTCTCCAAATTCCTGCAACATCCAAGCTCTTGAAACTAGGAGCTGGGAACTCCATCCAGACCTCCAAAGAAGAAAGCACTCAAAACCACTTGAACCATCACTACTGCCTCCAAGTGCCTATATTAGCAGCAATCTGGAATCAGGAGTCAGAGTTGGAGATTAAACCCAGGGTCAATCTATGTAGGACAGAGATAGCCTAACCAATGGCTTAACTCCTAGGCCAAATGCTCGCTCTTGAAATATTTTCGTTTTGCTATGAAACTGAGCATTTATTCAAGAAGTTATAAAGTGCTATTATTTTCAGACATTCAGTGGAAGGAAGGAGGTTTAATTTCCTAGACTGCATACATACCTGAGTTTTTTGGACCCTCTTGAATGAGTCTAAGAAATTCCTTCCAAAAATCACAACTCCTATGTTAAGTTGAAATTCCATCTTATATGAGAGGCAGCGTTGGCATTTTGTGGGGCTGAGGGGAAAGAGACGATGGTGGGCAAAGGAGCAGTCAAGCATCACTTTCTCAGAAAAACACATTGAAATAAGAGTCTTGGATTCCAATGTGTTTGGTTCACGATCAAGGTTTGGTTCAAGCCATTAATCTCTGCAATGGGGCAAAGAAACAGAGTTGTGTTGTATTAGCTGATCCTCATTACCAACTTCATCAGTGCATCGTTTCACATCACTGCAATGCCCCAAAGTGCTGGGCAGGGACCTGAAAGGGTAGGCGTTCACCTGACCATGAAGACTGTTATCAGTCCTTCCTGTTCAAAGCAGAGGAGAAACTGCTGTCTTCAGTCACGAGAGAATCTGTTTCATAAAATGAGGAAAGCAGGATGGGATTCATCCATTTGTTCAGAAAGTTTCTCTCATCTCCTAAAAAGAATTTCAGGCAGTTTGCTGAAGAGGAAAACAATAGAAATCAGAGGCAAACCTAATAGCAGGAGCAGTTAGCATTTGCTTGAGGTAAGGAAGGTGTCGATGTGTGCCCTGACACCAGACTAAAGCAAGCTGGCCTAACATGGTTCTACTACTCCAACCCTTCCCCCAAAGAAACCGTGTTGATGAATACATCTGCAGACTACATTTTGGCTTATAAAGGAGCTGAGCCAGAAATGCATCCCTTGGTGTTGCAGGTAGCTCAGTGCCTTGAAAAGAAATTAATGTGGTGCCTGAGACAGTTTCTCAGACTGCAGAAACCTGAGTAAATGCATAATTTTGATATCAACACTCCATATTGATAAGAGCCAAGGACAGCATTTAGTGGATGATCCTGTGAAGGCATTTCACACTGGTCACTGGCATGAGCTAAAGGGCCTGGTCAGGGTGGTCTGGGGAGAACTGCGTGAGGGGTTATTTATAATGGTATGAAAAGATAGCAGGGAAATTTTAGGAGCCCCCAGAAGAGCCTGGGACTAATGACAGAGGCCTGAGAGGGGAAAGTATGAATCGTCACAGGCCTGGGAAAGAGAAGGGGCAGCTAAGGAAGCTGGAATGCTGGGTGGACAGGATTGCCTACTGTTGGGTCAGGGAGTACATGGCCTGATGCTTCTAATTCCTTCCTTCTCCAGCTAGGGCTCCCACTGCCCAAAGTGAGAACCAAGTGCCTACTTGGTATTCCCAGAGTAGAGGAGGTAAAGGCTAGGAATGCCAGAGCAACCCACAGGACCAGGCCACATGGCCTCAGACAGACCTGAGTCTAAACCTGATTCTACACTGCTGGACTGCTGGACAGGGGTCAACGATTCTGCTTCAGGAGCTGGATTTCCTTCTCTGTGACCCAGCCCCACTCCAGAGGGTGGTGGGTAACAAAAAGGCTACAGTTTCCATGGTTACAGATCCAAAACCTCAATGCTTCCATCCCTCTCATAGGGTCTGAGCTGGCTTCAGATGTTCTCTGCTGCTCTAAATTGAAGAGATCAGATCTGAGTTTCCATAGGCACTGGTTTCTTCCAACCAGGAAGGGGTGGCCAAAATGTCCATGACACAACAGAACCACAAGAACCACGTGTGCCACCAGACTGGGGCCAGGAGTTGTTGTTTGGTGCCCACACTGAGAGGCAGCAACCAAGGACTTCTCCATGGGCCCTCCCAACACACCATACAGGTGTGCAGATGGACCCCTGCCACTGTGGGAAGGGGGCTGGTTTTATGTCCAAGCAGTATGGGGAAGAAGAGGCATATGCATGTAGTTCACCCAAGACAATGCCCTCACAATAATGTCACACACAAAGGCCAGTGATTGACTGGTAGTGAAGAGCCATCTGAAATTCTCTTATTGTCCAGGCAATGTTTAGACATCTACACCAGAAAATAAACACACAGGGCAGTGGGCTCCAGCCATGAAAACTTGCTCTTGTCCTGCAGACGGTCCCCAGGGACGGTGTCCCATGTAGCACAATATACATTACATTCTACACAAGGCAGAAAATCCGCATCACCTATTGCCAAGTTGCTAGGACTCTGGTGAGATTCCTTGATGGAGTTAAACCTGTGATTAAATAGCTAAGCCTTCAGGACATTCAAGCTCTGAATGCAAGAAAAATATTTTCTTCTCAGAAAACTACTTTAGATTAGCAAATAAACAACTTATTACCTTCGGACCTCTTTCTAGATATATCCTGTCTTCAGAGACATAAGCAGGAGAGCACCATTTCTCCAAAAATGTGTGACTATGAGAAGGAACCCAGCAGTTTGAGACTTGCATGCTAATTGAGGAGACCACTAGAGGGTGCTGCACCTGCTACACCACCCACCACCTGCCTTCAAGCTGTGCACCCTGAGGACTTGGGAACAGCAGGGTACTTCAAAAAGTTCATGAAAAATGCAATTGAAGATAAATTTATTTTGGTGCAAAACACTGAAATCCATGCATATATTATTTTCATTATATATGTTTTCCATGAACTTTTTGATGATCCTTTGTATAAATGGATTTCAAACATTCTTGCTCCAAAATAAACATCTTTTAGTTCCTTTTTCCATGAACTTTTTGAAGTACCCCATATGCATGTTTCAGAACTGACATTCTGAATCCACAACTAAAGGTCCCAGTTATTCAGGGCAACAAACAAAACATCTTTTAAAATATCCCTGCCCCAAGGACATGGAAATTACAATAAAAATTAAAAGCAAATTTATTTTAGTATAGTACAGCTTCTTGCAGAAAGATTGCTATTCTTGATCAGTTTTCTAACATTGATCACCACTCTGGGGAGGCTCTTTTCTAAGCCATTAGCTTGTTTCTTTCACTTTGGGCAGTTAATTGAAATAAAGAAACACATGGTGAGGCAATCAGAGGAAATTCTTGTCATTTCAAGGGAAGTGAGATTTTACTTTATTGTTGTAACTATCACTCTGGTTAATTACAGCTTCTTGGGGACAATGCAGAACTCATAAGGAACTAGGATACTTGATTTAGTCTATTTCCTTCATTTTCATGTGTAGGGGAAGACAAATCAGATGGGCTAATGTCAAAACAGAAATAGTGAGTTGGGGAGTTTGGGAGGGGTGCTCTTCCTTCCTACACACTCTGGAACAAAGCCTTGACCCCCATCTGTTGTTGCTAGATTAAAGCTGGTGGAAGACAGAGACAAAAGCAGAATGGAAGTTGTTCCTGTCTTGTGCATCTGGAATAACGGGTGCCCATGGACCAGTGAATGCAAACAGGAGAGGGAAGAGCAATAGAGTCTGGTGAGAGAGACCTAAGCTGCCCTAAGCAGTCTGGCTTTCCAAGATGAGACCAGTTGTCTTTGATGACTCTGCAAGGACTTTCAGGTGCCCCCACTGTGTCAGCAGGGCCACAGCAAGAAGCAGAGGTGCACCCCAATATGCTTCTGTGATGAAGGCTTAATGAAAGGGTGATTGACTAAGGGGCAGGAAGCCAAAGGGATAGTGGCAAAGCCTGGAGCTGAAAATGTTCAGTACCCTATAGAGAGCATGTAGAAGGTTCTAGAACAGCGAATGGAGGAGCACAAGAAGGAAGGGATGAGGGGAGGAGAGAGAAAGACAGGAACTGAAACTGAACCAGAGGATGCCTGTACAGAAGAAATGAGCAAAGAAACAGCTGAGGGAGCTGGAAAAGAAAGATCCCTGGCTCTTACCATCCTTGCTGCAGAGGTCAAGCACATTCATCCAACTGCTGTCAGTCATAGTGCCAACCAATTTGGGAATATGTTGACTGAGAGAGGCTGTGCAGCCTGCACGTCCAAGTGTAGAGACAGAAGGTGGGGGAGCCCAGATTGCAAGGCAAGTAGCACCCAGCAAGTATGACAACACACAGTATGTAGCTAAGCAGGTAGATCCAACCCCAGGAACTTAGCTCCCCAAACAAATGTGCAAATGGTAGTAGGGGATCCAGGACACCCAAGGCAGGTGATATTCTGACATCCTTGCTATAGACAAATACTGAATTCTGGGTTCCTGGCTGTTGCATGCTCCAGCCTGGGCTATTGCAGGCATTTGGGGAGGGAACCAGTAGATGAAAGTTTTCTCTCTGTGTCTCTCTTTGTCTCTCTTTCTTCTCTTTCAAATAACATGAAATAAATAAAATTAACATAAAATAATTTGCCTGACATTTTCTTCTCATCAGACTGATATTTTCTTCTCAAGCCAACCAAATTGCTTTATAAACATCAAATTCTGAAAACTGAGGGTGCATACAGGACTGGAGGGGGTCTGATGACATATCATGTACTAGTTATGAGAAGAAAATGTATTCATTTATGTGGTGTAAGTTTACCTGTTTGATCAGAGCGCAAGAGAAAATGAACATAAAAGAACATTTTTAGTCTTGCCCCTTTTCACTTATGGCAGAGAAAGATAAATACATCATTGCTATTTTATTGACCTGAATTCTATGTGTACCAAGCCTCTCCTCAAAATGAGCTCAACTCACTTGGAGGGAAACATTTTCAAAGTGAATCATATTTTACAGTCCTTTTTGTCCATATCCTTGGTGATCACATTTACTCCTATTACCTTAACTTTTTTCAAAGATCACTTATAAAATTTAGTGCTAACAACTGCCAAGTTCCTGGGGCATTCATCCTTTCAACCAATCATTTTAATAACAGTCTTTCATCCTACCTCTTTGGCCCTAGAGCTCCACGCATGCACAAAATTTATACGAGACTTATTGACTCCAGACGACATAGCAGTTTGTCTAGGATAAGGTATATGAATAGCAAATAGGGAATGGCTTCAGAGGGTTGTCTTGAAAAATCTGGACAGCACGGAATTGGTAACATTTGAGTCATCCAGTGCAGGAAAAGGGAAATTAGTACAACAGTTGTCATAAAGAACAAACCTTTGAACTTTCTATACTTGCTTTTGTTCTCAGAAATATCAGCAGTTTCTCCAACTTTAGTGCAAAATGATTGAAAAGGGCCTCCCCCCCTTTTTTTTAATGGAAAAACTACTTTTCAAGAGCTGTAATATTGTGTGTCCCCAGGGAACTTGGAGTTGAAAGTCAAAAACGAAGGAAATATTCAGTCTAGGGAAGTCCTGGCAGGCGGCCCTCCTCAGAATTGAGAACTGGTGCCTTCAGAGCTCTGTGCTGAGAAACGCAGAGGAACTCAGGAGCTGCCACTGCCACAGCTCTGAACTGAAGCTGGGGTGAGAACAGTGGCGTGCGTTACAGAGCTGCTGCGAAAGGATGCTCTCTCCTGGTACCAAAGGAAAACACAAGGCAAACCAGTCATAAAACTGGGAGCTGGAGGAAGATTGAAATCTTGCTGAAAATTCACATCAAAGTGAGAGAATCCTGAAGACTCTACGGGTTCACCTTCATTTCTTTTGGGAGAAGGGGCAACTCCTAAGTATCTCAGTGGCTTCTAATCTCCAGGGAATGCTACGGGATGAGAATAGGAAATATGACAGCATTTTTATTTTTTTAAATTTTATCTAAGTTATACAAGTTTCATTTATCTCATATATATGGATTTAGGAACATAATGATACTTCCAGTCCTACCCTCCCTCCTGCCCATACTTCAACCTTTCTTCTTCCTCCCTCTCCCATTCCCACTCTTAATTTTTATAAAGATCTACTTTCAGTTTACTTAATGATTGTAGAGATAAACTTACACTAAGTAAAAGCGCTCAACAAATAGTATGAAGAAGAGACAAGGGATGCAAACAATCATCAAATCTCAAAATGTCCATTTCATTCCAATACATTACATTTTAGGTACACAATTAGTTACCTTGGATCATGGAAAACATATGGTATCTGTCTTTTTTGGGGACTGGCTTATTTCACTAAGTGTAATGGTTTCCGGTTGCATACATTTTGTTGCAAACGACAGTACTTCATTGTTTTTTACACTGATTAGTACTCCATAGTACTAGATGGATAGTACTAGATAGATAATTTCTTTATCCACTCAATAAAGAGCATTTTTAAATGTTTAAATAGGGGGTTGGCATTGTGGCATAGCAGGTAAAGCCACTGCCTGCAATATTAGTGTTCTGTATGGGGGCTGGTTTGTGCCCCAGCTTTTCTACTTCTGATCTAGCTCCCTGCTTATGTGCCTAGGAAAGCAGTGGAGGATGGCCCAAGTGCTTGAGTCCTTGCCATACATGTGGGAGACCTGAAAGAAGCCCCCGGCTCCTGGAGTTGGTCTGGCCCAGCTGTGGCCATTGCAGCCATCTGGGGAGTGAACCAGCAAATGGAAGATATTTGTCTCTGCTCCTCTCTCTCTTTCCAATAAACACATAAATCTTAAATAAAAATAAATGCTTAAACAGGATAAAATGAATATCTGGATTCAAGGAGAAATCTTGAAGAAGTTATCTTTGGATTTATAAAGATCGTCCCTTGCCCACATAAAGATTTCTCTCTGGGCAAATATTGAACATGTTTATTGTTCTTCATTGATGCTGCTCTCTTCATGGGATCTTAGTGACTCAATTGGGAAGTTGGGAAACACAAAATGTACAGTTATTTAGTGTAGACAATAAAAATTGCTAACACAATATTTAATTGCTTTTCATTATCACAGAGCCGAATATAACTATTGAGGGTTGAAATGTTTGACTAAAGATTTTTTTAACTGATTTCTTGGCCTGATATCTACTACTGTTCCGTATCCTTAACCCAAAAATATGAAACTCAAAATGTTCCAAAATCTGAATCTTTTTGAGGGCTGAAATAATATCCCAAGTGGAAAATTCTATACCTGTCCTCAGATGATGGATCACAGTAAAACTGTAGATGCATTAAAAATACTTTATAACATTACTTTCTTTTGTTTTTTTATTTATTTATTTTTTTTTTTTTGACAGGCAGAGTGGACAGTGAGAGAGAGAGACAGAGAGAAAGGTCTTCCTTTTTGCCGTTGGTTCACCCTCCAATGGCCGCCGCGGCCAGCGCGCTGCGGCCGGCTCACCGCGCTGATCCGGTGGCAGGAGCCAGGAGCCAGGTGCTTTTCCTGGTCTCCCATGGGGTGCAGGGCCCAAGCACCTGGGCCATCCTCCACTGCACTCCCTGGCCACAGCAGAGGCCTGGAAGAGGGGCAACCGGGACAGAATCCGGCGCCCCAACCGGGACTAGAACCCGGTGTGCCGGCGCCGCAAGGTGGAGGATTAGCATACTGAGCCGCGGCGCCAGCCTAACATTACTTTCAAGCTATGTGCCGAACTTGTATATGAAACATAAATGAAGTTTGTGTTTAAATTTGGGTCCCATACCCAAGATATCTCATGTTTATGCAAATATTGTGGAGCAACTGAGAATCCAACTGGTACTCATATGGGATGCCAGTGTTGCAGGCAGCAGCTTAACCCACTGAGAACCCACTTAACCCTCATAGAGAAGATTTTCTAATGCTTCAGTAAAACTATGAAATTTCCTTTCAAATATTTGTTGATGGATTTATCTAAAAAGAAGGAATAAGGGCCAGTGTTCTGATATAACAGCCTGCGATGCTGGCATCCCATATGGATGCCACTTCATATCCTGGCTGCTCTACTTCTGATCCAGCTCCCTGCTAATGTCCTGGGAAAAGCAGCAGAAGATGGCCCATGTGTTTGAGCCCCTGCTAGCCACATTAAAGACCCTTATGAAGCTCCTGGATCTTGGCTTCTGCCTGGCTCAGTCCCGGCCATTATTCCATCTCTGGAATAAACCAACAGATGGAAGATCTCTCTCTCCCTCTCTGTCTGTAACTTTGAATTTTAGATAAATGAATCTTTTAAAAAATGGTGAATATACTGCAACCTTTCACAGCAGAAGCAAAATTCTAAGCTAATGTCAGTTTTTCTGATGAATAGAAAAGCAGGGGAAAGGCAATATTTAGAAAACTCTGGGGGCCAGCACTGTGGCACAGTAGGTTAATCCTCTGCCTCTGCACCCATATGGGATGCCCGTTCTAGTCCCGGCTGCTCCTATTCCGATCCAACTCTCTGCTGTGGCCTAGGAAAGCAGTAGAAGAAGGTCCAAGTGCTTGGGCCCCTCCACCCATGTGGGAGACCAGGAAGAAGCTCCTGGCTCCTGGCTTCGGATTGGCTTAGCTCCGGCCATTGAGGCCATTTGGGGAGTGAACCAGTGGACAGAAAACCTTTTTCTCTGTCTCCCCCTCTCACTCTCTATAAATCTACCTCTGAAATAAAGAAATAAAATCTTTAAAAAAAAACTGCTGAATTTATCATGCTATGTGGCTCTTGGATAAAATATTTCATATAAAACTTAAAATCTCAACTTAAGCAAAACTAAAAAAACCCACTCTCATGATTTCTATATAGGTTATCATATATAGTTTAAGGTTGAAGCAAAAGGTAAAATTTTTTCTATAGGGAATTCTTGCCATAATGCCAAGTGAGTAAGCAAATAGAATATTCAGTTTGTATCCATTTATGTGAAGCATAACTTTAAAAAGTACAGCAAATATGTTAATAACATAAAACTTAGTAATATTAATATGTATGGGGATATGCAGTATATACATGCAGATGTGACATGTGCATGTATTATGGTGATATATATGTACAT
Source organism: Oryctolagus cuniculus (assembly GCF_964237555.1). Taxonomy (NCBI): domain Eukaryota; kingdom Metazoa; phylum Chordata; class Mammalia; order Lagomorpha; family Leporidae; genus Oryctolagus; species Oryctolagus cuniculus. Next base: position 68,488,864 of record NC_091441.1, read on the forward strand.
GTGTATGTGTATATATATTTGCTATTAGGTTATACAAATATATATGAAGAGAGCAAGACAGGAGAGACTGCAGTCACATACACCAAAACATTTATCTATGGAAATTTGAGTCTTTTGTCTAAGTTATTTCTAACTTTTTAACATTTCTGGATAAGATATTATTTGCCTTTCAAGAGCCACTTCTTAATGCCCATCAGTGCTCTGTGCTCAGAAATACATGGCCTGCATCAGCGGCTCCAACTGGAATCCAGTCGCTTTGGCGATGAGTGTAGTGAAGCTGGGCATTTACTTCACTGGCTCTTTCTCTGTAATGTCATCAAGGATGACTATTCCTAGACCGGGGTCCTGGCTCATCACAAATTGTTATTCCCGAACATTCTCCCTTTCCCTAGGGGTTTCAGTAACAAACCCCTAACCCAAGGTTCTGTCACTGGTCTTGGAATCCTGTACTATTCCTATGGTTTCCCTATTTTGGGCCCACATCTTTTAAATTATCACCTTAATGCCTCTCCACAAATGATGGCATTGACCATGTCACCTTGTTGCTACTGGAAACATAACTGAAGCACCCAGATAATTCATATAACTACATTTCCTGGGGCTTTACTACTAATTCTGTCCCTAAGATTTCCTTGACCATGGGAATTCACTACAGATGGAGCTCGAGATAAGCTCACATAACACTGTAGACTGCACTTGGATTACTGGGAAAGTTGGGTTAGACGAGCAAGGCCATGAATACTTCACTCTTCATGGGGACAGAAAGTCATTCTGAAAGTGTTGAGAGTCCTGGATAGTCTTTATAATCATCCTGAAATGAGCTCACTTTCATTTTTACTTCCTAATTTTAATCCATTTTATCTGTGGATTTCCTGATACAACCAATGTCTTCCCTGTCCAGGTTTGCATTATGTACTGAGAACAGGAAGGAGTTTCTGTATCATCATAGGAAACAACTGGCATAGGTAGTGTAAAAGAGGGTTTCAATTTTATTTTTTTAAAGATTTATCTTATTTATTTGAAAGACAGAGTTACAGAGAGAGAGGTAGAGACAAAGAGAGAGAGGTCTTCCTTTCACTGGTTCAATTCCCCAAAATGCTGCAATGGCCGGAACTGAGCTGATTTGAAGCCAGGAGCCAGAAGCTTCTTCCAGGTCTCTCACATTGGTGCAGGGGCTCAAGCACTTGGGCCATCTTCCACTGCTGCTTTCCCAGGCACGTCGGCAGGGAGCTGTATGGGAAGTGGAGCAGCTGGCACTTAAACTGGCACCCATAAGGGATGCCAGCGCTGCAGGCCAGGGTTTTAACTTGCTGCACCACAGCACCAGCCCTAGGATTTCAATTTTAAAGCAAAACAAACCAAAATTCCACTTCCAACAATGATGATGTAGAGAAGGCTAGAATTAATCCCCAGCTGTAAACAACACGTGTCTGAAGAAACTGCTCACCGCATGGGGCAAATGAAACAATTATTGGTGCTCACTCACGGCCAGGAGTGCTGTTTATTGTACCATCCAGATTGGAACATGCCTTGCAGCACACAGGACCAAAGGATGAAAGCTCAGAGGGGCATTGCCTCTATAGAGGGACCAAACTTGTCTCTTGCCAAAGGTGGATTGTTGTGGCCTTAAAAAAGCTTAAGAGTAAGATTTTTTAATTATTAATATTCACCTACTTAAACGTCAGAGAGTTCACCTGTTGGTCACCTCCCAAATGCCTGCAAGAAGCCAATGCTAGTCCAGGTTGAAGCCATGAGCCAGAAACTTCAGCCTGGTGTCCCACACAGGTGGCAGAAGCCCAACACTTGAGCCATCACCTGCTCCCTTCCAGGACACGTTAGTAGGAGGCTGCATGGGAAACAGATTAGCCAGGACTAGAACCAGCACTCCAATATGTGATACAGGTGTCCCAAGCAGAGGTTTAACCCTGTGCACCACAATATCTGTCCCAACAGCAAGCTTTAAAAGAATCAGTCTTTCCAAAAAGAACGACACTGTGTTCTAGACTATGTGTAACTATTTATAGAAATAACAAAAATTCCCCAAAAATCAACAACTTGAAACCACAATATTGGGCATTCAATGAAAAATGTCCAGCTGTGCAAAAAAGCAAGAAAAGACAACCCATAATAAAGAAAATTGTTGGGGATGGTGTGGCGTAGCAGGTAAAGCCGCTGTCTACAGTGCCAGCATTCCATATGGGTACAGGTTCGAGTTCTCACTGCTCCACTTCTGATCCAGCTCTCTGCTATGGCCTGGGAAAGCAGTGGAAGATGTCCCAAGTGCTTGGGCCTCTGCACCTACATGGGAGACCCAAAAGAAACTCCTGGCTCCTGGCTTTGGATTGATGTAGCTCTGACTATTACGGCCATTTGGGGAGTGAACCAGAGAATGGAAGATCTCTCTCTCTCTCTCTCTCTCTCTCTCTCTGCCTCTGCCTCTCGGTAACTCTGCCTTTCAAATAAATAAATAAATTTTTTGAAAAATAAAAATAAAGAAAATGATCAGTCAATAGAAATAGACCCAGTGATCTAAAGGGTAGTAAAATTTAAACAGTTACTATGACTATTCCATATGGTAGGAAGGCACAAGCATGATAATGCTTTAAGTACACTTTCAGTGTATTAAGCAGATGTGTTAAAGTGATGGTCAACACAGGTTAATCATTTTCAGATGAAAATTACATTAAATGAGGAATAATTATAGAATTATCAGCAGACAGTATAAAATTAAAAGACAACAAATTTTAAAATATAGTAATACAAACTACCAAAAACAAAACAGAGAGAAAAGGACAATGTTTTTCATTGTAAATACTTGTTTTATTAAGATAATTTATTGTTACCTTATCGAGTCTACTAAATAAAGAGTTCTACAAAAAGTAAAAATATTAGGGGCCAGTGTCATGATACAGCAGGTAAAGCCACCACCTGCAACACTGCCATCGCATGTGGGTGCCGGTTCTTGTCCTAGATGCTCTACTTTCTTTCTGGCTCCTGATAATGGCCTGGGGAAATCGGTGGAAGATGGCCCAAGTGCTTAGGCCACTGACATGCATGTGGAAGGCCTGGATGAAGTATGTGGCTCCTGGCTTTGGCCTGATCCAGCCCTGGCCATTGTGGCCATCTGGGGAGTGAACCCCAGTTCACTGAACATGTTCAGTTTCATCCACGTAAATTAAATTTTTCAAAGGTCACAAAATCATTAAAATTGTAATAGCACATAATTCCTACCAATTTGTTCGACAAAGGACAATTACTAAAGGAACGACACATGTATAGTTAGAGTCCCAGAAGAGAGCAAAAAACACACTTGAGATCCGTGAGAGGGAGTAAGGGGAAGGGAGCGGAGGGAGGGAGGAAGGGAATATCATTATGTTCTTAGACTTACATCTATTAAAAAACTAATAAAATTAAATAAAAGAGAAAAAAAAGTGTTAAAAAAAGAAAATATAATCACTGAAAGTTTACAAACTTAATGAAAACAGTAAGCTCCCTAAAATGGGAAGGGCAATGCCCTCTATGCAGGGTAACAATGAAGAAAGCTATGTCAAGGCACGAATTATAAAAGAAAGCAACAAAAAAATTAAGTTTTAGGAAAACTAAAATACTTCGTCTTCAAAAGGCAATGAGAAAGCAAGCCAGACTGGGAAAAACGTATGCAAAGCATATATTTGATGAATACATAAAGAACACAGAACTGAATGATTTAAAAAAATTGGTAAAATTTTGAGCAGACACTTTGCCAATTAAACTATAAAGATGGCACAAAAAATGTCTAAAGATGCTTAACATCATTGATTGTCACAGAAGTGCACAGTAGACCATCATGGGTGCTGCTACACAACTATGAATATAAGAACATGTAAAATTCTAAGGAGGCTGATATTGTTGAATACCGGCAAGGAGCCACTCATTCTGTGCTGACAGAATCATACAATGGAACAATTGTTTTGCAAAACAGCTTTTCAATGTCTTAAACATTAAATGTGAACTACCACATAAGGCAGTAATTTTACTCCTAGACATTTACATAAGAGGAATGAAAGCCCATGTTGACACAAACATTTTATGCACAAGAAATCATAGAGAGTTTGTTTGTAATAGTCAACCCTCAATGTCTCTGAGAGACTGAACTGTGTCCTCCACCCCCCAAAATCCAGATGTATCTCAGAATGCAGCAATATTTGGAGATATGGTCATAGGGCCTTTAAAGAGGTGATTAAATCAAATGATTCTCATTCACTCTAACTGATGCCCTTATAAGAAGAGAAAATTTGGAGGTGGAATTATGACACAGCAGGATGAGCAATCACCTAGGACACAGAGAAATACAGGGTGCACATGCCCTCAAGAAAGTCCAGGGATAAGACTGCCAAATGCAAGCCTAGCAGAGGCCTCGGAAGAAAGCATTCTTGCTGACTCCCTGATCTGACTTTCAGCCTCCAGAACTGTGAGATAATGCACCTCTGTTATTTAAGCCACCCAAGCCATGACGTTTTGTTATGACAGCCCTGGAAAACTAATACAAGATCCATCTATAGATGGCATATAAACAAATAATTGTGTATCCAAACAGAATATCACACATGCTACAATGTGAGTGTACTAAGGTACTGAGAGAAAGAAGCGAGACTTCTCCCCGAAAATGCATGTTATATGACATGTGCATTAGAAATGGTAAAATTCTAGAAAGGTACAAAATTCTGGAAAATGCAAATTTATGTAAAGTGGCAGAAAGAAAGTCTGCAGTTGCCTGGAGATGGCAGGAAGTGGATGGATTACAAAGGAGCATGAAGATATTGTGGGAGGTGATTACATATTCCTTATTGATTGTAAGTTTTCTGGTGTACACAATTCAAAACTCATGGAAACTGTACATTTTTAATGAATGTAGCCTGGTGTATGCGAGGTTTACTTTAATAATACTGTAAGTTCTTTGACAAATAAATCAGGTGGCAAAAGTCACCCAGTAGTCTTCCATCCTCCAAATGACACCCACTCTTAGTAGAGCCACCCCACAACTGAAAGAAGGAGATACCTGTAATTGATGATTATAAAAATGTTACTTCTGGCCGGTGCCATGGCTCAATAGGCTAATCCTCCACCTTGCAGCGCCGGCACACTGGGTTCTAGTGCCGGTCGGGGCGCCGGATTCTGTCCCGGTTGCCCCTCTTCCAGGCCAGCCCTCTGCTATGGCCCACATGGGAGACCAGGAGAAGCACCTGGCTCCTGGCTTCGGATCAGCGTGGTGCACCGGCTGCGGTGTCTCTCTGTCTCTCTCTCTCTCACTGTCCACTCTGCCTGTCAAAAAATAAAATAATAAATAAATAAATAAATAAATAAATAAAATGTTACCTTTTCTTTGGGCCATAGTGCCCATTTCATTAAATTGCTTATCATAAATTCAAATGATGCAGTTCCCCAAGTAATGTGCCCAGAAATAACAAATCCTGAAAAATGAAAAGCCGAAAGTAATGGGAAAAATTTTATTTACCTTCTTAGGGTATTTTTCCTCCTCCCACATTTGATGTAATTTCAATTTTACAATGACCAATTATTTTTCTAGGTTTTGTCAATTCAAGCACCAAAAACGACACAGGACTCTCTTACAACACACCAGTGATCAGTATGATGCCTCTCAAGGAATGGCAGAGGTCACTCACACCACCTCTCATTCTTCTTGCCTTCAATCCTTGTTTAGCTCTGACATCTTATTATTCACATTATTCACTCTTTCCAGCTGATCATCTAAAGACCTAAAATACAAAGCCCATTTTTTAAAAGCAAGTGCAGCAACTGGCACTTTGCTTTGAATTCAGATAGGGCAACTTGGGCAAAGAAGCCCCCTGAAAGTATGAAACAGAACCTGGCAGATTTGGTGAGGTGACGAGAGAAGACCCACAACAGCAGGCAGCTCTTGGGGAATGGGATCGGCAGAGACGCTGGGAGTGTGCAGACCTTCCAGCAGCACTTGCTGGAAGGAGTTGATTGGTACCTTGGACAGCACAGGATACCTGCAGGACAGTGATAGAAAGGTGTTCATGGCTCATCCCGGCTCCTTTACCGTTCGGTCCAAGAATCTTAGAATCACTGAAAGAAAATGAAATAATCTGCCCAGGGCTGAGGCTCTCCCAAGTGGAGCTAGGAAACTGTGAGAGGATTGCACTCAACTCACACCTGCTAAAGGTCAAGCCACAGAATGTTCCAGCACATTTGGATAAACAATCCCAGTCAGTATCTGCCAGCCTTCATCATCTCTCAGCTGGGAATAACCTAATTAACTAACCAACCAAAATGGGTTTCCAGTTTAGTTCTTCCCAGCCAGTGAAGTGCCTAAAAAAACAACTTTTTGAGAAAATCCCCTGTTAAAAAACCCTCTTCAGAGCTTTCCTTGTGGGACACTATTCAGAGCTGCCTTGCCTGATTCAGTGTCCCCAAATGGCAACTCTTTGCTTCACAATTAAGTACAATTTCTTTAGACCTCTTTACATAAAGAGCTGACAAACTCTTCTGATAGCCTCTGCATAAAGTCATGACATTTCCACAGTCTTGCTGAGTTTCCAAAATTGCAAAAATCCGTTTTATTTAATGGCAGGGAAATAGAGGCCCTTGGGGGTTAAAAGGGTGCCCAGCAACACACAGCTGTTTACAGGCAGAACTGGGAAAGAGCCCAGGTGTCCTACTCGGGTCTGTGTTCTTCCCACTCCCCCTTTATGTCTGACTTGGAAGCATCAGAATGCTCTTTGATGAAAACCAAGCTTTGTTCATTGCCATCATCCAAGAGTTTGTATCATTAATGATTACAACAGGTGCAACTATGAAGCATACAGCCACTCTTCCAGTAGTGGTAGTGATAGTAAGTTCATTGTCTTCACCTGAACGCTGAGGAGCTGGCAATCAAAGGAAAATCAGAAGGAAGCGGCACAGAGGAAGCAAGGGTGCTATGGTCACTGCAGAGGCCAGGCTGGCATTCTGAGCTAAGGCAGTTCCCACAGCTATGAGGCCACTAGTGTTTTTCCCAATATTGAAAAAATTCTGTTCAACTAAAATAAATAATGGGAAGCACCAAAATAAGTCCTCTGTGGCAGTGGGTTATTGGGTCAGGTAGACTTGACTATCACATAAATGATAAAAATATAGGAAAGCTTTCAATGCATACCTAAAGACACAGAATCAGAAATGAAGACGCAAGCATATAAACAAAGGTGCCCACTCCTTAGGAGCATTAGTGGGAACTGCATATAATCAGCACACTTTCAACTGAAAAGGCAACCACACTCAATGACTTCCCTGAACCACTTTGATGATCCGGATAATGTTTTCAGTTAACAACACAAGAGCCGTCTTCCATTATCATGAGTATTTTCTCTTCAGCATTAGTTGAAGTATCTCCAAGCTGTATAGAGCTAGACTTCCGCTGGTACAATAAAAACATAAATAATTAATCTGACTTCTGTTGTCCTTCCTTTAACATCTCTTAGCCCCAAAAATCCATATATCACTTCAATAAAAGGACCTTATGTTTTGTTTGGGTCCATGTGATACTATTTGATCTTATGCATGTGACACAGCAGAAGTAAATCAACTGCTTGTTTTATGATGTCACAAAAACATGACCACTCTCGGTACATCCAGTAGGAAAGAATCACAGGGCATAGATTTCCCTGGAAACTGACCACAAATTTCTCCTTTTTGCAGACATTTCATTCTTGAGTCTCCAACCCAGATTAGTGAGTCACAATCAACTAATTTCAGTTAAGGAGTCCTTTCAAGATTAGACAGTGTTGGAATGGCAAGAGCAACAACCATAGCCTACCAAGTGCCAGGTACCTAAGACCCTTGTTTTAAATATTCAAACAAAATCATGCCTGGTTAATCCTATTTTCTGCATTTTACAGAGTTAAAACAATACTGGAATTGCCTAAATTCCTATAATTAGGAGAGAATGGAATTAGACCAAGTTCTTTCTGACTTACAACCCCAATAATTAAAAAGAGGGTGAAGGGGGATTCAGCCAGTATCTTCAAAGCAAGATTATAACCATTATTTGCAGCCAAAGGGAAAGCATCCCATTGTTTAACATGCTTTGGGGCAGTAACTTCTTAGATTGTTTGGATATCCCAGTTTGGAATGTTCAACACAGGTAAGCTTGGTATCAGGGACTAGGCAGGAAGTTAGATAGGAATAAATTTCTGGGAGATTTTCCCCACAACTTGCATCTCTATGGCCCTATACCATAAATCCACCCCCACCCCTTGCATGTCATCTACTACATCCACTTTCCAATGATGCACCTGTGTTTCATCTGGAACTGGAAAGGAAGAGACCATGATGGCCATGTGGAAATTAAACTTCATGCAGAGGCATCAGAAAACTCACACACACTAAACCTTTCCCAAACTCCACTCCATCATTGTATTCAATGAAGGGACTACCCTGAACCACATAAAGGTAACTGTTGCACATAGGAGCAGCCCTTTTGACTTCTTGTGCCTGTTGTTGGCCCTTCCCCCATGTTTTCTCCTTGCAGACATCTCTCTGGCCATCTCACGGCAGGTATCTCCCATCTTGCTAGTAAAGCAGGCAGCTTTACACTCATGCATATTCTCACTCTTTTTCTTTAAATAAATCCTGTTCTCATATATGCACCTTACTTACATCCCTGCCTTGAGCTCTACCTCACAGGGGTCAATAACTTGGAATAAATATTGGGCTACATATTCTCACAGCAAACTCAGATCTCAAATGTTGCTCCTTCAACTGAGCAGGTTCTCCTTCTCCAAAATCCCATCTAAACAGGACCCAGTGATAATAAAAAATAATAAATACCAAGTAAAAGTGCAGGTTACAGCTAATTCTTCCCTTTCAAGCAACTTCTTAACCCATATACATTACATGTAAGTTTTGAAATCACAATCACTATGAATTATAGGCAGCAATAGCATTGCAGAAGAGGAGTTGATTTGTTAGTCAGATTCCAATTCATCACACCACAGCTTCACCTCTTGACAACTGGTTACTCATAAGAAAATAACCTCTCAGAACATCTATTTCCTCATCTAAATCTTCCTCTATGAAAATACCACTTTCCTTGTATGTACTGATAGGAGTTTTAGGTGAAATCGCAGGTAAAATGCTTAGTAATAAATCAATGATTATAGTTATTATGTATATATTCATATTATGTATATATTAGAGGGCTTTTTAAAGTTTATGGGAAATTTGTGTTATGTTCTAACTCCATTTTTCCATGAACATTTTGGAGGTCTTCATATATAAATTATAATTAGTTTAGAATGAGTTTGATTCTTCACTTATATATACATGTAGACAGAATGAGAAAATGCTTCTTAGCATATTCTACCACAGAGCTTCCAATTTTCTCTAAAGACTTATTTCTTTATTTAAAAGGCAGAACAGAGACACAGATATAAATCTGTCTATCTATCTATCTACATATATACATATGTGTGTGTGTGTTCAACACATATATATCCTATTATACACAACACTATATGGGATGCTGGCACCACAGGTGGCGGCTTTACCTGCTATGCCACAGTGCTGGCCCCCATGAATATTTTTTTGATGTGTGCATAACACCCTTCTAATCTGGAAGGCAGGTACAAAAGAGAACTGAAACTTTGGAGTTACACTTTTAAAAACCTCCATTCAAGGGCAGGTGTTCAGCTCAGCAATTAAGAAGCCACTTAGAAAAATCACATTCCGGGGCCGACACTGTGGCGTAGCGGGTAAAGCCACTGCCTGCAGTGCCGGCATCCGATATGAGCGCCGGTTTGAGTCCTGTCTGCTCCACTTCTGATCCAGTTCTCTGTTATGGCCTGGGATAGCAGTAGAAGATGGCCTAAGCCCTTGGGCCCCTGCACCCGCGTGGGAGACCCGGAGGGAGCTCCTGCTTCCTGGCTTCGGATCAGTGCAGCTCCAGCCATTGCGGCCAATTGGGGAGTGAACCAGTGGATGGAAGACTTCTCTCTCTCTCTGCCTCTCCTTCTCTCTCTGTGTAACTCTTTCAAATAAAATAAATAAATCTTTTTTAAAAAAAGAAAAATCATATTCCATATCGGAGTACAAGTTCAAGTCCTGGCTCTCCCCTTGATTTTAGCTTCTTACTTATATGCACCCTGGGGGGAAGACAATGATGGGTCAGGTACATGGGAGACCTGGATGGAGTTCGAGGCTCCTGTCTTCAGCTATTGTAGTCAATTTGATAGGGATGGAAGATCTCTCTCTCTTTTTCCTCTCTCCCTCCCTCATTTCTCTGCTTTCAGGTAAATAAAAAATAAATATTTCTATAAAAAACTAAGGCAGAAAAACATTCATATAAACTCCACAATCTAAATATCCTGACCTGAAGACCAGCTATTTAAACTAACTTCACATGGAAGTAATTAAGTCACTCCTGAAGTCAACAGAACAAATTAAATTTGAGAGGGCATGCTCCAATTCCTTGAGTATACTCTCAAATTTGTATTGTTGACTATTTTACGGCAGATTTTGACAAATACCAAAAGAAAGGGCTGAGCAACTAAGCTCCAGGAACTCCAGGGTACCCATCACACAACTGTAACCCATCATTCATTCTCCACTTCCCTTGAAGAGCTTCATGAAAAAATATGTTATTCATCACATTAGGCATATTTATATTTCAGAAAACTCAGATTGGATAAAATAACAGCAGAGATTTTTAGGCTTCTGAACCTGCAAGCCCAGTTGTGCGCAGGGAGCAGGATTTCCTGATTTGGTTGCCCATGTCTTCACCATGTCTCCTGCAGATCATAGATGAGCTATAGCAACAATGCAGGCTTGGGTCACTTGCTGGCTGGTCCACTGCTATCTTTGATGAGAGCAGTAGAAGATGCTGAGTGACATAGATGAAGCTGGAGTTCACTGTCTCTTCATGAGGGAGCTGAGAGGAGGCATGGATCCATGGTGAATGTCTGTGCGTCATTTTCAAGGAGAGGGAGGATAAATGGGCTCTGGGTAATGGTGAGTAAACAAGAACACTGAAGGTAGTATAAGCCATTGTACAGGAATTCTCTCATTTTAATGAAAAAGTTCAAACTAGCCCCCACTAGTCAGGGAATGAATTCAAGAATAATAGAAGGAATCACTCTGCATTACTTTGGAATCGCTCTGTTATGAATAAGTTTGGTTGCAGGTGACAGAAAAGCACAAAATATCAGCCAATTGGACAAGATAGAGGCTTATTTTTCTCTCTTGTGAAAGAATCCAGACAAGACCTGATATTGTAACTTCATGGATAAAGAAAGGAAAACAATAACGAAGGGCTTCCAGCTCCTTTTGTCCTGTTCCTCAATGCTGGTTTCCATCTTCAAAGTCCCCTCATTGTTAAAAGCATCCTTTAACTTCCCAGTTATTAACTCTACATTTCAAAGAAAGTTGAAAGGAAAGCTAAAAGAGTGCTTGTTCTCACCTTTGCAAGAGCCTTCATAGACGTCTTACACAATGCATAGGATCACATCTGATGGGGCCAGGAACTTGTCACATGATCACACTGACCCAAAAAGAAGGCCACTGAGAAATGCGGCCTTTCAGCAGGATATGCCACCCAGCCTTCTGAACCGCAGGCCTGAAGGAAGACTAAGTACTGCAAGTGTTTGATGCTATTACTCTTAAAACTTACGGACATGGCCATGAATAGCCGAGGGGCCGTAAGATGCTGCCAGTTGGGATGCCTACATCCCATACTGTGTCTGTGTTCAAGTCCCAGTTCCACTTCCACTTCCAACTTCCTGCTAACGTGAACTCTGGGAAACATCAGGTGATTGGATCACTGCCACTTGTGTAAGAGAACCAGATTTAGTTCCCAGCTCCCAGCTTTGGCCTGGCCCTGTTCTGAGTGTTTGCAGGTACCTGTGGAGTTACAAGCAGATGGATGAGAGCGCTTTCTATCTGTCCAAGTCTCTCTCCTTCTCAAACAGTTAAATAAATAATAATTTTTAAAAGAAATCAAAACAAATTGGAAAAGAAGAATAAATTTAAAGAACTTAAACTTTATTTTCAAGGAATATACTAAAACCAGGGCAGGCATTTGGGGCAGCAGATAGGTTGCCAGTTGGGATGCATGCATCACATATTGGAATGCCTGGGCTTGAGTCCTCACTTTGCTTCCAATTCCAGCTTTCTGCTAATGTGAACCCTGGGAAGCAGCAGGTTAGGGCTCAAATGCCTTGTTCCCTGCCATTCACAAGGAAGACCTGGAATGAGTTCTGGGCTCCTGGTTCAGCCCTGGCTGTTGCAGGCATTTTGGGTGAATCAGTGGATGGGAGATCTTTATATGTTTCTGTTCATTGCTTTTCAAATAAAATGAAAAATAAATTTAAAAAGGAATTAAATTAGAACTATAATAAGAAAAATGCAGTACTGGCAAGGAATCAACATAAATATCAATGGAACAGAACAGAGTATTCAAACACATACGCAAACATATACAATTATAATCGGTGAGCTATTGGCAAAGATTTCCAGATTTGAGTGGGAAAGAACAGTCATTTCAAATAATGGTTGCTGTAACAAAAAGATATCAATTATGGAAAAAATAACCTCAAAGCTTGTCTCATAACATAGGTAATTTAAAAAATAGTACAAAATTGGTCATAATTCTATCTATAAGAGCTAAAACTCAAAAATTTCTAGAAAAAATGTAGAACCCGTCCTTATATCACATTATCCATTCAGATAATAGCTATTCAGTCTGTACCTATTTATGTCAAAAATAGTTAAAATCATAAAGACAAACTAGCAAAGCAAAATAATCAGGAGCTTAGTATCTCAAATGGACATTGACAATGTAAGTAGAAATAAAAAATATAATTGACTATTTCAACAAAAATAATAATGTGTTATGGGATTTTAATACATGTAAAAGTAAAATGTATGATGGAGAAAGTACAAACACAGGCAGGAGTAAAATGAAACTAAAAAATGTTATAGCCACTAAATAAAAAAAAGTTATAACTAGTCAAACAACAAAAGTAATAATATAGAAAGATAAACAATAGCCAAATATTCTAAAAAGAGTAAAAATAAGGTATAAGGGAATAAAAATGAAACAAAAACACAATTAGAAAATGTTAAATATGAAGATAAAAATGTTTTAAAGTAAAAGGATGGAAGAAAATATACCATGCTAACACACACATACACACACACAGAAATCTGGAGTGTACATATTAATATCACATAAAGTAGATTTCACAGAGAGACTATTACCAGACATACAATAGTATATTCATAGTACTAAAATTTTCACATCAATAAAAATCAGAGATATTTATGTACCTAATACCAGAGCTCCAAGGTACATGAAGAAAACTTGTTAGAACTACAAGAAGAAAAAATACAATCTATAAGAATGGTATACTTCTTCTATACTCATTTCTCAATAAATTGCTAAGATAAGCAGAAAGAATTTCAGTAAAGCTACAACACAACATCCAAAACTGTTAGGGATTCTAGTAAAGCAGTAGACAGGAAAAAGTTGTAGCACTAAATGCCTATATTAGTAAAAAACAAAGGTCTTAACCAGTGGCCTAAATTTCCTCATTAACAAACCAGAAATGCATGAAATCCAAGTTCAAATTAAACCCAAGCAAAAGAGGGGAAATAATGATTAAAATAAAATCAACGACTTAGACAACTGAAAAGCCATAGGCCGGCACCGTGGCTCAGTAGGCAAATCCTCCACCTTGCGGCACTGGCACCCCGGGTTCTAGTCCTGGTCGGGGTGCCGGGTTCTGTCCCGGTTGCCCCTCTTCCAGGACAGCTCTCTGCTATGGCCCGGGAGTGCAGTGGAGGATGGCCCAAGTGCTTGGGCCCTGCACCCCATGGGAGACCAGGATAAGTACCTGGTTCCTGCCATCAGGATCAGCGCAGTGCACCGGCTGCAGTGTGCCGGCCGCGGCGGCCATTGGAGGGTGAACCAACGGCAAAAGGAAGACCTTTCTCTCTGTCTCTTTCTCTCACTGTCCACTCTGCTTGTAAAAAAAAAAAAAAAAGGAGCAAGAGGAAATTTTGGGGGTGACAGAGCTACCCATAATTTTGACTGTGGAGATGGTTTTATGATGCAGGCATGTGCCCAGATTCATGAAACTGCACACCTTTAAGTAAGTGTATTTAAGAAAGAGGAAGGGAAGTATGCTTATCTACTTAGAATTGCAGTTATTAAATACATGAAATTTTTTCTCTTTAATAAAAATTTTAAAAATTAAAAAAAATAAAGCGGCATCCCATATAAGCACTTCCAAGCCTGGTTGCTCTATTTCTGATCCAGTTCCCTGCTAGTGCATCTGAGATGGCAGCAGAAGACAAGTTGGGGGCCAGTGTTGTGGTACAGGGTGTTAAGCTGCTGGTTATGGTGCTGGTATCCCACGTTGGAGCACAGATGCAAGATATGTTTGCTCTGCTCCTGATCTAGCTTCCTGCTAATGTGCCTAGGATAGCAGCAGAAGATGGCCCAAGAACGTGGGCTCCTGGCACCCACATGGGAGACTGGAATGGAGTTCCTGGATCTTGGCCTGGCCCAGCATTAGCCGTTATGACCATTTCCAGCAGATGGAATCTCTCTCTCTCTCTCTCTCTCTCTCTCTCTGTCACTGCATTTCAAAATAAATAAATCTTTAAAAAAAAAAGTTCAATGAGTTAATATGCTATGAGGCTTGGGCTTACAAGCAATGTTTTTTCCTGCTTATTTTTATGAATTTATGTATTTGTTAAACATGAAATAATAGATAAAAGTTAAATATAAAATGATAAGAAGTCATCTTGTTACTATAACTTCCATGAAAATCTGTGTTAAAACAAAGTACATTAAATTCTGACCTCAGAATCAGCCCCTAAGGCATTCAGATACTACTGAAAATACCATGAGAGGATTTCAGGCATGGAAAGCCAAGCACTTGCTCCCTATGTTGATCCTCTTCCTTAATGAGTTGTACTATGAGAACTAACCATAAAACTAATCTTCAAAGTGTACTTTATATTCTGTGTGTCTGTGTGGGTGCAAATAGTTAAAATCTCTACTTAGTATAGAGTTGGTCTTCTGTATATAAAGTCAATTAAAATGAATCAATGTAAAATGGAATGGGAGAGGGAGTGGGAGGTGGGATGGAGTGGGGGTGTTAGGGCAGGAATGGGGTAAGAAACACTATATCCCGGCCGGCGCCTCGGCTCACTAGGCTAATCCTCCGCCTGCGGCTCCAGCACACCGGGTTTTTGTCCCAGTCGGGGTGCTGGATTCTGTCCCGGTTGCTCTTCTTCCAGGCCAGCTCTCTGCAGTGGCCCAGGAGTGCAGTGGAGGATGGCCCAGGTCCTTGGGCCCTGCACCTGCATGGGAGACCAGGAGAGGCACCTGGCTCCTGGCTTCGGATCAGCACGGTGTGCCATTGCCGGGTGAACCAACGGAAAAGGAAGTTCTTTCCCTCTGTCTCTCTCTCTCTCACTGTCTACTCTGCCTGTCAAAATAAAATAAAATAAAATAAAATAAAATAAAAATAAAAAAGAAACACTATATCCCTAAAAGCTGTGCATATGAAATTTGTATCCATTAAATAAAAAAAAAAAAAAAACGAAGTACATTGAAAGACACATGAGGGTTCCCATTATCTAAGGTTTTGCTTTCTGAAGCTTCTATTAGGTCTACCATGATCTGAAAATATTAAATGGAAAATTCCAGAAATAAGCAATAAATAACTTTAAATAACTTACATTATGGTGTATGTTATAATTATTCTATTTCACTGGCAATTAGTAACATCTTACTGTGCCTAATCTATACATTAAACTTTAGCATAGGTATGTATGCACAAGAAGAAGCATACTATATATAGGGTTCCTTACCTCCCCGTGGTTTCAAGCATGCACTGGAGTCTTGGAACAGACCCTCTGTAGGTAATGCGAGACCACTGCAAAGCCAATGAGCTTAGCATGTCATTGAAACTTCAATAGAAACAATAGTTTTGGGAGATTTTAAAATCTCTCTCAACCTGCAAGTAGTAAAGAAAATGGAGAATGTGAAAATCTACTCTATTACTAAATTTTTAATAAATCACTAAATATTTACCAACTTAAATAAACTCTTCTAATAAATATATATGAACTCTTTAATCCTATATCCAACGAATGAGTCGCGCACTATTGATTTAAATATACATGAAAGATTTTTGTGAACATCACAGTCATTAACTTCTAATCAGTCTAGTGTTGTATTTATAATCTATCATGCTTGACTCAATCATTAAGTGCTGGTTACTAATTTTGTAATTCTGTGTCATAGACTCTGTAATTTCCTTTGGCTAAGCAAGTTTTGAATGGGGTAAGTCTTTGCTTTCAAATTTTCTAATCATTCAGTATTGATATCAATTAGTATTTATAGACTTATTTATTGTAGATTCAGTCACTTTTTACTGTTAAAGGGACAAAAAGATGAACTGATGTTTCTTGATTTTGTGAATTGAAGGCATACTTATTGACAGGAACCTGTACAATGTTGTATTTTCACAGATCAAGAGCTCGTTTTTCTTGCTCCTTTGCAGATGGGTCAATTCTCTTATTCAATGTTGTTTTCCATTCAGGACAAAGCGTAGATTAAATGGAATAGCGATATTTGCCTGACAGGAGCAAACCACCAGGTCTCGAGAGGAAGAAAGGGTTGTCTAGACTGACGGCAGACAGGCGGCAGACAGGCGGCAGTGAGTGCAGTGGTAGAACTGCAGGAAGGTTGTGTCCATCTGTGAACTGGAGGGTCCTGTGCTCAGGAGCTTTCCCTGCCACAACTGACTGAGTGGTTGATGCAGACTGAGAGATGAAAATGAGAAATCATGCTGAGGGGAAGGGGTTCTAAGGAGAAAACAATTGGCAGGGTTTCTTGAAGGATGAGTTGATGATGAAAAACAAAAAGCACTTAGCTGATTCTGATTTGAGATTGCTGAATGTGCAGTATTTATTTTAGCCGAGTTTTGTGAAATGATGCCGATGTAAACAAGTCAGCAGTTTACCTAAGAGAGATAAGGATGGAATAAAAATAGGTAGAGAGTAGAGATAAGCACATTGCCATTCCTTACATAATTACCTACTGAGTTAATAGTAGGAAAGAGGAGGTTGATACAAACACACAACAAAGCCATTAGATATATTTCACCGGGTGTTTTTTTTTTTCTTTTTTGAAACACAGAGTGACAGAGAGACATCTATATAGAGAAAAATCATCCATCCACTGGTTTATTCCCTAAACAGCCAGGGCTGGATCACTTAGAATTCAGGAGCCTGGGACTCGATCTGGGTCTCTCACATCGGCAGCAGGAACTGAAGTACATGAGCCATCACCCACTGCTTCCCAGGTGCATTAGCAGAAAGCTGGACTGTAAATGAACTAACTGGAATTTGAACTCACTTTCAGTGTGCAATATGGGCGTCCCAAGCTGGGTCTTAACCCACTGTGCCACATGCCCTCCCTTCAAAGTAGCAGTTAGCACTTGCTTTCAGGACAGGGATTAAAGACTCATGAACTGCAGCATCTACATGATGACACACATTCCCAATTCCTTATCATCAGGATGGGCAGAAGCAGATGCTAGATTGCTTAAAAGGTGCAGAACCATATAGCTTGATCATAGCATTCAGAGTCTCCTGCTTAATAAGGGCCACCTTGGACAGATTCCTGGAAATGATTTAACTTCATAAATAAAGTGATGCTTTATTTCCTTCCCAATAGATTTTGTCTCTTGGCTGATTTCAGACATTATTTTCTCAGTGTCCTGGTACTGCCTAAGTCCTGGCGACAACTGAAGTGCATCAGTGGAACCAGAATGTTTGTACACTCTGCTGGCTTAGCAGTTTGCACTGCAACATCATGTGGTGGAATTAGTCATGGGAGGAGATGACGCTGCTGGAAAGAGTCCCTCAGACTCAGTTCTGGGCGCATTTTCTTTGGCATTCTTCAGAGTGGTCATTCTGCCTGTAACACTGCAAGAAGAACCCCTGGTGACCCTGACTTCTGCCTTTTTCTTGCACAAGGAAGGAAACGTTGACCCCAATGGAGCTGCCAAACTAACAAAAACAGGTCAAACCCACAGTCTCAGGCCTTTTTGACCTCTGACATTTTAACAAAGAAAATTTCAAAACACCAGATTTGAAAAACTGAGGCAGGCATTGTGACACGAAGGGCTAAGCCATTATTTGAGATGTCCTCTATCCAATATAGGAGTACTGCTTAGAGTCCCAGCTAACCCAGGTGTCTAATCCAACTTCCTGTCCCTGGTAAGGCATCAAGTGATGGCTCAAGTACTTGGTCCCTGCCACCCATGAAGGAGATCTGGATGAAGGTCCTGGCTCCTGATCTCAGCCTAGTCTCCAGTCCTAGTTGTGGGCATTTGAGAAATGAAATAGAGGATGGAAGATCACTTTCTCTGTCTCTCTCTTTGGCATTCTGCCTCTCCAGATGACGAAAATAAATAAACAGTAGAAAAAAGTAAAAATAAATAATAAATATGCCAATATTGATAAAAGTTCATCAAGATAGTGTCTTCCAGAATAAAATCCATAGCACAGTTAAACAACTTTCATACTGGGGTAGCACCATGGCACAGTAAGTTAATTTACCTCTGCCTGTGGGGCCGGCATCCCATATGGGCGCTGGTTCTAGTCCCAGTTGCTCCTGTTCCAGTCCAGCTCTCTTCTGTGACCTGGAAAAATGTAGAGGATGGCCCAAGTGCTTGGGCCCCTGCACCCACGTGGGAGACCAGGAAGAAGCACCTGGCTCCTGGCTTTGGATCAGTGCAGCTCCGGCCGTTGTGACCATTTAGGGAGTGAACCAATGGAAGGAAGATCTTTCTGTCTTGCCTTCCCACTGTCTGTAACTCTAACTCTCAAATGAAATAAATAAAATCTTTTAAAAAACTATCATGTTTCCATATAATTTTTTCAGTAGCATTGATATTTTTATTTATGTATATGAGAGACACAGAGAGTAAGGAAGTTATCTCCTGTTTGCTAGTTTACTCCCAAATGGCCATAACAGCTGGAGCTAGGTCAGGTTAAAGCCAGGAACCTGGAACTCAATCTGGGTCTCCCATGTGGATGGCAAGGATCCAAGAACTTGAATCATCACCTAATGTCCAACGGCAGAGCCTGAATTCAAATCCAGGCACTCTGATTTGCAATGCTGGCATCCCAATTGGCATCTTAACTGCTGTGCCAAACACCCACCCCTGGAATTAATCATTTTATTCTTGCGTTTTACACATAGATTTAATTCTTCAGTAAATATTTTCTATGGTTACATTTTATAGACTATCTTATTGAGAATTTTCATTTGTAGTTATTCTTTCTCCAGAATACAAACTTTTGTAAGTCAAATTTTCCAGTTCTAAAAATGTCAAGATATTCTGATTTATCTGCCAATTTTCAAGTAGCAGAAAACTACATGTGGTTTTAGCTAATGCCAATTTTATTTTTTGTTGATTATATATCACTTACTATTATTTTTATACTACTAATCAACAAGAAATTTGGGAGAAATTTTATGAGACAGATGGTTAGATAAGGCTGTTAATGAGATGCAGTGTTGCAGGAGAAGGAAAAAGAGGAGGAAAGACACAGGAGATGAAGAAACAGGGGGAGGAGAAGGGGAAAGCAGGAGATGATAAAGGAATGTAGAACAGAGGGCAAACTACTGGAAAGTCAAAATGGATGAGTGGAAGGAGAAAGGAGGAAGAAGGTGGGATCTGAAACACAATTGAAATACAACAAAGCCCTTACCTCTGATGCTTTTGATGTAGAATTTATTAGGTCCCATTATCTCTCCCTCAACTTGCAATCCTGTTGTGGGGTGGCCCCAGGCTAGGCTGGGTCCAGATTCTTTTCAAAGAAGAGACATGTATAAAGTTTAGTACAGAAGCAAGATTTACTTGCATAAAAAATAAATGTGGGCAAATTCAGGAGAGAGAGAGCTGTCCTCAACAAGGTTCAGATCTGTCCCTGTACATGATGTGGATACAATAAGGGGCAGTGGATTTAATGGACTATTCAAAAGGGGAGGAGTCTAGGGCAGGACTTGAGTAGTATCCATTTCCTTGCCAGTTTTTGGAAATCTCAAAAGTGTCATAGTGTCAGGTGGGTGATGGCAGTGGGCATGTTGCCCATGGTTATTTTTTTATTTTTATTTTTTTTAAAGTTTTTTATTTTTTTTTATTTTATTTTATTTTTTTTGACAGGCAGAGTGGACAGTGAGAGAGAGAGACAGAGAGAAAGGTCTTCCTTTGCTGTTGGTTCACCCTCCAATGGCCACCGCGGCCGGCGCACTGCGGCCGGCGCACCACGCTGATCCGATGGCAAGAGCCAGGAGCCAGGTGCTTTTCCTGGTCTCCCATGGGGTGCAGGGCCCAAGCACCTGGGCCATCCTCCACTGCACTCCCTGGCCACAGCAGAGGGCTGGCCTGAAAGAGGGGCAACCGGGACAGAATCCGGCGCCCCGACCGGGACTAGAACCCGGTGTGCCGGCGCCGCTAGGCGGAGGATTAGCCTAGTGAGCCGCGGCACCGGCCTGCCCATGGTTATTTTATTATAATCATGTAAAGGTCACCCCTGGAACACCAGCTGCAGCCACATTGGATATTTCTAATTCATACTGTATCTAAGTTTCAAGATTGCAGAACTTGTTTTCTGTTACATGGAAGGGAAGGACGCAGTGCACAGAAGTGGGGTTTGGCCGGTGTATGGAAAGAGGGCTTGGGCAGTGCACAGAAAAGAGGGAGAGTGGTTTGAGCAGCATGAGCAGGGCTGTAATGCAAGACAGTCAAGTCTGGCAAACCTCAGCTCTTCCCTGCTAGGGCTACCTTCCTGCCTATAGCCGTTCCTCTGTCTTCCCTTCAATGACTATAAATCAATTCCTTGCTAAAAATTAACTCACTAAATTAAGGAAGTGTCTGAAGAGTTTTGCTGTCCTTGTAAGATAGCACTAATCACTAAGACTCAGAATTCAATATTTGGCACCTTAAAGCTAGGTTCTATTCAGAGAGATTTGCAGGAACTCACAGGCCTTGATCAAAGTAATATCCAACCTACCAGAGCCCACCTTTGCCATTATAAAAGAAACACGCTGGTTTCCTCTTACTGACCAATCAAAGGAAGGACATGAACACTACAGCCCAAAGATTCACACATGAGCTGATCAGGCACTTCTCAA
Organism: Oryctolagus cuniculus; assembly: GCF_964237555.1. Taxonomy (NCBI): domain Eukaryota; kingdom Metazoa; phylum Chordata; class Mammalia; order Lagomorpha; family Leporidae; genus Oryctolagus; species Oryctolagus cuniculus. The sequence goes on from NC_091441.1 coordinate 68,510,087, forward strand.
CCTCTGCTTTCATCCTAAGATTCATTGCCTTTGGTCCCCAGGAAGTCTGAGAATTGAGTGATCATTGCTTGATTTTTTGCTCTATGTATTTCAAATACATCACTCCTTTTTTCCCACCACCTGGATGTAAGAGTTTACTTGCTGCCCATCAGGCACATATACTCAGTTTAATACATGAATAAATATCAGATTGATGGTCAAGCTTAAGTGAAAGAGCATGGAAATCACTGATGCTTTATGAAAAGTTTATGCTGACAATGCCCCAAAAAATAAGTAGTTTAAAAATGGGTAATTCATTATAGTAATGGATGAAATGATGCCTCGAGTCGCAGACCATCCACATCAGTCTGTGAAGAAGAAATTTATCTTTTTTATGCCTTAATTTGAAGAGGATCAATGATTACCATAGAAATAATAATTAACACCATATTCTTCTCACCTGACTCAGCTTACATAATTTTGACTGAAAAGATAACAAGAAAGACTTTCTTCTTGATGGATACAAAAATCATTGTGCCCAGACCAGCTGCAGACAAGAATACAGCTTTCAAATGGAAAGTTTTAAACAAGTTGGATCAAGATCTTGAGGCATTTTTTCAAAGATTTCTAACAGGAGATGAACTATGGATTTACTGGTAAAATCCTAAAGGCAAAGCACAATCAAAGCATTAACTAACAACAAGTAGATGTAGTCCAGTTCTGTTGGTTGCCTCTTCATTTTACTGAGTGTTTCTTTTGTAGTGCAGAAGCTTCTCAGCTTGATAGAATCCCATTCATCATTTTGGCTTTGATTGCCTGTGCTTCTGGGGTCTTTTCCAAGAACTCTTTGACTATGCCAATGTCTTGCAGAGTCTCCTCAATGTTCTCTAGTAATTTAACGTTATTAGGTCATACATTTAAGTCTTTGATTCATTTTGAGTGGGTTTTTGTGTAAGGTATAAGGCAGGGATCTAGTTTCATACTTCTGCATGTGGAGATCCAGTTTTCCCAGCACCATTTGTTGAAGAGACTGTCCTTCCTTCCATGGATTGATTTTAGCTCTTTTGTCAAAGATAAGTTGATTGTAGATGTGTGGATTGATTTATAGTTTCTATTCTGTTCCTTTGGTCTACACATCTATTTTTGTGTCAGTACCAGGCTTTTTTTTTTTAATTAAAACTGCATTTTTGTATGTTTTGAAATCAGGTATTATGATGCCTCCAACTTTTTTTTTAAGATTTCTTTATTTATTCAAAAGCAGAGTTACAGAGAGACAGAGAGAGAGAGACAGAGACAAAGACAGAGACAGAGTGAGAGAGATGCTTTCCATTTGCTGGCTCACTCTCCAGATAGCTGCAATGGCTGAAGCTGAGCCAATCCTAAACCAGGAGCCTCCAGGAGCATGTTCCAGGTCTCACACACAAGTGCAGGAGCCTAAGGACTTGGGCCAACTTCCACTGCTTTCCAGGCCATAGCAGAAAGCTGGATTGGAAGTGGAGCAGCCAAGATTTGACTGGTGCCCATATAAGATACTGGCACTGCAGGCAACAGTTTTACCCACAATGGCACAGTGCCAGCTCCTCCGCTTTGTTTTCATTGTATAACGTTGCTTTTGCTATTGATATCTCTTGTGTTTCCATATGTAAAATACATAAATCTTAAAAAAGGGAGGGGCTTACAAGTAGGTCTGGTAGACTCTGAATTTAATCATGTAATCTTGGTGACTTAAATGAAATGGGAGTTTTCTGCAAATCTATATCCTGAAATCAGATATGGTTTTCAGAGAAGATTAAGTGGAAAAATAAGGTTCTACATACTCCAGAAGGTGAAAAGTGATTGCATAAACAAAAAAGTTTTACTTATGTTAATGACAAAGTAAGATTCTACCATTAAAAACAATCTATAAAACGTGGACACAATATAAAAGGTTGCTGCCAGACAGCATAAAAAGTGAATAGGAACAGTTATGCATCTACAGGGAACACACGTAGAGGAAGGTAATTGTACAAAACAAAATATCATCTGCATGGCCCACAGCTTGGGGAAAAGTAGTAGGGAGCATCTCTCTTTATGGCCCAAAACCCAGAAAACAGGCTTGGGAGAATCTGAACAGAGCAGGGTAAACATGAGTGTCTTATGGACACTCAGAGCATTCACAGAACAGAAAAAAGCAACATATATCATGACAAACAACCTAAACTGAGAATAGCCTCCATTCAATAAGGTTTTCAGTCCACGTTAAACCAAGACAATTGCCTGCAATAACAAACCAAGGTTTGGAGAAATTCTTATAAAATCCAAAATTACTTAAAGTACAAAAAACAAGGAAAATGGAAAATATTATTAAGGGAAAAGAAAATCAACTGTGAATCACTCCAAAATGATTCTGATATTAAAACTAACAGCAATTTTAAAGTGGCTATAATAATTACCTTTAATGAGTGCAACCAATATGCTCTCAATAAATGAAATTACAAGAAATATCACCTTATAAATAGAGGCAATGAAAAATGAATCAAATGGAGAGGCTGACATTATGGCACAGTGGGTTAAGCTGGCATCCCCTATGAGTACCAGTTCTAGTCCTGTATGTTCAACTTCTATTCAGCTCTCTGATTCTGTCTTGGAAAGCAGAGGAAGAGGGCCCAAGTACTCATGTATGTGCTCCTATGGGGGAGAACCAGAGGGAGTTCCAGACTCCTGGCTTCAGCCTAGCCCAGCCCTGGCCATTGCAGCCATTTGGGGAGTGAACCAGCTGATGAAAGTCTCTCTCTCTCTCTCTCTCTCTCTGTAATTCTGATTTTCAAATAAATAAAATAAATTTTAAAAAATGGAAACCCTATAATTGAAAAATAAATTATATGTAATTAGAAAAATATTTTTTAACTTTTACTAAGCAAATATAAATTTCCAAAGTACAGTTTATGGATTATAATGGCTTTTTCCTCCCCATAACTTCCCTCCCACCCACAACCCTCCCAACTTCTGCTCCCTCTCCCATTCCATTTGCATCAAGATTCATTTTCAATTATCTTTATAAACAGAAGATCAATTAAGTATATATTAAGCAAAGATTTCAACAGTTTTCACCCACACAGAACATAAAGTGTAAAATACTGTTTGAGTATTAGTTATAGCATTAATTCACATTGACCAACACATTAAGGACAGAGATCCTACATGAGGAGTAAGTGCACAGTGACTCCTGTTGTTGACTTAACAAATTGACACTATTGTTTATGGCGTCAGTAATCACCCTAGGCTCTTGTCATGAGCTGAATTTTTACTATAACTTACACACCATTTCAAATTTAAAACATACAATTTTGGTTTCCTTTAGCTTATCAGCAGAAAAGGGGTTTAAGGCCTAAAAACATGTACTTTAATGGCTGGTTCTACACTTATTTCAGCAGAGAGACAAAAGAGATACAATATTTCTTATAAATTCCAGCTGAATTATTCAATTTCACTAAAAATGGGAGCAAAACTTCTTAGCTGACTCATTTCATAGGATTTTTTCCTATTGGAGTCACACTCTAACACAGTACACTTTTTTTTTTTTAAAGATTTATTTATTTATTTGAAAGTCAGAGTTAACACAGAGAGAGGAGAGGCAGAGAGAGAGAGACAGAAAGGCCTTTCATCCGCTGGTTCACTCCCCAATTGGCCACAACAGTTGGGGCTGAGCCAATCTGAAGCCAGGAGCCAGGAGCTTCTTCCATGTCTCCCACGTGGGTGCAGGGGCCCTAGGACTTGGGTCATCTTCTACTGATATCCCGGCCATAGCAGAGAGTTGGATCGGAAGTGGAGCGGCCGGGTCTCGAACTGGTGTCCAATTGGAATGCCGGTGCTTCAGGCCAGGGCGTTAACCTACTGGGAAAGAAAAGTATACACTTCAACAATACCTGCAGGAGCTCCTGGTACAATTGGAAATGGCTGCCCCAAATGAAGAACCCACCCACCAGTATTTTCTGACATGCAGAGTAGTTTTCCAGGTGATGATAACAACTTCATGCAGCCATGATTTACTAGATAAAAATATATAAACAAATTTAAATCTTTCGGCCGGCGCCGCAGCTCAATAGGCTAATACTCTACCTAGCGGCACCGCCGGCACACCGGGTTCTAGTCCCAGTTGGGGCGCCGGATTCTGTCCCAGTTGCCCCTCTTCCAGGCCAGCTCTCTGCTGTGGCCAGGGAGTGCAGTGGAGGATGGCCCAAGTGCTTGGGCCCTGCACCCCATGGGAGGCCAGGATAAGTACCTGGCTCCTGCCATCGGATCAGCACGGTGCGCCGGCCGCGGCGGCCATTGGAGGGTGAACCAACGGCAAAAAGGAAGACCTTTCTCTCTGTCTCTCTCTCTCACTGTCCACTCTGCCTGTCAAACAAAAAAAAATTTTTTTTGAATCTTTCTTCTTCTCTCCTTCTCCAGTTTTACCTTGATCCAGTCCCTCACCCATTTACCTGGAGCATGACGGTGGCTATCTACATTACTGCTGGTACAAGCTTCCTAAAATGTGTTTCAGTTAAAGCCCAGTATTCTCAAACATGGAATCAGAGAGCATTTCAAAAATTTGTATAACAAAGGAACTAAAAGATAAGTTCATTTGTGTACCAAAAAATTGAAATCCATGCTTAGTCTTCCGATAGCATGATTCCATGAATTTTCTAAAGACCCTGTGAATGCATGTGTTTCAAAGTTTTTTCATCAAAATAAACTTCATTTTAAGTCCCATTTTTCATGAACTTCTTGAAGTACTTTCATGTAAGGCCCCAAATGAACCATATCTCTGGGTTTGCTTTCTTAAAGTTTCTTAGATTGTATTCTGACTCTAAGATTGCTAACTGCAAGCTCACATAGATCTATACCTCTGTCCTTAGTTTTCCATTCTCTCTGTGAGATGTCCTTCTCAACTGTATTTTCAAATCTTCTATGCATACTCCAAGACTCAGATTAGGCATCAATCACTTTTCCTGACTTTCCTGAGCTGAGCTTAATTCCCCAATCCTTTGTTGCCATTGCCCCTCCAGGAATAGTTAGACATTCACTGCATTTTGTTTACATCTATCTCTTTTTCATTCTATCAATCTCCCTAGCGTAAGATCTTATATAGGCACTTAAATAAATATTAGATTTATTTAAATTCCCCTGATTTTTAGGAGAATGAAATTTTAATGCATTAAATTCCCTCAATTTTTCCAGAAAATTAAAGGTGTCATTTAGTTCTTAACAATCCAGAAAATTTCAATTCATAAAAACCTAAAGCCTTGTATTACAGTCATCACTGGTGTTGTTAATCATAACAATCTGGAATAGACACATGTGACATGAGCCAACACTGCTGTCTCCTATTTCAGCAAGTGGGAGCCATTTGCTCCCAAAGTGGGTAAGTGAAGTGTGATGTTCTAGCCTCAGTATGCATTTCTTGGCATCTCCAACACTGAGGAAAGCCATAAACTTACTTCAGGGTTATATCATCTTCACAAGGTTTTGAACTTCTCAAATGAAATATTCTAAATGTGGAAAATACAAAAACCTATCCTATTTTTATTTTTAAAGTGTATTATGAGCTTCCAAGTTACTGGTCCATTTTATAAGACTTAACCTTATCCAGAAAACAACATCTGCGAACTTTTGCGAGTAAGTAAAACTGCTCTCATGCATCATTTTTTAAATTCCTCTGGTCGCTTCAAATAGTGACAAATCACTGTAATGATCCAGTTTAACTAGACTAAATCTATGGAGGAAAAATATGCACTCTTTGCGTATCTGGGTTGAGAAACACTTTTCAAAATGGATGCAGTTTTTCAGTCACACTGGATGAATCATCCTAGAATTACTGGACTCCTAATACAGATGATGACTAAGATACTGAGAGTTTCCCCAGCAGGGCTGGCATAAGGCTGAACAGTTTCCCCAGGATAGCTCCATATTGGATTTGCACATCCCTGTTTTGGACAAAACCAGACCTCTAAGGAAATGTTGGCCAAGAACCATTGGTTCTTCTGAGCCCAGATGCTGGACGTCAGATGTGGGAGATGATCTCTTCTCTCCTTTAACATCCATTCTTCTTCAGTGGCCCTTCAGATCTTTCCTTAAACTGGACACATAGCAAAGATGTGAATGGTTCTGATGCTCAGTGAATTAAAAATATTAAGTGATTATTTAACCAGGCTATGGGTAACCTCTGCAAAGGACAAAAAAAAAAAAAAATGGAGGAAAGGAAGAAGTTCAACACGTAACAGGGCTCTGCAACACACAGTGGAATCCCTTGTGTGCACTGAGTGTTGTTTGTCAGCGATCCCCTGGCCTTCCTGGCACAGATTCTCATGCACTCACTCAACGAACTATTTATTTGTTCAAAGTTTCTCATCCTAAACAGGAAGGCAGGGATTTGCAGAGATTTTCTCGATACTTTATTTTCTCCATGAGTAATTAATTAGTTGCTCCAGAGATTACCAGAAAGGTTTTGGAAAGATGATGCAGATGGTATTTGTTAGGATTTATGCTTTAAGGTCTGATCATCTAAAGCAGAAAAATTGGGAACTGGGCAATCATCCCAGGCACCCACAACATTCACAAGACATTGATTGATGAGAAAACAAGGCACACACTTTTTTTCTTGTTGCATACAAGGAACAAGTATAGAACTCAAAATATTTTATGGAGACCTCACAAAAGGATGTAAATCCAGAGAACATGGAGGTAAAGACAATTGTGCATCGCTGTCAATGTACTGGGTTGATTCTCAGCCAAACTCCCAATGGGGATTAAAAATTAAACCTCCAATTAATTCTGGCTTGATTTTTAAGAAAGTTGACCTTTTTTGAGTAAAAGAGTACTTGGAGTAACCCCTTCTCTTAGTCTCTTGAGAATTCAGTGGCCTTCCCAGGAGCTAAAGGACTCTGTTCTAAGCCAAGCTTCAGATAATTAGAGAAAGGACCATGTGGTGGCTGCATTGCTCCTACCCATCTTCTGCTTATTTGGTTGCCAGATAGGAATCTTCACACTCTAGAAACATCACCTTAAGCATTCTATGTCATATAAACAGACTAGAAATGTTAAAATAGAAAATTCATGTATCTCTTTTTTTTTTTTTTTTTTTTTTTTTTTGACAGGCAGAGTGGACAGTGAGAGAGAGAGACAGAGAGAAAGGTCTTCCTTTGCCGTTGGTTCACCCTCCAATGGCTGCCGCGGCCGGCGCGCTGTGGCTGGCGTACCGTGTTTAAAAAAGATTTTATTTGAAAGGTAGAGTGGGGGGGGGGGGGTTGGTAGAGATACCTTTCATCAGCAGGTTCAGTCCCCAAATGGCTGCAACAACCAGGTCAAAAGGTCAAATCCAGGAGCCAGGAGATTCTTCTGGGTTTCCCCCATGGGTGCAGGGGCGCAAGTACTTGGGCCATCTTCTGCTGCTTTCCCAGGTACGTTAGCAGGGAGCTGGATCTGAAGGAGAGAAGCTGGGACATGAACTGGCTCCCATATGGGTTGCCAGCCCTGCAGGCAGTGGTTTATCCTGCTATTCCATATTGCCAGTGCCCCATGTTTATCTCTTAATCAATGTAGGTATGACTTGGTGGCAGGGGAGTTTACTGACAATAGTCTCCCTCCTTTCTAATCATGCCCTTAGCCATAGTCAGTGTGATAGAAATACCACAAGGCTGTAACACCAAATATGATCATGCATCATTTACTGGAGTCTGACATCTGGACCTGGGAGATGGATATTGTCAGCAATTATAAAGAGGTCAGAAAAGCTACTCACATACCTTCTCACTTCCTATAAAACAGCCAGATAGAAGGCCTGAATTCTGATATCTCAGCTTCTGCCACCACAAAGGGGACCAGTAGGCTGAACCTCAAGGTCAGGGCCTTGCAAATCCAGTTAACAAACACTGTAGTCAGGAAGAGTAGGAAGTCAGAGGATACTCATTTCCTCTGGTAGGCAATGTATTACCATAGACTGGTGGCTTAAAACAGCAGAAATGGATTACCTCCTAATTCTGGAGGCCTAATGTCCAAGGTCAGTTTTGCTAGGCCCATGCTTTCTCCAGAGGCTCTTGAGGAACATCTGTTCTTCGCTCTTTCGATTCTTTGCCTGTGTCTGTGTCACTGCCCCGGTGGTCACCTGACCTCCTCCTCCTCTGTGTGTGTGGAGTCTCCCTCTGTTGCTCCCTCAGGATTTGATTTAGAGGTAGTGATTGGATTTAGAGACCATGTGGACAAGCATAGATAGTCTCCCACATGTCAAGATATTTTATTTGAATTTTTTTCCCTAAAAGTGACATTTACAGGTTCCTCAGAATAAAATCTGATGTATTGAGGGGTAGGGGGACATTATTGAGTCTTCTGCAGATGGCAAAAGAGTATCCTTTATTTAATTCAGTATTCTCTATGTACCTGATGTCTTAGTCTACTCAAGCCACCACAACTAAATACCATAGACCAGTGGCTTAAAAAAACAGGAATGTGTAGTCTCACAGTTCTGGAGGCTGCAACTTCAAGATCAGGGCTCCAGCATGGTCAGATTCTAGTGAGGGCTGTCTTCCTGGCCTGCAGGCAGCTGCTTCCTGAATGTCTGACTGTACACAGGGTCCTTTCCTTGAGCACTTACAGGCAGAGACAGTGAGCTCTCTCGGGTCTCTGATTTTAAGGGCACTAATCCTACAGGAAGACCCACCCTTACAACCCAACTTAACCCTAACTACTACTCAAATGCCCCTCTCCAAATGTCATCACATTAGGAGTTAGAGCTTCAACATATAAATTTTGGAGGGACACAAACTTTCTGTCCATAACACATAGCTGTGTGCTCAAAGTTGTGGCAAATGCACATCAGTGTATAGTTACAAGCCTTCAGAAGGAAAATAACCCGGGCTCACAGGCTCACCCTGCAGCCTCCAGCACTTGCTCCTTTCACAATGGAACCAGCTGGGTCAAGGGCAGCAAGTCAGCCCATGAAGAGCAGCATGGCTTTCTCTTTCCAGGATGAAGATGGTGAGCCAGGCTTTCTGGCACTTGAATAGGGTTGAGATAAACATTTTAGAGCTCAGAAAGCTATTTCACTAAACTTTCTCGCCTCCAAAACCTGCCAGCATCTCATTTTCTTTCAGCTGATGACACACCATAATGAAAAAGTACAAATATCTGTACAGGGACCTTGTTTTATAACATTGAGGTCTTAATAGTTATTGAGATCCAGAAGTTTCATAACGTTCATAAGAATTCCAGACCATATGTTATACATTTCTCTCTGTGACTTTACATTCTGGATATACATCTGGGTCTAATCTGCAAACATCATGTAATCGTTCTGTGGTGCAATAAATTCTACAACAAACTGAGGAATGCAAAACCATAATCTGACATTAAAGCATTGATTTTTCACTCCTAAATAGTTGAGCCATTTATCCTCAGAGATCATAAATGCAACCACTGTATTCAGCTTCATTCCATGCTTTCTGAACAAAGAGATTCATAAGTATCAATGTTTCTTACATGTTTCTATGGTCTATGAAAAGAAAATCACAAATACTGATATTGAGCAGTGCACTGCAGGGCACATAGTGAAATATCCCAAATGAAAGTGTCAGACAGAGAGGAAAGAGAGAGAGAGAGAGACATAGAGAGACAGACACAGGGACAGAGAGAAGTGGGCAGGTAGGAAAGCCTTGGAAGAAACCAGAAAGGCCATCTCTGCAGCCAGCTGGCCCTGCAGTTGAACTCTGAAATTGCTTGCAAAATGTGTTTTATACTATTTTGGGAGAGTTTCCCCAAAGACACTGTCCAGTTCTTTCTGAGATAATTTAGACCATCTTCGTTCTTAAGGAAGTGACGGCAATGCAGTTTAAAAATACATAACGAATAAAAACTTTTGGTGCCCTTTGTTTTTTCTGCTAGATGGAACTGCCCAGCAATCTATTCCATGTTTTGTTCATCATAAACATGCAACCAACCAAACCCTTCCCTTTTACGTACTTGGGTCTTTTCTTTGTCCCTAAATTGGTTGTTGATTGCTAAGTGACCAACATGGATGTTTCCTTTTTTCTTTCTGTGAAAAGTATAGAAGATGATGTGAAGCAAGGGGGGCAGGGAAAATTTATAAATCTGACATCTATACTGCAGCCACTTTAGACAAAGAGCAGAAACATCAAACTGGATGGAAGGAAAGGGCTGTTAACATTTTAAGAAGAACCACGTGGGAGCTGATGCTGGGCTTTCAGTTTCCTGGCCTTAAGTGTAGTTTGAAGGACTTTCTGGAGGAAAGATTCTGATGTGGCATATTGATAAGTGCCTACAGATAATTGGCCTGATGGCTGGCATGCATTTGTACCAGGGGTAGCGCACAACCTCAGAAAGAGTTATATTCCCAGCACTGCTTCTTATCCTATTATTTGCAATTAAGTTTTCCTCCCACAGGTAACTAGACAATAGCTTGACTAGCTGGAATAGAAACCCATTTCACCGAACTGCATCTGAAATGGCCCCGACCTAGGGCACCAATCCATTTAGCTATGGCTTCAGCAATGAAGACTCATCCAGAAAATTCTATTGGCACTGCCTGTCCATGCTGGCTCTTTAGTAGCATGTCTATTCTTTAGTTGATGAAAACTCTAACGTTTTCATAAACAATAGGTTCTCACAGATCAAAAGGATGCATAAGAAAACTTTGTCTCAACAAAGGCCACTAGTTTATACTACTAGAAATACTGAAAAAAAAGATTTTAACTCATTATATTTTTTAATTATATTGCTTAAAATGAAAAAAAGCTGTATATCCAAAATAGTAATCATTAAAATCACTCATAAGTCAAATAGTGTCTGAAGAATAAATTGGCCATTCCAGACCATGGTCCCTGGGAGATCTTTGTGTGAACAAAGCTTTCTGAAGTGGCAAGAGTGTTTGCTGAAACCTACCTACCCTGGATATGAAGTTTTAAAGGCAGACTTTTGCTACTGAATGAGTTGCAAGTTGGCTCAGGCACATCTACTCTGTGGTTTTATGATTACTATTGCCTGCATCGTTTGTATTTACTCTACTCCACTCTAAGTGAAAACACAGTTTACTGCATAAACCACAAAAGCCTCTCGCTCCCCTTCTCAGTCAGGCATTAATAATGCATCCTGCTGTCCTGCTGGTCAACGCCAAGTGCATTTACAAACTGCACATTAACAATGGTTGTCTCTGCAGAGCTGGTGCCGTCCCACAGCCATGAGAGCAAACAGAGACTGAGTGACTCCCACCTGGCCCTGAGCCCACCTCACTGCCCACTCATGATTCACATAGTCCCTGGTTCCCCCATCTGCCACACACAGATGCTAACGTTGGATCTAAGCAGCTACCTCTTTCAAGGAAAGGGTAATTATATTAATAATTATCTTCAGAACTTGACTGATTATCTCACAGCCATGGAAAGTGAAGGCCGACACGTAAAACACATGAGGTATTTACCAAGAGCTCATGGCTGGTCAACTAACACTTTCTCTAGGGAGCATCCTTTTCACTATTACAAGACAGTCCCAATCACCTTCCACCACCTTTCCTGTGGGGAGCAACTCGGACTAGACTGTTACTGGAATTAAGACTTATTCCATGCATCTGCTCTCCCACAATATGGCGCTGGGAGAGGAGGAAACAGCTTCTACACAGCTGCCTCCAGTTCAACCAATAAACAGCAGGACCTGCTCCTGATTGGAGGAGAGCAGCGTACTCGGCGTGTGGGTAGCAGAGTTGGGATTGGTGGAAGAGGACTATAAAGGAGGAGAGAGACAACATGCACCAGGAACATCTATCTGAAGGAACATCTGAGCAGCCCCCGAGAGAGCTGGCCGGCGGTGTGCCACTCCCCCGCGGAAGTGGGGAAAGTGGCAGGGGGAACCGCCCTTCCACTGAGGTGGAAGGGTCGGTAGCCAACCCGGGAAGGACCAGCAGCAAACCCGGGAAGGGCCGAGCAGACAAAAGAACAGCGCAGGGTCCTGTGTCGTTCCTCCACGAAGAGGGGGAGCGACACTTTCCCTCCCATAACTGATTTGCAATAACATTTTTTGTTGTTGTCTAGGCTCAACGTGGGTGATTTTAGGAACAGGAAAACAAGAGACTCATATCTGCAGCTCTGTGAATCCAGGGGGCCACAAGAGCCCCCTGACCTGAGCAGTGAGCACGCCCATATGTACCTCCTTGTTGTAGTCCCACCCGCAGCCTATCCTCCCATTCTAAAGCCCTTTAGACACGATTGTTACCTGTCTCCTAGTCATTACCCTCCCTCCCCACCTCCCTCCCTCCCTCCCTCCCTCCCTCCCTCCTTGGTTCCCTTCCTCCCTGCTTCCTGCCCTCCTCCCTTCCATCAATAACCTGTGTCCTGCAGTGTTACAAACTGAATCGAAGACTTTGGAGTCCATCAGGTTTGGGTTTGCTGCCAGCCCTCTAACTGACCAGCTGTGTGGCCCCGAGTCCATCCTGCTTTTCCACAAGCTCAGGAGTAGACCTGCAAAAATTCTTCCCTTGCCAACTTTTTGTGATGATTCCATGAAATTGCATATGTGATCATGCCCCACCAGCCTGGCACAGGAACACTTCCAGCTTGTGCTTGTCTGTCCCCTTCTGTGTCTAGTCCTCCAGCATTTCACTGTGTAATTTGACTTAATCTGAGAAGTTTAATCCCAGTTCTAGCTAACATTTAACATGCACTGAATTCTTATGATTTCACATTGCTTTAGCACCATCTGTAGGCTTGATCTATGTTACATGAAACCCAGTCCTGCCCTCCATCCCTGCTGTAACTGAAATGTTCCTCCTACTATGGTCATCTGTGAATAAGCCTGCTTGTTCCTTATCTTATTGACCTTACATGCAACACACTGCACAGCTGCTGTCCATAGTATAGCTTAATGGTCAACACAATAGTCATGGAAAGCAGTCTTGTTTTATACCTGTTTTCTTTAAACTAAGCAGTTCCCACCCCTTGTGGAAAGTCTGAGGGATGTGCCCATGGGTTAATAAGGAACTAGTCTGTAGACCCCTCTCCCATTTGGGAATGGCTAAGCTGCTGGCTAAGCTCCCTGCTGTCTCTGAACTGCTTGTCAGGCTCCAAGGGCCCCTATTTCCTTTGTAGTTTGTGAGTAATGAAACTGTTTCTGTTATTTCCTGAGTTTTGTTGTGATGCCTCCTCTGTATCCCACCTGAAGCTACCCTCCTCCTGGCCAGGGATCTCCTAAGAAAGTGGCCGACTTGGCAAATGGACTACAGAGATACCTCAAGGCCCAATATTGAGAATTACAACAAATGTCAACCTCCAATAATTTTATAGTACACAAGAGAGTTACTCTTTCCTACTCTAATCCAGATATCAATGTGTGAGAAGAGCAAGAGAACAATGTATAATAAAATATAATACACACTTCATAGTCCTACCAGGCATGTAAGAGATGGCCAGCCCTCACTGATGCCCAGACTAGCTCTATTTTATATATTCCTTTAAAAATCCACATGAATAGGGAATCCATGTGGTCTTACACAGTCACTTAAAAGTTTTCATAAATTAAAGTATAATAGGTAAATACAGTTAGCGGTGAATTTTCATCAGTTTTCCTGAGATTCAAATACTTAATCTTTGCATTTGATGGATGATGTTAGACATTCCGTAGAATCATCTAGATGCTCTCATCATATGTAAGTGCTTTTAATGACCACTAAGATCACATAAGCAAAATGGGATGTGCTCTTAATAGGAAAAGAAGAGCTTCCTTTCTGTGTCTTGTTCAGCCTTCTGTAAGTGTCCATTTCCCCTACTAACTAATTTATAGAATCTTAACATTGGGATGAGACCTGGTGGTGTCTACTCATGTAACAGTTTAGCGCAGAAATTCATCTCAGCCCCTCCCCAGTATACTAGAAGGGAAGTCTCCAAGAAGGATAATGAAATTTAGTTCTTATTTTCTCTAAATAATGAAATGCCTATGTGATAAAAAGTAAACCCAAAATGATGTAAAAAAAAAGTAGAAAGGAAAGTGGCAAATAAGTTTCATCATGAGCAAGTTTATGTTTTCTGAGGAAGGTTACCTGAAAGCTATGTAAGAAACAGTTATTCACCTATTATTTTGCATGTAACATATTTTATACCATGCGTGAGAAATGAAGCTAATACATGGTTTGTACTCAAGGAGCTTGTATTCTAACAGAGACTATTTATAGAAAACATTCACCAAACCAAAAAGTGCCATCAGAAATGACAGATACAGTGTCTTGGGTGTTTACAAAAATGCACTTCCTACTGAGAAGAATGGATTAAGTTGTTAACAAAATTTTCAAAGTATTAAAGTTACATCTCCTCCTTAAATACTTCCCAAACACAAGAATCCTTGGAGTCTATTTTAGACCCCCCACATGGAGAGTCTTTCTTTCAGGAATGAGGAAAAACATCTGAAGTAAAATAGACTTGATAAATGTGAATGTTTACCAGAAATAAAAAGTTACTGGAACTTTTTATGTGTGTATGGGGAGGGGGGGAAGGGTAGCATTGTGGTGCAGCAGCTGAAGCTAGGACCTGTGTCATCAACATCCCATATCAGAGCAATAATTCAAATCCTACTACTCTGTTTCTGAACTAGCTCCCTGCTAATGTTCCTGAGGAGCAGAGAATGATGGCTCAAGTGCATGGGCCCCAGCCATCCACCTGGGAGACCAGGATGGAATTCCTGTTCTTGCCTTCAGTCTGGTCCAGTCCTGACTGTTGTAGTCATTTGGGAAGTGAACAAGTGGTTGGAAGATCTCTCTCTCTCTCTCTCTCTCTCTCTGGCTCTCGCTCTCGCTCTGTCACTCTGCCTGTCAAGTATATAAATGAATCTATTTTCCATGAAATTTTTGAAGTATCCTCATGATCCTGAAAATGTGAAAAAGTAACCTAAACAAGTTTTCATCTGGCAACTACTAAAAAGGATTCAGATCTTCTAGATCAGATCCTACAACGTTCTTAGTCTTCTGAAGCAGAACTCTAATTCATCTAGAATAAGCCTTTCAAATTCCTGTCATTCACACTTCCTAAGTACTGAAAAAGAATATATGGGGAGTGGGCTAAGGAAAGTTGTTTTCACTTTGTCAGTATTGCTGTACCTGCATTGAGAGTACAACAGGCAGATATATGGACACCATCAAGTAGAAGTATATGCACACAACTGACTTTCTTCAGAGTATCTAGTTACTTAGATCCTGATTTCCACTAAAAGACATTTGCATAATGCCTTAATTTGGGTTCTTTCAGGTGTAGATCTTGAGGAAAGGACATAAGCACATGCAGAAAACATCACCACAGGAGTAGGACATGTGACAAGGCCATGAAAGTAGACAGGAAGTGGTGAATTATCACATCAGTTATCACTGAGGGTTGGGGGAAAGCCAGGAGTTCTTAGAGATGTGCCATTTGAGGGATAAAACAGCTGGGGTGTTTATCCTCCAACTCCTAACAATGGTTAAGGACTATCTGCACGAGTGTTAATTTCCCCCTCTCCCTCACTTCCAAATACTACCTTTGCTGCATGTGTTTAGGCCAGCAAAGTGGCTTTTGCTGGACAGAGAAAGCCATCCAGTAAAGAAATGCAAAAACAAGATGTTATGTTTGCCCAGGATGTTGATACGGCAAGAGCAAGTAGATAGTGTGGGCACTACAGTTATTCATGGAGTGCATGTCTTGGCCATAACATTTTAAAGGCTATCATGCTTGAAGTCTGAGAGGCATTAGAAAAGCCACTTCCAAAATACCCACTTTGGTCCTACCACCTTTTGGCAAACGTATTGATAGTGAGCTAACGCATACTCTTTTCCATTCTCGTCTTCTTGAAAGTCTAGAAAAAAAGAGCACACAAACCAATCCCAGAGTTAAAGCTAGAAAGAATTCAGTCTCATTGGAAGCTGTTATGGGAGTGAGCTTTCACATGCCAGGATTCTCTGGTGCAATTTCCCAAATGAACTGTAGAGAGAAACAAAGCAACATGGCTCTGACCACACTCTGCCAAGATGATGCAAGGAACTAAATATGATTTTTAAAGTAATTTAAGAAAAATTATAAAAAGTTTATGCCAACAAAGCTGAAAAGATTACTTGTGGTTCAAAAGTAGCTCTAAAATAAACGAGTGTTTCTGATGGCATTCTGTGGGCTGTCTAGAGATTTAAAGAGAAAGCATTCTAACTTCAACATCAGGCAGCTACCAGGAGCCTCTGCCTGACTGTAATGCCCACAGCCCACTCCCCACAGCATCAAGGCTGGGACAGAAACCTCTGTCAAGATAGCAACCACATTACTACACAGTCAGTGGAAAGAGACCCTTCTGGTCGCATGTCTTGTAATTATGGCAGTAGTGAACATTGCTTCAAATGTACTCTTTTGCATTCTTGTACACACATTTGCTTGTGTTGCTTGACTCACCTAATGTAGAGGATTTGTTTCCACCCAGACCTAGCACTTCTGTGAAGCATTTCATTCTCAGCATTCTCAGAGCTATAACTTAAAATGTACGAAAGAAAATATATTCTTGGGGGGCCCTGCACCCTCATGGGACACCAGGAGGAAGCGCCTGGCTCCTGGTTTTGGATCAGTGCAGTATGCCGGCCATAGTGGCCACTTGGGGGGTGAACCAACGGAAGGAAGACCTTTCTCTCTGTCTCTCTCTTTCTCACTGTCTAATTCTGCCTGTCCAATAAATAAATAAATAAGTAAATAAATAAATATTGGAAGATTCTAAAAATATTTCAGAACAAATTTCATATCTTCATGCCAGGTATCCTATATGTCTGTAGCTATCACCTGAAAAATCACAATCTAAAATTTCATGGTCAGGCAGAAATATTACTATTGAGCTAGTTTTTCAATTATGTGTTTTTCTAAATCTTAGAAATGTTTTATTTTTCCTTAAGCTCACCTAGGCATATTTTATTCATAAGCCTAAATGAGACACCAGCAGATAAAAATATCCTTAGTTTGGAGAAGGTGTTGGCACAATCAATGGTTAGGATGCCATTTGGAACACTCACGTCCCATATCTGAGTACCCAGGTCCACATCTCAGCTCTGCTTCTGATTCCAACTTTCTCCATCCTGGGAGGCAGCAGTGATTGTTCAAGTAGTTGAGTTCCTGGCACTCATTCTGAAGACCTAGACTGAGTTTTCAGCTCCTGGCGTTGGCCTAACCCAGCTCTCATCATTATAAGCATTTGGGGAGTTAAGTAGCGGATGAAAGCTATCTCTCTCTCCCTCTTACTGCCTTTCAAATAGAATAAACGAATCCTTCAATGCAGTGCTTTTCAAATTAACTGTGATGGAAGACTACTTTTGTGGTTTTTAAATTTCTAATGTAATGTGAACTGATAATTTTGTAAAATTCAATAAAAATGGGTTACTTTAAAATAAAATGGAAACTATTAAAGATATCCAAAATATAAAGACATTTGTTATTAAACATATTATCAAGGGGCTAAAACCTTTTTAAACTTTCTTTACTGTATTTTTTATAATTTCTTTTTAAAATCTAAGTTCTTAATGTTCGACAGTAGGAAAATAAATGACCCAGTTAAAAACTGGGCAAAGAACTGAGCAGACACCTCATCAAAAGATACACAGATGCCCATCAGGCACATGAAAAGGTGCTCCACATCATGTGTCATCAGGAAAATGCCACTGAAAACAAAGATGAGATGCCACTATGCTTTACAAAGGCTAAACTCGGAGGCTGGCCTTGTAGAGCAGCTGGTTAAGCCACCACCCGAATTGCCAGCACCCCATATGAGCTCAATTTTGAGTCTTGATTGCTCCAGGTCCAGTTCCTGCTAATTTGCCTGAGAAAGCAGTAGAAGGTGTCCCAAGTTCTTGGACTCCTTGCCACCCTGATGTAAGAAACTCAGATGAATTTCTAGGCTCCTGGGTTATGGCCATCTGGGGAATGAACTAGTGGATGTAAGATCTCTCTCTCTCTCTCTCTCTCTCTCTCTCTCTCTCTCTCTCTCTCTCTCTCAAAATAAACATCTTAAAAAAGGTCATGATCCAAGACCTGCTGGCAACACCAAAAGCTGGTGAGGATGTGAAGCACTAAGCACTAGGAACTCTCACTCATTGCTCACAGGAATACAAAATGGCACAGACACTTCAGAAGAGTTTGCTAGTTTCCTATAAAGCTAAGCATAGCCTTACCATACAATTCAGTGATGGTCTTAGATATTTACCCAAATGAGTTCAAAACAATGTCACACATAAATCAGCTTATGAATGATCATATCCTCACCTTGTAACTGCTGAAAATGAAGCAATGAGCATATGCTTCAATTGGGTGACTGGTAAAACAAACTAAAGTATACCCATGCAATAAAATGTTATTTAGACATTTTAATAAATGGGATGTGAAGTCATGTACAAGCATAATTAAAACTTAAATGCATGTTGTAAAGTGAAATACATTAGTATGAAAATGTTACTGCTTTGGTTTGGATTTAGTTTGAGTGTGTCTTCCTAGAGTGTATATTCTAGAAACTTGGGCCACAGAGTGGCAATGTGAGAGGCAATGGAACCTTTAAGGGGAAGAAGGGTAATGGATGGTGGAATGCAGATGGTGACAAAGGTAGCCACCATCAGAAGGGGTTAATGCTGTGTCATGGAATGAGTGAATTCACTTGAAAGTGGGTTGATATAAAACAAAGCAAGCCAGGTCCCCTCCCTGGTCTCAGGCTCCCTGTCTCACCACATATCTCTTGCTGTCACAGTGATCCCACTGTGATGTCACTCATCGTGTTGTGAGCAGCCAAGGGGATATGTCTTGAAGACTAAACAGATAGAGCCTCCCAGTCTTGAACTTTAGCCTCCAAAATTGTGAGCAACATAAACTTCTTTGCTTTATAAAATATCTAGCCTCAGGTAGATTTTACAGCCACTGAAAATGCACTAACACAATTAAAGAATGTCAATTAATAATATATGACATTTAGAAGAAGGAAAAATTATATATAAAGCGAGTAAACAGAGGCATAGTTGCAGGATTTGGGGGTGGTGTGGGGTGAGAGCGGCTGGAATAGACAACACTCAGTGTATTTTTGGGTGGTGACATTCTCTGCAGTCATGGACATATGCCACTGAATTTGTCAAAACTCATGAAACATTATGGCAGAATGAATGAGTATTAATGTACACACATTTAAAAATATCAACTAGTAGATAGAGGAATCACAAGATGAAATGCAGGTTATGACAATGGCATTTGACTGCACAAGTGAGTGCAATAAATTCATGGAAGGGGGTGTAGGATAAGGGTGCTGACCTAACTGGAAATGAGCAGAGTGTGTAAGACTGAAAGTAAAATGACCTGAACACAAGGTATTTTAGTTAATAAAGTCATTTCCAACAGGAGTACAAGTTAACAGTTCAGAAATAACTACATTTGTTAGCTAGAATAATTGATTAACTAAGTGAGTCAACAATGGTTGGAGTCAGATTTGTCAATGTTGGAATGGGAAGCTACAGATAAGCAAAGGGTAAATGTTCTAATGGTCTATGTGGCAATGGGTTAGGGTTGGAGACATCTGTAAGAACTCACATTTAGCTTAATATAGACACAGAGAGTTACATGCAAAAATATTTATATATGCATAAGCTAATATCCACACATATATTCTTTCTGTGTCAGCTGAGAAGCCCCAAAGCAATGATACTCTAGTAGCACAAGGCACATTTAGAATCCAGTTCTTGATTTCTAGTAATAAACTCCTATAAAAAAAAAAACAAGCTTTTGGAGAAATCGGTATGTTTAACACTGGGGCTGTAACTGTGTAGCATGAGTCTGGAGCATCATACAGTTTCAAAAAGTAAGGAAGTGCTCAAAAAACTCCCATAATGATGCAGGTATGTTGAAGGTACACAGGAGCCAATTGAAAGAGCTTTCAATGTCCAAAGTTGGAACAATTTGAGCAACAAAGTAAAGTAGTTTTGTGTTATAATCCAAGTATAAAATAAATCTCTAGGCGTCAGTGTACTACTCTCCCCTTAATCTATGGTTTTGCTTTCTATAATTTCAACTACTCACACTCAACTGTGGTCCAAAAATACTAAATACAAAATATCAGAAATAAACAATGAAGAAGTTTTAAATTATGCAATGTTCTTAAGAGTGTGATGAAATCTCACACCTCCCTGTTCCTTCCCACCTCGAGTATGTATCATCCATTTGTCCAATGTATTCACTCTGTAAACACTACCCGCCCATAAGCCACTTAGTAGTTCCTTCTCAGTTATCAGATGGACTATTGGGATATTGCAAAGCTTATTCAAATAAGCCTTATTTTACTTAATAATGACCTCAAAGCAGAAAGAATGGTTGTGCTTGAAACTTGATATGCCAAAAAGAGGCCATAAAGTACTTTCTTTAAGTGAAATGATATAGTACAATAAGATATCTTGAGAGAGAGAGACCACATTCACATGAATTTTATTCCATTATATTGTTATAATTATTCTGTTTTATTATTAGTTATTGCTGTTAATTTCTGTGCATAATTTATGGATTTGAGTTTATCATAGATTTGGATGTCTAGGACAAGGTGTAGTGTATCTAGGGATTGCTACTATCCACATCTCAGCCATTCATTGGGGGGTCCTCACAGATAAGGAGTTCTTACTATGCCAATAAATAAATGATGGGTAAATAAATAAATAAACTGAATATAACAGTCAAATCTCTCATGCAGTAGGATTCCAAAATAATTTATATAGGTACTTTTCCCTAAAGGAGTTAGAACAAAATTCCTAGTGTGAGCTTACTTTCAAGAATACATACATAGACTTTCTTTCAAAATTTGCAACATGGAAAGGGGACGGGGAGAGCAGATTAATACAGGAGACTTGACAAACTAGCCCAGCAGGATGTCTGCATTAACAGCAGCAATGCCATGCTGATGTGATGTGATGGGTAGGGCACAGTACTGCCTCTCCAGTAACCTCCCTCACATCCCTATTCTCTAGAACAGCTTCCAGCATGCTTCCTTCAGTAATACTGTCAGCACCCAGCCAAACCTTTCTCACCAAACAACTGTCAAGGAAGATTAAGGAGACTTTGGTGACACAAAACGCCAGACAGACCCCAACACTGCTTGTAAAGCAGTATTTGAATGAATACGCTTTGTTAACAAAATCTCCATGGAAACTTAGAGATGAAAGTAATAAAATAGTTCTATTAGCAAAAAATTTCAATTTAATTAAGCCTCTTTTATGTATGGGTAATATCTCAGTGATTCAAGATATAAAGAAAAATGTATGCCCTGAGGATATCATTAATGGTGACAACTAACCGAGCACCAAAAAGGAAACCTGTTAAAGTGAAATGAATACTATGAGAAATGGTGACTTGATCAGCCCTCACCCTGACTGTTGATGAACAACTTAATATGTTATCCCTCTTAGTATTTTTTGTTTGTTTGTTCTACTTAACTTTTGGTTGAATACTGTAATCAATACACAGTTAGTCTTAAGTATTGAAACTTAACTAAAAAGTGATCGCTGTTAAATATAAGAGTGGGAATAAGAGAGGGAAGAGATGTGCAATTTGGGACATGCTCAAGATGACTTGCCCCAAACGGTAGAGTTAGAAACATACTAGGGGATTCCAATTCAATCCCATCAAGGCGGCATGTACCAATGCCATCTCACTAGTCCCAGTGATCAATTTCTGTTCACAATTGATCATAATGATAGGAATAAGAGCCAAAGGGATCACATAAACAAGACTAGTGTCTGCAAATACTGATAGAATAAAAAAGGGAGAGAACAATCCAACATGGGAAGTGGGTTACACAGTAGACTCAGAATGGCAGATGTCCTAAACAGCACTCTGGCCTCAGAATCAGCCCTTAAGGCATGCAGATCGGGCTGAAAAGCCCATGAGAGTATTTCAGGCATAGAAAGCCAAGACACTCTGGCAAAAAAAAAAAAAAAAAAAAAAAAAAAAAAAAACTAAATGAAAGATCTCCGCGAGTGAGATCCCAGTGGAAAGAACGGGTCATCAAAGAAGGAGGTACCATTCTCTGAAGGGAGGAGAGAACTTCCACTTTGACTACGACCTTGTCTAAATATGATCAGAGTCGGTGAACTCAGGGGGCTTTCATAGCCTTGGCAGCTCATGACAAGAGCCTAAGATGATTACTGATGCCATAAACAAGAGTGTCAATTTGTTAAGTCAACAACAGGAGTCTCTGTGCACTTACTCCTTTTTTTTATTTTTATTATTATTTTTTTTTTTGACAGGCAGAGTGGACAGTGAGAGAGAGAGGTCTTCCTTTTGCCGTTGGTTCACCCTCCAATGGCCGCTGCTGCAGCCGGCGCACCGCGCTGATCCGATGGCAGGAGCCAGGATCCAGGTGCTTTTCCTGGTCTCCCATGGGGTGCAGGGCCCAAGCACTTGGGCCATCCTCCACTGCACTCCCGGGCCATAGCAGAGAGCTGTCCTGGAAGAGGGGCAACCGGGACAGAATCCGGCGCCCCAACCGGGACTAGAACCCGGTGTGCCGGCGCCGCAAGGTGGAGGATTAGCCTATTGAGCCACGGCGCCGGCGCACTTACTCCTCATGTAGGATCTCTGTCCTTAATGTGCTGTACATTGTGATTTAATGCTATATCTAGTACTAAAACAGTATTTTTCACTTTGTGTTTCTATGTGGATGCAAACTGTTGAAATCTTTACTTAATATATGCTAAACTGATCTTCTGTATATAAAGAGAATTGAAAATGAATCTTGATGTGAATGGAAGGGGAGAGGGAGTGGGAAAGGGGAGGGTTGTGGGTGGGAGGGAAGTCATGGGGGTGGGGAAGCCATTGTAATCCATAAGCTGTACTTTGGAAATGTATATTCATTAAATAAAAGTTAAAAAAATCTAAAACTAAAAAAAAACACATTCCCATCAAAACCTGTAAAATTTCCTGTTACTTTTTAAATATCAAAGAAGCATGGGTCTGTCCAATGGAAGCATCAGTCTAAATTTTAGTGTGAAACAAAATTTGGTGCAGTGGTTACGACACTGCTTGAGACTATTGCATCTCATATCAGAATTTTAAAGTGCTAGTTTCACTCCCAATTCCAGCTTCCTGCTAACGTATATCCTGTGAGGTAGAAGGGGATGGCTCAGGTAGTTGGGTCCCTGCCACCTGAAAGGGAGAAATGGATTGAGTTCCCAGTTCCAAGGCATTTAGGTAGTGAACCAACAGACTGAAGATATTCTCTCTCTCTCTTTCTTTCTCTCTCTCATAAAAAGAAATAGCATCTAAAAATATATTTTCCTTAACTGAAATGTGATCCCTGTTGAACATGGGAGTGGGAATGGGAGAGGGAAGAGATGTATAATTTGGGACATGCTCAGGCTGACTTGCCCCAAGTGGTGGAGTTGGAAGCATACCAGGGGATTCCAATTCAATCCCATCGAGGTGGCATGTACCAATGCCATCTCACTGTTCCAGGTGATCAATTTCAGTTCACAGTTGGTCATGGTGGAGGGACTGGGAGTCAAAGGGAGCACATAGACAAGTCTAGTACCTGCTAACGCTAACCGATGGAGTAAATAAAGGGGAGAGTGATCCAACATGGGAAGTGAGATACTCAGCAGACTCATAGAATGGCGGATGTCCTAAATAGCACTCTGGCCTCAGAATCAGCCCTAAAGGCATTCGGATTTGGCTGAAAAGCCCATGAGAGTATTTCAGGCATGGAAAGCCAAGACACTCAGGCAAAAGATCTCTGTGAGTGAGATCCCAGTGGAAAGAACAGGTCATCAAAGAAGGAGGTACCTTTCTCTGAAGGGAGGAGAGAACCTCCACTTTGACTAGGACCTTGTCTAAACAAGATAAGAGTCGGAGAACTTGGAGGGCTTCCATAGCCTTGGAAACTCATGACTGGAGCATGGGGAGATTGCTGATGCCATAGACAGGAGTGTCAATTGGTAAAGTCAACAACAGGAGTCACTGTGCACTTACTCCTCATGTGGGATCTCTGTCCTTAATGTGCTGTGCATTGAGATTTAATGCTATAACGAGTACTCAAACAATATATTTCACTTTGTGTTTCTATGGGGGTGCAAACTGTTGAAATCCTTACTTAATGCATACTAAACTGATCCTCTGTAAAAAAAAAAAAAAAAAAAAAGAAATTATCAATTCCCAACTTGACTCTCACTGGGATTAAACATGACAATAGGTCTGCTCTGATTTCATCATCATTTAAAAAAAATCATCTATTATTTTTCACTTTATGTTTCTGTGTGGGAGCAAACTGTTGAAATCCTTACTTAATGTATACTAAGCTGATCTTCTGTATATTAAGATAATCAAAAATGAATCTTGATGTGAATGGAAGGGGAGAGGGAGTGGGAGAGGGGAGGGTTGTGGGTGGGAGGGACGGTATGGGGGGGAAGCCATTGTAATCCATTATTCGTACTTTGGAAATTTATATTCATTAAATAAAAGTTTAAAAAAAAATACAATCATTTCTATAGGTGCAATAAATGCCTTGGTAAAATTCAAAAAATATATATATATTTTCTTTGTGTCTCTACATTAGAAAACTTTATATGTAAGTGAAATTTTTGTATTTTATTTTAAAATACTTATTTGTTTGAGAGGCGGAGAGAGACAGAGAGCTCTTATCTGCTGCTGTTCATTTCCCCAAATAACTACAATAGCCAGGGCTAGGCCAGGCAAAAGCCTGGAGCCAGGAATTGAACTCAAGTCTCTTCTGTGGGTAGTAGGAACTCAGTCATTTGGACCATCACTTGCTGTCTTCCAGGGTCTGCATTAGTAGGAAGTTAGAGTCAGGAGACAGATTCGGGTATCAAATTCATACACTCCGATAAGGAATATGAACATCTTATCCAGCATCTTAACTGCTAGGCTAATTGCCCACTTTAGGGACAATTCAGATGGCATACTTGCTGCCTGGGTTGCTGTAACAAAATACCACAGACTGACTGGCTTAAACAATAGCAATTTATTTCCCTTTGGTTCTGGATGCTATAAGTCAAGATCAAGGTCCCAGCAGGGTTGGCTTCTGGTGTGGTCTCTCTTCCTGGCTTGCAGATGGCCACTTTCTTGCTGTGTCCTCACATGACCTTTCCTCTGTGTGCATATATGCCTGTACACACACATGCACAAATGTAGACACAGAGGGAGGGATGGAGGCCAAGAGGGCCTAATTACCTTTTGAAAAGTGTAATTTCCTAATACAGCTACATTGAGGGTAAATGCTTCAACACACAAATTCAGAGTTATAGAGGGAGACAAAATTCAATCCATAATAGATGGAAAACCAGTTTAATATTTTGAGTCGCCTTCTACTTTGCACCACTCATTTGGTTTGCTCTGTAATAAGAGTATCTAGCAAAATTAAATATAAGACCTGCAGTTACACCATCCTTCAGCCTATTTCCAAGTACTTCATACTTTCCTTTTTTTGACAGCCATAAATTTATGTTCATACTGCAACAAGTAGAACATTACTACTTCCCCTTATTTTAACAGGGAGGATCTGAAGAAAAATTGCACCATGGATTCTGACTAAGGATCCCTAGAGAAAAACATCAGAAAAGATTAAGACTCAGTGTCCCAGGCCTGCCTTTCCTTGCAGTTCTAGCTTTCCATTTCCTTCTCATGGTACTCAACACTTACACATAATACAAATATTCTTATTGCTAGTTTCCATGTGTCTAAAGAGCACAAAAGCTTCTCTAGGTTCCAAATATTATATAGATGGACTCCTTTGGGAGTTTCCCTCCCCACTTCATTTCATTAATTTAGAAGTTTAGAAGAAGGAGTCTTGGGGCATCTGGACTCATCTGTGTAGAGGACCACAGCAGGAAGAAAGGCCAAGAACCTTCACACACCATTCCTATGCAATTCTTAAAGACCATTCTGCAAGCCTGGAACACAAGAGCTTCATAGCTCTTTTAAGTCTGTTGGGATAAACATACCCTATCCTTTGAGGTAGCGATCACTGTGCATGTCTCAAGCACCATTTGACCCTAGAAAATATACGTATTATCAGTTGGTGGGGAGATACGGCCATGCCAAAATTATTCACTAATTATCACAGCATGTCAAGAGAAATGAGGCAATGCAAAGTAGACTGAGATTGTGTGTGTGTGTGTGTGTGTGTGTGTGTGTGTGTGAAAGAGAGAGAAGAGAGAGAGAGGCATGGAAATCATCTTTAAATCTCTCATCAACTTCCACTGGGGAGACCGCTGAGAGCTACTGTGAATCTGTGAGCTGTGTTGATTGCGGCAGCCTGCCCGGGACATGTGGGCTGAACCCATTACCAAGTCAACTAATTTCATCTTTTATTTAAAACTGAGCTCTCCATAAGCAGTGGGTATGCAAGTCCAGGGGCCTTCCCACGGCTGTGTGCCTGTTTCCCCCTGCAGGTTTCACTCTCACATCCATGAGACTACTGTGGGGCCAAGGTGACAGCACTGCAGTGCATTTCTTCCCATTCCAACCCCTCAACACTTGCACAGGTGGAGGTGAGCAGTGAGCACTGCTGCTTCTTCCACACTGTTAGTGGTCTCCTGTGTCACCAGAGTCTTTCAGATGCTGCATTTAATTAACTAACCAATGTGTTTCTCCATCTTTCATGAGCTCCCTTGAGACAAATTTAATTGATAGAATCATTTGTTCTCTAAGTAGTTTGTGTGCATGGGCATGCCATCTTAACTATCATAAAGATACCACAAAGTATATTTAAACTAAAAAAGCATCATATTTAGATGGTAGCTTTAAACTAAAAGAATATAAGAGATGATCTAAATAATCACAAGAAAAACTTAGGTCTAGAGATATGAATGAAGTACTTTGTGCCAAGTTGTTGTAAACAGGTATATTGACTGCCACATCATTCCTTTGGCTGATCTGACTTATTAACTAACAGTTTCTTCTTTAAAAAAAAAAAAACCTCATACATTCAAAAAGGAGAGTGAGAGAGAGAGAGAAAAAGAGAAAACATGAGCTCTTCCATCTGTTGATTCACTCCCCAAATGCTAGAAATGTCAGGACTTGGACAGAACCAAAGCCAAAGCCAAGAACTAGAAACTCAATCTAAATCCCCAACCCAGGCAGCAGAAATCCAGCTACTTGAACCATCACCAGCTGCCTCCCAACAGGAAGCTGGAGTCAGGAGCTGTAGCAGCATATGAAACCCAAGCACTCTAATGTGGGATGTGTGTCTTATCCAACACATTAACCACCAGGCCAACTCTGATCCTTCATTTCTGAATGTCCTCAACCTCCACTTTAGATTAACGCTCCACATCCAACCCTAACCCTCTAAGCATTAGTGCTCCCATGGTTCCACTCCTCAGGCCATCCTCCTCATACAAAATTGCATCTATTAGCTCCCCTACATGGGTGAATCTCAAATATTCCATTTCTCACTACTTCAGAACTCTACTGCCACTGACACACTGGAGGTGTCTCTCTGAACCACATCAGGCATCAATGTGATTGATTGACACCCATCCAAATGTTCTATTCCCATATTTCCTACCTCAGAAAATAGCTCCACTCTGAGCCATCTTTTTCTAAGATAAACCCAATAATGATTCTTCAGTCATCTTCAACACACACACACACACACACACACAGTGTTCCTCCCAAGTCTGTTGGGAGTCTGCCTTCTCATTGTCCTCACCACCACGTCTTGCATGCAGGCTCTTCTCTCTTCAGCTTCTTGATGAGAACTCTTCGTCTGCATTCAGAAGTCTTCAGCAGTTCCTCCTTCTCTCTTCCAGCAGCTGCAGCCATCAGTTCAATTGCAAGAGAAAGGTAGATAAGCTCCTCACAAGAACTCAACAAAAGGGGCCAGGGCTGTTGCATAGCAGGTAAAACCCGCTGCTGCAGTGCCGGCAGCCCATATGGCCGCCAGTTCTTTGACAGATGTGTTCAGGGGCCAGCAATGGGGCGTAGCAGGTTAAGGCCATGGCCTGTAGCACTGGCATCCTGTTAGGATGCTGGTTCTAGTCCCAGCTGCTCTGCTTTCAATCCAGCTCTCTGCTATGGCCTGGAAAAGCAGTGGAAGATGGCCCAAGTCCTTGGGCCTCTGCACTTGCATGGGAGACCTGGAGGAAGCTTCTGGCTCCTGGCTTCATATCAGCCCAGCTCCAGCTGTTGTGGCCATTTGGGAGTGAAGCAGTGGATGCAAGACTTCTCTCTGTCTCTGCCTCTCTGTAGCTCTGCCTTACAAATAAATAAATAAATAACTCAACAACAGAAATGGAGCTGATCCCAGGACTCTCTGAGTATTGTACCTCCAGCGAAGAGACCACAGGTTTCAGGAGAAGACAACTCCTACAAGTAAGCATACCATGGAATTCAATGTTCAGGGCTGTGGCATGAGCTGTCTACCTACCACTCTTCTGGGGGACTAATCCCACCATGCCTGACCATGTGTGGCTATAATTTCTGACAATGAACACTTAATCTGAAATCCTTCTCCTTGTTATTTTAGAAGAATAACCATTTAAATACATATAAAATTCTGGAAATGGTTTATGATTGCAAGTTACAAGTTTTGATATTCATTATTGTCACTATCATAAGCTTTTATAGCTTCCTTTATTTAAACATCTTTACTGAAGCACAATCATTTCAGTGTCTAGTTTGATGAGTCTGGGCAAATGAATTTCATGATGTAACCACAATCACACTCAAGAGACAATTTTCACCACTTAGAAATGTTTCACATTGCTTTTTGCTATTGTCCTACCCTCTCTCGCTGTACCCCCTACAACCCCAATTTCAGACAAGCTAATAGTTTCACATTTCTTAAAATATTATACCAATGGAACCATTCAGTACGTAGGTCAGCACAACGCTTTTGAAATTTCGTGTTTTTGCATTTGTATTGATAAGTACTATTCTATTTTATAGACATGTATGGGCAAATGGAATTAAAAGATATGTTTATTTTGTTCCAAAACAACTGAAATCCAAACTTCTAAGTTTGAATAATAAAGCTAATGTGAAGAACAAGATAGTGATGTGAACAAATGTGATGCTTATGTACATTTAGTTCTATTCAATTTTGTACAATAAAGCAAATAAACTTAAAAAATTTGAAATCCATACATAGTTTTTTCATAATACACATTTCTCGTGAACTTTTTCAAGACCCCTCATATATCACATTTTATTTATCCATTTCCTAACAGATAGACATTTGGGTTGTATCTTGTCTTCTCTATAATGAATAATGAATACATATAAGTTTTAGTAAGGACATAAGTATCTTATGGGTAAAAATCTAGAATTGGAATTACTGAATTGCGAGATAAAGTTATGCTGTACTTGAAACAAAGTGTCAAACTGTTTCCTGAGGTGGTTCTCCCATCTTCCCTCAAGAAATACATAAAACTAACATTTGTTTCATGTCCCTGCCAACACTTGGTGTTCGTGTATGAGAGCGAAAGTGAGAGTAAGAGTGAGAGTGAGAGATGGAGAGAGAGAGAGAGAGAGAGAGAGATTCTTCTATCTGTTGGTTCACTTCCTAAATGTCCCTAACAACCATGGTTGGACCAGGCCAAAATCAGGAGCTAGGAACTCCTTCTGGGTCTTTTATGTGAGTTGCAGGGGCCCAAGCATTTGAGCCATCACTTACTATTTCTCAGGGTATGCATTAGGAGAAAATTGGATAGAATATAAAGCATGTGTTGCTGGCATTTCTAATATTTATCGTTAGAGATTGCTTTAGGGATCACAACATGTATCTTTAATATACTTTGATCTACTGGAAGTTAATTTTTAATTATTTCTGATGAAATGCAGTAGTGTAGTAGAATATTCACAAAAATTAAAAGGAAAATACATACTTTCATAAATATCCATGTTTGCCATTTCTGATGCTCTTATTTGCTCATTGCCAATCAAGTTACTATTGGGTTCAAGTTACTATTGATGTATCTTGAAGCAAAGTCAGCAAACAATGAAATCTTTTTGTCTATCTACATATACATTAAAACTTCAATTTTGAAATATGGTTTTGATGGATATATATAATTTTTGATTACAGTGTTTTCTTGATCTATTGAGAGAACATGCCAATGTCTTCTTTCATTATTTCTGTTAAAATATCCTTTAAGGTTATCATTGTTTAGTTGGGTTAATATGTCATCTCTTGATGTTGTCAAGACTTCATTTGTGGGTTTTGGAAATTTGCCTGCAATGTATATAGTCTTCTTTGTATCTAGTTTCTCTGGGATTTACTGAGGAGCTGAGTCTGTACATTACATGTTTTCATCAAAGTTAGGAATTTCAACCATTATTTACTCAAATATTTTTGTCTCCCATTTTCTTCTTTCTTTCCTTGTTGAATTCCAACATACAAATATTGGACCTCTTGACTTGGTTCCACAAATCTTTGACACTTTGTTCATTTTTCTACTATTCTTGATATTGGTTTTTGAAATTACATAGCTTATTATTATCATATATCTTCATATTCAATAATGATTTTCTGTTACCTAAAATATTTGTCTTTTTATGATGAAAACTCAGTCTCTTAAAAAAAGTTGAAATCCAAATGGATTCTCTAAAGTCAAACTTTCTTTACTATTTCTTTCAGTTTTTTCTTTTAAAATAGTAATAAAGGAAACGCTTATTGTGAAATAACTTCACAGAAATAGTTTCACACTTTGTCGTATTTCCTTACAGAAATTTTCCTTCAATAGCCAATCAAAATAACAGTCAGTGTATACTTCATCTGTGTCAATTTACTGAAACATTATTATTATTTCATCAGTCCTTCCTTAGTTTAATTTTCTTTTCTTGGAGTAAGTCCTTCAGCAGTGCTTTCGATGAGAGTCTATGAACCATCAACTATTCCTATTCTTTGTGTGAAAATGCCATTGGTTTTAAAGTATCACTTAGATACATAAAACTATACTTTGCAGTTACTTTCTCTGGAAAACAGGATTCCAGTTTCTATTGTTAAAGAAACTGCTCTTAGTTATTTCTTTTGGGGAATCTGTCTTTTCTTTTGATCTATTTTAAAGATTTGTTCTTTGCCTTTGATGTTCTTTTGTTTCACTCCAATATTCCTGGGTAAGATTTTAATCTTGTTGTGATCACGCTTAAGTCTTCGTCTTCTGACATGAATAACTGATATATTAGATTCTGGAAAAGTATAAAAAATCTCTTTTTCCTTTACAGATGTATTTGCTCCTAATACATGTATTTCATAGTTTTTCATGGGTTTTTGTTTTTCTTCATTTTTTCTTCCTTTTTTTGTGAATTTAACTATTTGAGAGTCAGAGAGACTTTCAAATATGGAGAAATTGAGAGAGCTCCCAACCTCAAGGAAATGTTGAGCAGTGTTTGCCCTTGGAAGAGACTTTCTGAAAGAAATTGTGTAAAATGTTTCCAGAGTTCACCTGAAACTATCTATTCCTGTAGCTTTATTTATAGAGCAATTCAGAGAAATGAGGATACTTCAAAAACTTCATTAGAGAATGAAATTAAAAGATGTTTATTATTGGTACAAAAAATTTTGAAACCCATGAACTTTTTTTTTTTTTTTTTTTTTACAGGCAGAGTGGACAGCGAGAGAGAGACAGAGAGAAAGGTCTTCCTTTGCCGTTGGTTCACCCTCCAACGCTGATCCGAAGGCAGGAGCCAGGTGCTTCTCCTGGTCTCCCATGGGGTGCAGGGCCCAAGCACTTGGGCCATCCTCCACTGCACTCCCTGGCCACAGCAGAGAGCTGGCCTGGAAGAGGGGCAACCGGGACAGAATCCGGCATCCCGACCAGGACTAGAACCCGGTGTGCCGGCGCCACTAGGCAGAAGATTAGCCTGTTGAGCCGTGGCACCTGCCTCCCATGAAATTTTAAAAGACCTCATTTGTATCTGTTTTTTACTAGATATAGAAATATTAGTATTTTAATGTATCATTTTGGAGTGCTGTTTTGCAGGGAGCATGTAGGTGTCACCTAAGTTAAAAAATTTATTGGAATTAACTTGTTCACAATATTCTCTCATATTCTTTTTACGTGGTATCTATAGGATCTGTGGTGATATTTTGTCGGGGAATAGTCCGCGGCGGCATCGCATTACTTTCGGTTTTGACCAGGGGCTTTCCAACGGGCAGGGCTCTCCGGAGGCAGAGAGATGGAGGTCGCGGTAAACAAGATGGTAACACCACCCCCCCCCCCCCCCGCAGTGAGTCTGCCTGCCTGCCGCGTGACACCTCACCTGATTGGCCGAAGGACGCGTGCCCTTCACGTGAACAGAGACCGGATTGGTGTGCCTGATGCATGGACTCTAGCTTGCTTCTGATTGGTCACATTTTGTATATAAGCCGCGGGTGTAAGGAGGAAGCTCTTTCCTCTCCTTTCCTCCTTCCTTTCTTTCTCTGTCACGTCTACTTTCTCTAATAAAAAGTCTACTGAAGACCGATAAGCGCCGTTCGTTCTTTTCTCGCGTCGTCGCGGGCCCGGGGTTAAGTCTGCTGGCCAGGCTCCCCAAGAGGCTCACGGCAATAGTTCCTCTGTTTTCCCTATTTTTGTGAATATGTGGTTATTTTTAATAAAGATTTATTCATTTATTTGAAAGGCAGAGTTACAGAGAGAGAGAGGCAGAGAGAGAGAGAGAGAAAGAGAGGTCCTCCACCCACTGGTTCACTCCCTAGATGGCCGCAACAGCTGGAGCTGGGCTGATCCGAAGCCAGGAACCAGGAGCTTCTTCTGGGTCTCCCATGTGAATGCAGGCACCCAAACATTTGGGCCATCTTCTACTTTCTACTGCCCTCGCAGGCCATAGCAGAGAGCTGTATCAGAAGAGGAACAGCTGGGACTCAAACCAGCGCCCATACGGAATGCCGGTACTGCAGGCGGCAGCTTTACCCCCTGCACCACAAGGACGGCCTCGAATATGTGGTTTTTATTTCTTTTTTTAAAGAAAAAGTTTATAAATTAGAAATCTCTAACCATAGAGCTGGACCTGTTTATTTCTCTTCTTAATTCTGCCCATTTTTACTTCATCCATTTTTAATCTTCATTATTAGGAACATTAGCATTTCAGAATGCTAAAAGTTTATAAATTTTATTTTCACTTTTCCTGTTAAGTTTTTACTTATTTTAATTGAAAGGGGGGGGGGAATTCTTATGTCTACCACCCCATATTCCAAAAGTCTTTAACAAAAATCTTTAATGCCTAGGACTGGACCAAGTCAAAGACAGATACTGGGAAATTAATTCAGGTTTCCCACATGGGTTTCAGGAACCCAACTACTTGAACCATCATCTGCTGCTTCCCAGGTGTACATTAGCAGGAAGTTAGATCAGAAGTGGAGCCAGGACTTGAACTCAGGGACTCCAATAGAATCCAGGAATCCTAAGAGGTGTCTTTACTGCTGCTGCATCAAACATCTGTCCCTGTTACTTTTTTCAGGAATCAAGGTTTAGTTGTGTAAATGCACCCTATTTTTTGCTTTCTTATTTAATTGATTTCTGTTCTTATTGTTTTCTAACATTTTTACTTTGGCTTTGGTTTGTTCATATTTTTCAACCTTTTTATACAAGGAAAGAAGACCATTGACCTTAACATTTTTTAAATATAAGCATTTAAAGCGATTAATTTCTCCTTATGTAGATCATTAGCTGCTCCCAAAAAATGCTGTTTTTTCATTTTTATTCACTGGAAAATATGCTATCATTACACTAGTACATTCATCTTTAACCCATGGGTTATTTAAAAATGTTTTATTTCCTTCAAAAATGTCAAGGAATTTTTCTAAATCTCTTAACTATTTTTTAAATTTAATTTAATTGACTCCATATAATTTGTTTTTTAAAAATTTTAGTCTTATGATATTTCTTTACCCTTATTTTAGGACATGGCACACAGTCTATCTTGTTGAGTGTTATTTTGCACTAAAATGTATATTATGAAGTCTCTTAGTCTAGTGTTCTATAAATATCAATTAAGCCATTGGTTTATGGTGTTACTGATATTTTGTCTAACTTTTCTTTCAACAACTCTGAAAAGGTTATAGAAATCTCTCACCATAGAGTTGGACCTGTTTATTTCTCCTCTTAATTCTGCCCATTTTTACTTCATCCATTTTTAATCTTCATTATTAGGAACATTAGCATTTTAGAATGCTATGTTTTATTCATGTATTTTTCTTATACCATTATAAAATGTCATTGTTATATCCTGGTAATAGTCCTTTATTTGAAATTCACTTTGTATGATATTTATACTTTTTGAAATATACAGTTAGAAAGACAATAATTGGCCTATACCAGCTTTCATATGTTTACAGTTTGAAAAGAATATATTTTTCCATCCTTTTATCTTCTTATGATTTCATAATTACAGTTTCCTTGAAATAGCACACAGGTGAGCCTTTCCTTGTATTAATTCAGTGCATTGGAACTGAGTGTTAATCCAGGAATTCACACTGATACTAAGACTAGGCTCAGGACTACCATTTTGTTGTTTTTTTTTTTTTTTTTTTTTTATTCTTTCTAATCTACATTATTCCTAAATTACTCCTACCATGAATCAAGCTAATGTGGCCTCACAGGATGAGTGTGGAAGGGTTCCCTCCAGTTATTTGGAATAAGAAGAGTTGATGTTAGTTCTTCCTTAAAAATTTGGTGGGGCCAGTGCTGGGGCATAGTGGGTAAAGCTGCTGCCTGTAGTGCCGACATCCCATATGGGAACCAGTTCAAATCTGGCTGCTCCACATCTGATCTAGCTCTCTGCTATGGCCTAGGAAAGCAATGAAAGGTGACCCAAGTTCTTGGGCCCCAGCACCCAAGTGGGAGACCCAGAGGAAGCTCCTGGCTCCTGCCTTTGGATCACCTCAGTTCCAGCCATTGCTGCCATCTGGGGAGTGAACCAGCAGATGGAAGACCTCTCTCTCTCTGACTCTGCCTCTTCCTCTTGTAACTCTACCTTTCAAATAAATGAGTAAATCTTAAAAAAAAAAAAAGTCTGGTAGAATTCAGCAGTGAAGTTCTTCAGATTTTGTGCTTTTCTTTGTTGGGAGACTCTTTATTACTGATGCAATCTCATCCTTGGTTATTGGCGTGTTTTGTGGTAAGTTTTATGTTTCCAGAAAAATATCCATTTCTTCTAGGTTTTCCAATTTGTTGCCAGATTCACAAGAGTTCCTAATGATTATTAGTATTTATGTGGTATCAGGGTGTTGTATCTTCCTTTTCATCTCTTAACTATTTGAATCTTATCTCTTTTGTTATAGGTTAGTCTGGCTAGTTTATGAATTTTGTTTATTCTTTCACAAAACAGCTCTTCATTTTACTAACCTCCTGCATGGTTTTAAGTTTCTATTTTTTATTTCTTCCTTTTTTTTATTAATTCGTTCCTTCTAATTTTGGGTTTGTTTTATTCTTGTTTTTCTGGTCCTTGAGAAGCATTGTTATGTTATTTACTTAGTACCTTTCTTTTTACATGATGTAGCACTTATTTATATAAACTTTCCTCTTAATATCAACATCGCTTTTGCTGTACCTCATAAGTGTTGATACATTATGTTTCTTTTCATTAGTTTCAAAGATTTTTTTAATCTGCCTTTTGATTTCTTCAATGACCCACTGTTCATTCATGAGTATGCTGTTCAATATCCATGTACTTGTATAATTTATACAGTTTCTTTTGTGGTTAATTTCTAGCTTTATTCTACAGTGGTCAGAAAAAAGATACAAGATTTTCTTTTTCTAATTTGTTGACACATTTTTATGGCCCAGTGTATGTTCAATAATAGAGAACGTTCTATGTGCCAATGAAAAGAAATGTGTGTTCCATGGCTGTGAGATGGAATATTCTGTAAATTCCTACTAGGTCCATTTGCTCTGCTGTGCAGATTAACTCTATTGCATGTTTGTTGATTTTTTTCCTTTGGTTAATCTGTCCATTGATGAAACAGGGATGTTGAAGTTATCCAGTATTCTTATATTGGAGATTATGTCTTCCTTCAGATCTATAAACATGTGTTTTATAAAATGGGGTGATCGGGCATTAGATGCATACACATTTACAGTAGTCATACCTTCTTTTTGATATGATTCTTTGAGCCTTATTTAGTAATCTTTGTGCCTGTTATTGTTCTTTGCTTCTTTTGATTTTTTTTTTCTCGAAGTCTATTTTGTCTGATATAAATATAGCTACTTGTACTTGCTTTTGATTTCCACTTTTATGGAATATCTTTTTCTTTTTTTTTATTTTTATTTATTGACAGGCAGAGTGGACAGAGAGAGAGAGAGAGACAGAGAGAAAGGTCTTCCTTATGCCGTTGGTTCACCCTCCAGTGGCCGCCGCGGCTGGCATGCTGCCTGCGGCGCACCACACTGATCCGAAGGCAGGAGCCAGGTACTTATCCTGGTCTCCCATGGGGTGCAGGGCCCAAGTACTTGGGCCATCCCCCACTGCACTCCCTGGCCACAGTAGAGAGCTGGCCTAGAAGAGGGGCAACCAGGACAGAATCCGGCGCCCCGACCAGGACTAGAACCCAGTGTGCTGAAGCCACAAGGCGGAGGATTAGCCTAGTGAGCTGCGGCGCTGGCCTGGAATATCTTTTTCTATCCTTTAACTTTCAGTCTCTGTGTGTCTTTACTGGTGAAACGCATTTCTTGCCAGAAGCATATAGTTGATTTTTTTAAATATAACAGTCAGTCTGTATCTTTTCATTGGGGGATTTAGTTCTATTGCATTCAATATTATTGTTGATAACTAATAACTTGGTCTTTCCATTTTAAATTCCTTTTGGTTTGAATAACCTTTTATTCTTTTTCTATTTGATTTCATACTTTCATGATATTTGATGATGTACATTACATTTTTTCTTTAAGTAGCATTTGTAGGGCTTACTGCTTGTCTTAGAAAGTATTTATTTTACTACCATATTTAAAAAATAACTTTGCTGGGAAAAGTATTGTGAACTGAATGGATGTTTCTTTCAGAATGTGCACAGTCTCTCCACTCTCTTCTGGCCTGAAGGTTTCTAACTAATGCAGTTCATTAAAGGTTACATAGCAGTTTCATCCCACAAATTACAGCATAAACTCTGTGTCATATTTTTGAAAGTTTGACTATAATCTATAATGTGTCATAGTGAGTTTCTTTTCTAATCATGTCTATTTGGGATTCTATAAGCTTCCTGTATTTGAATATGTTTTGTCTCCAAATTGGGGAGGTTTTCCGTTATTTCATTGAATAAGTGTTCTAAGCCACTATTTTCCCCCACTCCTTCAGGAATTCTCAAAGCTCAAACATTAGTTTGCTTGATGGTATCACAGATATCCTGAGCACTGTTTCATTTTCAATTTTTTCTTCCTTTTTTGTTCAAGGTATTTCAACAGATCTGTCTTTAAGATAGGATATTCTTTCTTCTGCTTGATTTAGTCTATTGGTAATACTTTCTACTGTTTTTATTGACTCAGTGAGACTTATTTCTAATATTTCTATTTGGTTCTTTTATATATATATATACCTATTTGCTAAATTTCTCATTCATGTCATGTATTGATTTCCTAATTTCATTTAACTGTGTTTATCTTTTGAATTCATTCTCGGACATTTAATCAATTCTTTAGAATCTGATATTAATGCATTACTGATTTCTTTTGGGACTTAATGTTGCCTTGCTTATTCACATTTCTTGTGTTCTTACATTGATTTTGTGCATCTAGGATATCACTTGTTTCAATCACTTTTAGATGGTGGTTTTTGTTGATTGAAAGCTTTTTCCTGAAGCTATGCTTCTGCGTAGTAGTTTCTTAGACTACTTAGACTTTAGATTCTATAGTATAGTTTTCCTATACTTTATTTACTTAGTTGGTGGAAGCAGTAGTAATGATTTTGGGGTACTCCTATGACTTGGTGCAGTTTCTGGAAACCCTTTAATTCAAGTACTAGGACATCAGTCCCAGAAAGGAAAGGACTAGAGTCAGAAGCTTCCGAGGTGTTGGGGGATGGTTATGCTGATGCTGTGACTGGACCTGGCACAGAGTCCAAGTCAATCAGAAGCTGGAATTGGAAGATCAGCACTGTCTCTAGGAGCCAGATGATCTCATGCACTCCCAGTCACTGCACAACTCAAGTTCCGAGAAGAGTGTTAATGCTAGGTGGAGAAGGTGGGTCAGATAGATGCTATGATGCTATCTGAGGGAGTGACTGGATTTGCAAGAGTGACTTTGGCTCTGGGACAGCAGCAAGCAATCCTAGACCATTCCAGGACTACAGGCTCTGATGAGCTGGGTGGGGTACAGAATCACAAAGACTGAGCCACAAGCAAGAAGTGCTCTGGTCATGGAGGGGCACAGAGATGTGGAAACATCTGTAAGAAGGGCTGGAGACCCAATATCTCTCCTGGGCATGGATGGAGCACACAAACTCTGGGCCAGAGAACCCAGCGAGTGATGTTCTGAGTTGGGTGTGTCACAGAAAACTCAGGGGCAAGACCCAAGAAAATGTATCTCATTACATTACATGGGGCATGGAAAGCCCAGGACAAAGCCCTGGTGAGCAAGCCTGTTGGGCTTGGTAGGGGACAGAAAGCCCTGGCCAAAAGTTCTGAATGAGCACATTGGTGAGGGCCAGAAAACCCAGGTAGCTGTTCATGAGAAATGTCAGAGTCCAGAGTGATGCCTTGGATGCACATGGAGAAAAAATTCTGAGTACTGTCAGTGGGAGCCATAGTCTGCAGGTCCTTCTCTGTGCTCATGTTGGAAGCAGGCTGCCTCATTATTCAGAGTGAAAGCATGGTGGACATGGTCACTCTCCCAGACAGGCATAATCTCTAGAGTGTGAACACTCTCCCTATGGTGTGCTCAGACCATGTTGCAAAAACTATTATTCGTGCACATGAAGCTCAGAGCCTCAGTAGGAAGACTGGCTGGGAGCACAGGAATATGCCTGAGTTCTGGTGTGCACAGGTTCAGCAACCAGTGACATTTCAAATGGTCAGGGGAAGGTAGGCAGTGGGAGGAGGATGATCCTCAAATATAAGGGAACAGGCAACCCCACTTCTTAGTTTCTGGTGTTGCAGAAATGCATTTCCTAGATTTTAGTCCAAGTATTTGCCCACACATGAGATCTGAATGCAAGGCAGAGGCATAAATAAAATATATAAATGAAAGCAGAGTTTGTTTAAAGAAAGTCAGTATACATTCAGCATGAGGGCAGGCAACTCCATGAGAAGGGATACTGAGAGGGCCAGAAAGATGTGAGTATAGGATCAGGAAAGAGAAGGAAATTCAGTAAAGGGCCATTCCCACAGCCAACAGTCCTATGTATGGAGTAGAGGGTGGTGCCTTAAATAAAGATAAAAATAGGGTGTTGTTTTGGCATGGTTTATCATGTGTGTGAAGTTTCTGGGAGCTTTGTAACATCTCCACATGGAACTCAACTTACATGTGTTCATCAAGGTGTCTCTCCTTTCTGGTATAGGAGATGTAGACATATTGTGGGAAATTGGACATACTGGATTGGCTGAGTTAAAGTGCAGCTCTGGGAGATGGATGTTGTGGGGCAGGGAACCTTCCAGCTTATGTTTCCCCTAACTCCATGTCTATTATGGGCCCCATATCAATAGGGGTTGGATATCCCTGCTTCCCTGCTTCTACAGTTCCATCATGTACAAAGCATCATTTGGACTATGTACCATGATCACACTGACTCTGTTGGGCCAGAGTTGGACCTGTAGGGGTCAGTCTTCATTGCCAGAATGAAGTAATGTCCACAAGGACTCTGGGGAGGAAATATGCAAGGGCTTTGTCTCCTGGCACAGCAGAGCTTCCAACAGTGATGCCTTTCTCCAGGTAGTGCCACACTGCCACAGTCTATGCTCTCAGCTATGAAAAGGGGACTAAATGAGTTGCTTCTCTGGAGCAAAATGGCCATGAATTTTCCAGGAAGCTCTCTTCGTTGAGCTGCAGGTCTGCGGCGTGTGTGTGTGTTCTTCTCTAGCAAGGATTGCCCACATAATATATTCCTGCAGGTGGGCTCTTCTGGGACCTCCTTCTCACCCCTTCCCCTGCCAAAGAGCCAGAGATTTAATCACCTGCTTGGCTTTGTTCTTCTGCGCTGCTATGTCTGGCCTCAGGGTCCTACGGTCTTCCCACTGGTCCTTTATTGAGTTCACTTGTTCTTCCTCAGCCATTCACCCCAAGATATAGCTGATTCAGGTCTTCAATGGAGGAGGAAGTGAACACTGAGCTCCTCTTCAGCCATCTTGGATCTCTCCTTTATTTGGATTTTTAATAGCTCCAGTTATTTGCTGGAAAAATGTATTATTCAATAGCTGTGATTATCTTTTCCTTTATGTTTATATTGAATTTATATTTAAAGCTTTTGTTTTAAAGTCATTTTTGGTTAATTCTAAAATCAGGGAACTTTATTGTTTCCAATGCTTCTTTTTCTCTTAAGTATTACATTTTACTTAATTTTTCTACATTTTATATGTTGATCAGCTTAAGTGACTCTATGTAGTTTTTAAATTTTATTTTATTTATTTGAGAGTCAGACATAGATCCCCCATCTTGGATCACTCTCCAAATGCCTACAACAGCAAAGGCTAGGTAAGGCTGATTCTAGCAGCCAAAACTTAATCCAGAGCTCCCACATGAATGTCA
Organism: Oryctolagus cuniculus; assembly: GCF_964237555.1. Classification (NCBI taxonomy): domain Eukaryota; kingdom Metazoa; phylum Chordata; class Mammalia; order Lagomorpha; family Leporidae; genus Oryctolagus; species Oryctolagus cuniculus. The sequence goes on from NC_091441.1 coordinate 68,550,711, forward strand.
AGGACCCAACTACTTGGGCCCCCACCTGCTGCTTCCCAGGTGCACATTAGCAGGAAACGAATTTGGAGCAAATCCAGGAGCTGAGATCAGGCATTCAGGTATGGGATGTGTGTGTTCTATGTGGGATCTGCACATCAAATGTTCACTCCTGCAAAGAGATTCTTCATTTCATTATTCTATTCTGAATAATGTTTATTTTGTTCTTGAATGTAATTTAATTATTTGCTCAACACCTTATACATGCAGAAGACACATTTTCACTTTCTGTATCAAATCTTCAGATTTTACATAAGTTTTAGAATTCATCTTTATTATTGAGATATAATGTATTTTCTCAAATGATGGGCCTTCTGGAATTTCAACAGAAAGACCAAATCTTTCTAACTTGCTGTGATTCAAACTTCAAACTCTGCCTCCTCTGTGACAGGAAGAAGTTAAAAGTCTGCTTCAACTTTTCTGCTCTGATGTTGTTGCTTTCTACTCAGCTACTGGGAGTCTTCAGCAGTTCAAAGGCAAGCCAAATACCTGTGAGACCTGTATGCTCTTCTCTGTCTCCCTCCTTCTTAGGATTTCAATTCTCAATTTCCACCCTCTCTGGCAGCCTGCAATTCCATATTTTTTACATCTAATCCTCATAAAACGGTGATGTTTTCTGCTTGAAGTCTGGCTAATCCCCACAATATGTGTACTGGAGACTGTTTTCAGGAGAAAAGCAGAATAAGTGTAATTCTCTTTTTTATTTTTAAAAATGGTTTTTATTTATATAAAGGGAACAAATTTCATATATACAGTTTCAAGAGCATAATGATACTTTCTACCATCCCTCATTCTTCCTTTCTTATTTTTCTTTTAATTTTTGCAATGAAACAATTTCAATTTATGTCTGTAGTTAAGCACTTTTATATCTCATTTCTTTTAGCATTTTAGATAGTTATTTGAGAGGCAGAGTCACAGAAAGAGGGAAAGACAGAAGGAAAGGTCTTCCATTCTCTGGTTCACTCTCCAAATGGTCAAAACAGCCAGAGCTGCGCCAATCCAAAGCCAGGAGCCAGGAGCTTCTTCTGGGTCTCTCACATGGGTGCAGGGGCCCAAGGACCTGGGCCCTCTTCTACTGCTTTCCCAGGCCATAAGCAGAGAAATGGATAAATGTAATTCTCACCCAATACATTTTTCTTCTTTCGAGGGTCAAACCTCCCCCAGGTTCAGCCTGCCTTTGTTTATTCTTTAATGGCTTCTAATACTTATGTTTTTAACATTTTTTATGCAGACTTTATAATCTCCATGGTGTAGGAGGGATCATCTGACAAAGAATATTCCACTATTAATGGATTTGGAACATTATGAACTATGTTTAAATATTAATTGGTCATGAGATTTATGGTTTATCAGACCAAGTAGGCAATTTATATTCAAATCACAAACCACACGTGAATAGGCTTATGGTTACAAATTCTCTGGTATGATTCTTTATTTGTACCCAGAATGTTGGCTGAAATAGAAAAAAATAACTTGGTATCGCTCTGTGCCAAAATATAACTTGAATGCATTATTTCATTGATGATGTTCTCAAGGTCCAGGTATCATAAAAGCAGCTCAAATCTAGCTTTTCACTTCATTTCACAGGTTATATCTGCACTCTTGTCTTGCATGGCCATTAAAACCCAACGCTCTTCGTTCTTAATACCAGTAATTTCTGTTACAGCATTCAGAGAAACAGCTCACCATGTTTGTTCTGATTTCCTCTTGGTTCATTTTCAGGTCAAACTATTAACTTAATAAGCCATTTTGAGATCTAACAGGACCTTCAAACATTATCCCTAGAACAGAGCTCCTGGATTTCACCAACAACTCTTTCCCCCAGACATCTACATTCCAGTAAATAACATCATTATTCATTCACTGTTTCATATCTTTTCAGTTCTCTAAAATATGAATACAAATTTTTGTTGCATTTTGTTGATTAAGGGTGGATGAAGGTGGCACTCTAATGCCCTACTTAACTTAAAATTTCTGGCAAGGAAATGGGGAGGGAAGAGGGTAAGTGAGCACCTGGAGAAAGAAGTTTTAGGTTTTGTAAGGCTGGCCGTCTCTTGCTGCAGCAGCTCAACTCCAGTGTGCAGTGCAAAATCAGCCACAGACAACACGTAACTTAATGGATGTGGCTGTGTACCTATAAAATTTTATTTATGGACAAAGTTGTGATTTCATATGATTTTTCATGTATCAAGAAGTATTCTACTGTTGATCCTTTTTTAACAACTTGAAAACATAAAATCCATTGTTAGCCCACAGACCATACCAAACAGGCAGGGGCCAGATCTGGCCCCCTTTGGACACAATTTGCCATTGCCTTGGGAGAGCCTCACTTAGTTTCTGTAGAGGTTGCTCTGGTTAAGGGTTCATTACGACTCAGAGGTTATGCGGTCAGCTTGAAGAGCCTGGCCTTTCTCTAGCTGAAGCTCTGGCACAGTACGAGTGTTATGTGGGCAATCTCTGTTTCCCTGCTTTCTGGAGAAGGTCACAATGAGGGGTGACCTTTAATTCAGGCTATAAGGCTGCCTCCAAGGCTACTTCCAATTCAGCTTTCCCCAGTTCTCACTTACCCTCTGTCCTTCCCATTTCCATTTCAGAAATTATAAGTAACTAGGGGATGAGAGTGCCACTCCCACTTGACATCATTTTAGTTGAGAATGGGCAAAGATGACTCCCTGGGCAGTACTTTCAGTAAAGTCATAGGGGAGGGGGAGCCAAGGATCTTCTCTAGCCTTCCCCCCAGGATCAGAATTAGTTAGAATTCAGGGAATGGTGAAAGGAGCACCAACTTAGCAATGTATAGACTTGGGTTTGAAACAATCGGATTTATAACTGTGAATCATATCATCCCTCTGCAATCTCATGTCTGCATGTGGGATGTGGTGTAGTGTTGCCCAACCAGACTGCAAAGGTATCAGATGCTGGGGAGCCTGGTTGATGGAATTCTCTCTATCCACCATGTGTGTGTGTGTTGGCTGCCTTACCCTGAACCTCATACCAACCAGGAAAAAATAGACAGACATACTGTCTATGTTCATGAAATTTAGAGTATCAGAAAATTAGAAACAAAATGTTTAGAATGATATGATGTAAAATGAATAGGTAGCTCTGAAAACTTGTCTCAGGAAGGCCAACTGCTCTTGAGAATCAGAGAAGGACACCCTAAAGATCTGGTGCTTAAGCTGAAGCTTTGGGATTGAAGAGTAATAAAAAGATAATTTATTCATGGCCCTATGCGCTGAGGGGCATTTGCAGAGTTTTTGCACATACAGCAGATACTCACATCCTGCAAGGTGCTCTCAGGAGACCCAGATCCAGCATATGTATTTTAATAGAGGAAGAGAGGGTTGGTTATAACACTAAAGGAAAGGCTAGACAGTCATGGGATCCTGAAGGATTATCCCTTCTTTCTTCCAAAGTAGAGCAAAATTAAATTTTAAGCAGAAAACAGATTTGTTATCCTATAACAGAGAGTTAACATTGAGCGTGTCCAGTATCCATTTCCTTTAGACTTCTAAAAAGTTTGAAATTCAGGAATATCGACCTCTTTAAAGTAGAATGTTGGCTTTTAGTAAGCAATAAAAGAGAACCATAAACAATCTCCTCCCTGCCAAATAATTTTGTTTTATTATCCAAGCACCCCATGGCTTTATGAAGGCTTTGGGCTAGACCATTCATCACTGCCTCCAGCAGGAATATGGAATACTTGGGGAAAAGAAACAAAGAAAACTTACTAATAAAACATCAGATAATTTTTATTTTCATCTTAGGATTTCTAATATTAATAATGGTTCTAAATTCCCTGGCCACCTAAATTAGAAAATATTTACAATACAGTATCTTTCAAAAATAATTATGCTGATATGCTCTAAACAATTCACTTTTTTAAAAGATCTTATTTGAAGGGCAGATTTACAGAAAGAGAGAGAGAGGTCTTCTATCCGCTGGTTCACTCACAAAATGGTTGTAAGGGCCAAGGCTGGGCCAGGCTAAAACCACAAGCTGAAAGCTTCATCCAGGTCTCCTAAGTGGGTGCAGAGGCTCAAGGACTTGGGTCATATTCCCCTGATTTCCCAGGAGCGTTAGCAGGGAGCTGAATCAAAAGTAGAGCAGCTGGGACTCGAAATGCCATCCATATGGGAAGCCAACATTGCAGGTGGCATCTTAACGTATTATGCCACAATGCTTGCCCCTAAACAATTCATTTTTTACCCTTTTCTTGCCTCTACTCTCAGAGAGAATCCTGAGTGTGTGTGCATGCACACACCTTATCTGGTCATTTAGTCTTACACAATCTCAATGCACATAAGTAGCTTTATAACACTTCTGATTATATCTATACTAATTCTCATCTATCCAGTTCTCATTGGTTTGGCATAACCTAGTTATCACCAACAGTGACTCATAAAACCTTAAGAAGTATTGGTTGTGAATGGTGATGAAATCATTTGAGTATCCTCTTCACAGGATACAGAAACTAGTTTATGAAGAATGATAATTGCACAGGATAGTTAACAAAATAAATATGAAAGTAATGGAACATTCTAATGTGATCCCAAATTAATTGCTCTAATGTTCTATAACATGTCCAATTCTTATTGTACAACTTGTTAAAATCCTCAATTGGGAAATTCAACAATGCACCAAAAAAAAGAGTAAATTAGGTAGGAATAGATTTAATGAATTTTGCTATTTATGTTTTATTAATACCAAGATATTTATAACCTCAATTATAAAATCTCATCTTTTTCCCACACTATAGGAACCCAGGAGTGAAGTGAGCTGAATTGGCACCATTAATCTGGGATTCAAAATGATGAATCAAGAGATTTAAGGTTATCTGCAGGGTGATAGAAAAAGAATTGAGCAATAAGTGCACAGCAGTTTAGCAGTTTCCATAGCAAAAGTCTGGTTTCTTAAGTGCAGTGTGAACTTGGGCAGCCACTGATGACTTTAGGTCTCAGTTTTCTTTCCATTTCATGCTGTTAGCAATTGTAACTGATTTTCTTATGTGGAGCCGCTCACTCATCTCAAAGTATGTCAACCAGCTGTTGATAACGTGCTGTAGATACTTTTTTTCTGATCACCTTCTTGTGCAGAAATATATGTTTGCTACTACATGAGCACAGTAGAGACAGTATATCGATTTACTTGGTTTCAAAGTATATTGATAAGAGGTTTGATAGAGGCAATTAATGAATTTGTGCTGATCTCAGATTACACTTGACCAAGAACTAAATATTAAGAATGAAAATTAGAACTAAAACAGATATTTTAAAATAAAAATGTGGCAGATAGTCCTCCCACACCATAAATTCAAATATATGGCAAATGGATTAAAATAATGTTTAAAACCCTAAATTAAAAACTTAGAAAGAAATACATTTTTACTTCATAGTTAGGAAATTTTAAAGATATACAAAAATCAGCAAAGAAAAAAATAAAAATTTAACTATAGGAGGATTAAAAATTCCTGAGCACTTAAATAATAAATAAATGGAAGGGTCAGCCTCATGGTTAAGTAGACTGAACCACTGTTTGGGAGACTACCATTCCATAGTGGAGTAGTAGTTCAAGTCCCAGTTGCTCTATTTCTCATCCAGCTTCTTGCGAATACACCTGGGAATACAGTAAATGATGGCCCAAGACTTTAAGCTCCTGCTACCAACATGGGAGACCCAGGTGGAGCTCCTGGTTCCTGGCTTCAGCCCAGCCCAGGCATAGTTGTTGCAGCCATATGGGGAATGAACTGGTGGATTGAAGAAACCTCCCCCTCCTTCTCTCCCTCTCTCTGTGTCACTGTACCTTTCAAGTAAATGAATCTTTTTTAAATAATAGTGATTAAAATGTAAAACAAATAATTGAAAAGAAAAAAATCTGTTATATTATAGGATCAGTATGTAAAAATTTTATAGAAATTAATATTCTAAATTCTAAGATTCTAAAACGTACATGAATAACAGTATGGGAGAATACAGGAGAATTATAGATATTTGGTACAATGTTCACTCATACTAGCAACATTGCAAAATATCAACTGAACAACATAATTTCACTTATTAATATGATGAGTGTGAAATTAGAAGCAAATGAAAATCCCATCTCACACCAAATATTTTATCACCTTGGATCCTCCTCCAATATTTCTGCAGCTGGAAACCTCAACATGATGTCAAAATGCCTAATTTGTTCAAGGATACCTCCTTATTTGTCTTCTAAAATTTAGATAAATATTGCAGCATCCATAATCCATTTCATATGAAGGACAGTTTTAATTATTTATCACATCTACACCAAATAAGAAAACTTCCCCAGTATTTGAAGAACACTTCACAAGGAAAGAAGCCTTTCACATGAAGTATTTTCCACCCCAACAGAACAGATATTATAAAAACAATTTTTAGATTAAGAAATAGCATCTCCAGTGTAATTTATTGGCTTAATCGGTAAATAAATTCAAGATAAGTGACATTCAAGTATATATTAAGAAGAAATCCCTCTAGTGTGATGCACCTCCCATTGGTTGTTACAACTTGCTTTCATTTTGTAGAATTATTCAGTGAAACCATCAGGATCTAGAAATTGCTGTTGGCAGTTTCAATATGAATTCAATTTCCTTAATATTGGTAGAGCTATACGAATCATTGGTAAGAGGTGGCAATTTGGAATTGGTCCCATGAGACTGTGCATATGGAATGGATTGTGCTGTGCATCCTTGTTTTCCTATTGATGTATGCAGGTCTGTAATGATTGTTTACTTTTCATTGTTGATATTGGCAAGTAATGTCTTCTCTTTTTCTCTTTCATATTCATTTTAGAGGCATGTCTGATTTTATTGATCTTTCAAAAGAATCAGCTGTTTGCTTCATTGATTTTCTCTGGTTTCCTGTTCTCAATTTTATTGATTTCTGTTATTAATTTATATAATTTTACTTTGTTCTTTTTTTCAAGTTCTTGAGACAAGAGTTTGTATTATTGATTGGAGATTTTTGCTTTTTTCACATGTAAATAAATACTTAGTGCTATCAGTGTTCCTCCAGTTCTGCTTTAGCTGTGACCCACAAACTTTGACATGCTATTTTTTCATACAGTTGATGTATATTTTAATTTTCCTTGAGACTTTCTCTTTAATGCAAGCCTTGTTTAGAGGTCTGCTGTGTATTTGCTTCACTTACTCACTACAGATAGTTCCTGGGATCAATAATGAGGCCCTTCTTCCATAGCTGCTCTCCTCCAGAAACTTCGAAAGCAGATAATCTCTAAGAGATAAATCCTAAAACAAATACTTAGCAGATTAGAACACTTACGCCAATTTACCATCAAGAGAGAGAATGATTCTCAGGCCAGCAACACCTGACCAGAAACAGAAAGATACCAGCTTATCTCAAGAAACACTGGGCCCAGAAGAAAGGGAATAAGCAGAAATAAAGGTAGAGAAAAGTTAGGGGAACATTCAAGCATGGGATCTCTTGCCTGTGCACAGGGAAGGCACCTTGGCCCCAGACAGCAGGAACCTGCTTACGAGGCAGAACTTTCCAGGAATGAGGGTGAATGGATGGGGCTAACGTGCCAGAATCCTCTTGCTAAGAGTCCACGCTCCCTGAGCAGCTCCTGATTACAGTTTGGCTCCCATATAGATTTGTCCACAAAGGGAAAGCAAGTTGAGAAACAGATCTAACATCACCTCTGCTGCCAGTTCTTATTGTAAAGTAATAGATTGGTACTTTAGTTTTTAATCTCTGCCCTTGGTGAATTTGGTGGGAGTCTTCCAGCTTAAATACTTCTGAAAACATTAACAATGACATTCTGAGCCTGGAGAGCCAAGGACAATGGTGAGGCATCCCAGCTTCCTGCATTGATGGGGAAACCTGTCTGGGGTACAGACAGTCCTCCTTGGAGATATCACTCGGTCTCATTGCTCATTCCCTTCCATCTGCAGCCAGCAACCTCCACTCACATTCCTTCAAATCAGACTTCTGGATGCCTTAATATTTACTCCCAGTGCACTATCCACAAACCAACTGCCACATTAGACTTTCACCTGGTGTGTCCTACTGTATCTAAATCCAAAACCTGGCTCATTCAAGCCAGCAATTTCAGTTCCAAGCAGTGGCCCTTAACCATCTGCCTCAATGCACCACAGTTAACCTGAACCATGCTTGGCCATATCCCAAGACAAAGCAGTGACCAGGAAACAGATGATTATGCATAGTTGAAGACTTTTACTACATTTAAAACCTCACCAAACTTTACAAACTGTTATTATTTGCAGACTTTTGGTCCAAGGCTCTCTGAGAAAAAGTTGAAAGCATTCAATACTGTTTCAATATTTAAGTGCATAATGGAACTGCATGTGTAAGGAAAGTTTTTATCAATATAATTGCAATCAAGATCCATGAATCACATAAAACAAATCATAAATCAAAACCTGCCAGTAAGTCTTGTCAAAGCATTAAGACACAATTCGATATAAAAATCCACTGATGTTGTTTCACCCACGAATTTGACCTCTAAACAGGAAACTGTGCGCATAGAGACAGAGGTAGCTTTACTAGCTACTAATATTTTATGGACCTCAACTGAACCAAATCAAACAATGTACAACTGAGGGGACTTTCCAGGAGTGGGAATAGTACCTCCTGGGCTTACCATCACCTCACTTTCTTCCTCCCACTTGTAAGACAAGACCCACCCACTCAGGCTCTTGGCAACTGGCCCTAGCACCTGAGAGCTCCTCCCAGATCCACTCAGATCCCAGACTTGAGTGCTCAACAACAGCAAAGAGCAAATAAAGTCTCCAGCTTTACAGCACTGTCATCCATTCATCTGCTGATATTTTCCATCTTGTTCTTTCCAAATAGATTCCAAGTTACCTTGTAGCAATAATATATGTGCAAAGACCATTCTAAAAAATGAAAAACATATTGAAACTCTAAAATAGTATTACCTTTTCACACTCATAGGTGTAACAATGTGCTGAATGTAGAATATATTTCTTTTCTTTTTTTTTTTTTTTTTTTTTTTTGACAGGCAGAGTGGACAGTGAGAGAGAGAGAGAGACAAAGAGAAAGGTCTTCCTTTGCTGTTGGTCACCCTCCAGTGGCCATGGCGGCCAGCACGCTGCAGCTGGCGCACCTCACTGATCCGAAGCCAGGAGCCAGGTGCTTCTCCTGGTCTCCCATGGGGTGCAGGGCCCAAGCACTTGGGCCATCCTCCACTGCACTCCCTGGCCACAGCAGAGAGCTGGCCTGGAAGAGGGGCAACCAGGACAGAATCCGGCGCCCCAACCAGGACTAGAACCCGGTGTGCCGGTGCCACAAGGCAGAGGATTAGCCTATTGAGCCGCGGCGCCGGCCCTGTAGAATATATTTCTACTGCAATAGAAAAATATATTTTCCAAGTCTTTAGTCAGCCATAGCAGAAAAACTGAACAACTCTCCACACTTTTATCTTTCCTACACACTAAAACATAATTTGCTTAAACCAGAAATTTCCCAATCTGCATTTCAGATTCTATGAGGTGCTAGTAAAAGGATCTCATATTCTAAAAATATTTGGAAATGCTTCAGACTCACAGAAAACATTAGTACTTTGAGTTTATTAAAGATTACAAGCAGTGTTACAGTAAAGAACCAAATGATTATTATTGCATTCATGTTGATGGGTAAGTTTGCTTGTATACATATACATATACATATGAAATACATACCTCCAAAAACTTCATTAAGACATGATTTACATACCACAAAGTACATTCATTTCATGTCACAGTTTAACTCATTTTGAAAAGTGTATACACCCACATAACCGCTACCATAGTAAGACATTTTCATCACTCCAAAGAGTTCCTTCATTCTTTCCATAAACCATAATCCCAGGCTAATAATGAGAAAAACATCACAAAAACCCAAACTGAGCATAGTGAACCTAGTCTAACAGTTAAGATGCCTGTGTTCAACATCAGAGCACCTGGATTTAATCCCAGGCCCAACCAAGCTCCTGACTCCAGCTTTATTTTATGTTATGTTATGTTATGTTATGTTATGTTTGTTATGTTATGTTTGTTATGTTATGTTATTTTAAAGATTTATTTATTTATTTGAAAGAGTTACACAGAGAGAGGAGAGGCAGAGAGAGAGAGGTCTTCCATCCGATGGTTCACTCCCCAGTTGGCTGCAACAGCCGGAGCTGTGCCGATGTGAAGGCAGCAGCCAGGAGCCAGAGCTTCCTCTGAGTCTCCCATGTCAGTGCAGGGGCCCAAGGACTTGGGCCATCTCCTAATGCTTTTCCCAGGCCATAGCAGAGAACTGGATCAGAAGTGGAGCAGACGTGTCTCAAACCGGTGCCTGTATGGGATGCCGGCACTTCAGACAAGGGCGTTAACCCGCTGTGCCACAGCACTGGCCCCCTGACTCCAGCTTTATGTTACTTCAGACCCTGGGAGGCAGCAGATGATGGATCAAGTAGGTTCCTGCCACTCACATAGGAGACCTGGATTATGTTCCCAGTTCCTGGCTTCAGTCTGGCCCAGACCCAGCCATTGCAAGTATTTAGGGACTGAACTAGTAGATTCAACTGCACTCTCCTCTCTCTAATTAATTACCTAATTATATTTTTAAAGAATGGTAAGTCATGAAAAACAAAGAAAGAATAAGAAACTATCCCAGGCCACATAGCAGAAGAAGGCAACAGGGAACATCTCAGTGAAACCTGTGTTCCTGGAGCATTCAGGAAAAACGGGTGAAATCAGAATAAAGGTTGCAGTTCAGTTAACACTGGTGTAGTAAGGTATGTTTCTTAGTTTTGATACCTCTACCACTGAAATGCTAGATGGTACACATGAGTGCAATGAAGAGCAGAGAGGGACCCGCTGTGCCCAGTCATGATCTGCATTTCTATGGGTCCAGGAGTCCCCTTCCCAGGGTCTCACAGGCGGCTGTCAAGGTGTTAGGGGGCTTCACTTCTTTCTAGAACATTTCTTTTTTTTTAAGTTTTATTTAATGAAAATAAATTTCCAAAGTACAGCTTATGGATTACAATGGCTTCCCCCGTCCATAACTTCCCTCCCACCCGCAACCCTCCCGTCTCCTGCTCCCTCTCCCCTTCCATTCACATCGAGATTCATTTTCAATTCTCTTTATATACAGAAGATCAGTTTAGCATATATTAAGTAAAGATTTCAACAGTTTGCACCCACACAGAAACACAAAGTGTAAAATACTGTTTGAGTACTAGTTATAGCATTCAATCACAATGTACGACACATTAAGGACAGAGATCCTACATGAGGAGTAAGTGCACAGAGACTCCTGTTGTTGATTTAACAAATTGATACTCTTGTTTATGGCGTCAATAATCACCCTAGGTTCTTGTCATGAGTTGCCAAGGCTATGGAGGCCTTTTGAGTGCTGACTCTGATCTTATTCCAACAGGGTCATAGTCAAAGTGGAAGTTCTCTCCTGCCTTCAGAGAAAGGTACCTCCTTCTTTGATGGCCCCGTTCTTTCCACTGGGATCTCACTCACAGAGATCTTTCATATAGGTTTTTTTGTTTTGTTTTGTTTTGTTTTGTTTTGCCACAGTGTCTTGGCTTTCCATACCTAAAATACTCTCATGGGCTCTTCAGCCATATCTGAATGCCTTAAGGGTTGATTCTGAGGCCAGAGTGCTGTTTAGGTCATCTGCCATTCTATGAGTCTGCTGTGTATCCTGCTTCCCATGTTGGATCATTCTCTCCCTTTTTTATTCTATCAGTTAGTATTTTCAGACACTAGTCTTGTTTATGCGATGCCTTTCACTCTTAGTCCTATCATTATGATCAACTGTGAACAGAAATTGATCACTTGGACTAGTGAGATGGCATTGGTACATGCCACCTTGATGGGACTGAATTGGAATCCACTGGCACGTTTCTAACTCTACCCTTTTGGAGCAAGTCCGACTGAGCATGTCCAAAATTGTATATCTCCTCCCTCTCTTATTCCCACTCATATTTAACAGGGATCACTTTTCAGTTAAATTTCAACACTTAAGAATAATTCTGTATTAATTACAGAGTTCAACCAATAGTATTAAGTAGAACAAAAAAATACTAAAAGGGATAAAGTATTAAGTTGTTAATCTACAGTCAGGACAAGGGCTGATCAAGTCACTGTTTCTCATAGTGTCCATTTCATTTCAACAGGTTTCCTTTTGGGTGCTCAGTTAGTTGTCACCAATCAGGGAGGACATATGATATTTGTCCCTTTGGGACTGGCTTATTTCATTCGTCATGATGTGTCCCAGATTCCTCCATCTTGTTGCAAATGACTGGATTTCATTGTTTTTGACTGCTGTATAGTATTCTAGAGTACATGTCCCATAATTTCTTTATCCAGTCTACTGTTGATGGGCATTTAGGTTGATTCCAGGTCTTAGCGATTGTGAATTGAGCTGCAATAAAACACGCTTTTTTGTTTGCCAATTTCATTTCCTTTGGGTAAATTCCAAGGAGTGGGATGGCTGGGTTGTATGTTAGGATTATATTCAGGTTTCTAAAACCAATTCCTGGAGCAAGGACAGTCTATTCAATAAATGATGCTTGGAAAACTGGATTTCCACGTGCAGAAGCATAAAGCAAGACCCCTACCTTACACCTTACACAAAAATCCACTCAACATGGATTAAAGACCTAAATCTATGACTTGACACCATCAAATTATTAGAGAGCATTGGAGAAACCCTGCAAGATATTGGCACCAGCAAAGACTTCTTGGAAAAGACCCTGGAGGCACAGGCAGTCAAAGCCAAAATTAAGTATTGGGATTGCATCAAAGTGAGAAGTTTCTGTACTGCAAAAGAAACAGTCCTGAAAGTGAAGAGGCAACCGACAGAATGGGAAAAACTATTTGTAAACTATGCAACAGATAAAGGGTTAATAAACAGAATCTACAAAGAGATCAAGAAACTCCACAAAAACAAAACCAACAACCCACTTAAGAGATGGGCCAAGGACCTCAGTAGACATTTTTCAAAAGAGGACATCCAAATGGCCAACAGGCACATGAAAAAATGTTCAGGATCACTAGCAATCAGGGAAATGCAAATCAAAACCACAATGAGGTTTCACCTCACCCCGGTTAGAATGGCTCACATACAGAAATCTACCAACAACAGATGCTGATGAGGATGTGAGGAAAAAGTGATACTAACCCACTGTTGGTGGGAATGCAAACTGGTTAAGCCACTATGGCAGTCAGTCTGGAGATTCCTCGGAAATCTAGGACATTTCTTTCTTCTTCACTGTGTTATGTGAGTGATGGAAGAATTCAGTTCTTTATAGTAGTAGGACTGAGTCTGGGTTTTCAGCTGGTTGTCAGCTGGAGACAGCTCCACAGTCCCTGGCCACATGATCTCCTCATGGACCCCTCACAAAGTACCTGCTTGCTTCTTCAAGACCAGGAAAGAACCTCCCTCCAGTCTACTAAGACGGAATCTTGCACAATGTGAGACAACCCTGAGAGTGACAGCCCATCAATTTTGAAATCTAATTTCACTTAATCAAGGAACTGATATCCCGTTAGCTATGGGCTACCTGCCCACATTAAAGGGAGACAAGGAGGGGATATTACACGGGTGTCAAACGGGGGCAGAGATGAAAAGATTACCTAAATATTCCTCACAATTTTTTTCTTAATTCTTTTGATTTCTACTAATTCCATCATTCATTTTAAGACAGAAGTTTAGAAACAGACACAAAAATTAATCTATTTCCAACTCTTTTGCTTCACAAAGGAAGAAACTGAGACCTTGAAACTAAACTGACCCTTTCAGGCATTTGGATGATAAGTGACAAAGCAAGAACTAAACCCTGGGTCTATTAAAAGGAAAAGAAAAGCTTTCCGGAACTATGAGCTCTCTGATTCAGGTTTTAAGAGTTGTAGTACATGGGCCGGTGCTGTAGCTCACTAGGTTAATCCTCCACCTGTGGTGCCAGCACCCTGGGTTCAAGTCCCAGCTGGGACACCAGATTCTGTCCTGGTTGCTCCTCTTCCAGTCCAGCTCTCTGCTGTAGCCCGGGAAGGCATTGGAGGATGGCCCAAGTGCTTGGGCCCTGCACCCCATGGGAGACCAGGAGAAGCACCTGGCTCCTGGCTTTGGATCTGCACAGCGCGCCGGCCTTAGTGGCCATTTCGGGGGTGAACCAATGGAAGGAAGACCTTTCTCTCTGTCTCTTTAACTCTGCCTGGCAAAAAAAAAAAAAAATAGTTGTAGTACATGTTAAAGTTTTAATTTTGCTTGAGTTGAAGTTGGATGAACTATTATTCAGATTTTTAAAATTTATTTGTGAGGTAGAGTTACATACAATGAGAGAGAGAGACTGAGAGAAAAGTCTTTCATCCACTTCCCAAATGGCCACAATGGCCAGAGCTGAGCCGATCCAAAGCCAGAAGCCAGGAGCTTCTTCCAGGTCTTCCACACGGGTGTAGGGGCCCAAGCGTTTGGGCCATCTTCTACTGATTTCCCAGGCCACAGCAGAGAGCTGAATCGGAAGAGGAGCAGCCTAGCCTACAACCGGTGCCAATATGGGATGCTGCCGCCACAGGCAGAGGATTAACTCATTGCACCATCACGCTGGCCCCAGTTGGATGAACTTTACTGAATGGCTAATATTAGGTATTTACTTAGGGTGGACACAATATTAGAAAGCTTATAAAATGAGCATATTATTCATAAATAAGAGTTTGGCAATGATTCTTCAGCAAGATTTGGAAAGTCGTAAGATAAGCAAGCCCTTTTAGGAATTCATAATATAGTCTACATGGAATGTTCTCTTTTCTCCTTACACAATTATATTCTTGTTTGAGAGACAGGGAAACAGGAAAAGGAGAAGAAAGGAGAGAAAGAGAAAGAGAGATCCCATCTGCTGGGTCATTCTCCAAACCTATAAAGGCTGGGTTGTGCTAAGCCAAAGTTGGGAGCTGGGAACCCAATGCAGATCTTCCATGTACTTGAGCCACCACCACTGCCTCTTGGGCTCTTTATTAGCAGGAAGCTGGAACTGAGAGTGGAGTAGGACTCAAATCCAGGCACCCTGATCTGGGATGAAGTTATACCAATCAGTGGCTTAACTGCCAGGCCAAATGATCAACCCCTCAAATTCTGTAAACCTTTTCATCTTCAAGTGACTTCCCAGGTTATTTCAAAATAAACAAAACAGTTTTAGTTACAAGGAAAAAATTTATCCATATGAATAACACTATCTTAAATCTGGATCACTGAAAAGGCTTTGTTGTTTAAGGTGTATATATCTCAGAACAAAACCACTGTGTGTTTTTCCCAAAGCTGTGACATGAAGGATGGAAAGTAGTTGCTTTGTTTTACTTTTTAAAATTGAATAGCATTGATATTTGCATCAGAAATTCTTAGGTATCTATGCTAAGAGAAAATTTATATGCTAGCTAAATTAACTTAAAGGAATAATAGTTTTCATGCAGTAGAAAACTCAAATAATGTGACATGGTCTAACAAGTCAGTGTTTCTAAATGGCAATTAAAGTAACACATTTATGGGAAAAAGAAAAACCTCTTTGTCCCTGTATGCTACCTAATCCAGAATAAAAATTACAGGAAAATCCTGAGGATTAGCAAACACACTGAGTTTTAAAAGTATTCTTCCATGCTTACAGAGAACATAGAATTGAAACATAAATCATAACATATCATACTGGAAGCATTTTTATGATATCCACAAAATAACAAAGAGAAAGTGTTGAGCAAACTTTGGCAATTGTGCACACTAACCTGTGAGTGCAGGAATACAGTTGACCATGAGATGTAGCAAACCAGCTGCACTCAGTCTCTACATCACCATGAAGACCCCATGGCATCTGTGGCATAACTATTAGCAGGATGTAAACACTGAGAGAAGCCACATTGGGCCAACAGGATCACAATGATATCAGCTCATCTTCAAAATCAGATGGTTGCTGCACACAGAGACATGTGTAAGGAAGAAACTGCTTTTTAGATCACTGTTCTAAAATCGCCCAGAAACTCCTCATACACTGGAACCAAAGAAGCCTTAGAATGTTTGAACTATAAGCAATCTCAGAGGTTATCAAATGACAGCATTTGCATTTTGCCATGACATATTTAACCATGTTTGAAATGGCATATGCATGAGGAGGTACAATTTAAATTGCATTTTCATGCATATATGGTTTATTCTAGAACAAATTTTCATTAACCACATTTCAACACTTAGTTCCTATTTCTAAGATAAATGTTGTGTTAATTTTTAATATTGTGTTAATATTTAATATTGTGAAATATTTTCATTTTCTTCAGTCTTTACTTTGAGAGATGGTTTGATATTGCTGTATGTCTGAAATCAGGTATCTAGCAAGATAAAGGAATGCTACTTTTAAATTTTTTTCATTTTATTAAGATTTTTTTCAAACTTCATTCATTTAGTATATACAAATTTAGTGGTGATTCTTCTCCCCCCACCTCCCACCTACCCATACTCCCACAAAAGGAATGGTACTTCAATTCCTTTCCAATTACTTTCAAGAGCTGCTGATCTCCCTCAGAAAAAGAAGAAACCTCTGACAACCTGGGGAAGAAACATGCAAAGTACACTTCACTGTGGCTCAGGGGTCCTACTGTTCTCCCATGCAAAGGCAAATAGAAGGCATAGTCAAGGTATTCCTCTCTTACCAAAACTTATCAAGAGTACTAACAGAATTCATGGTCAAGTATATGCACCCACAATACACACAAAAACCTCATGCCTTCTATAAGCTATCCAAATTTTTAATTCTAATTTTAAATTGGTTTTTAACAAATTCAATGTAATTTATACATACAATTCTTAAGCACACAATGATATCCCTTCTTCCCTCCCTCCCCTTTACTTCCTCCCATTCTCTTGCCTCCTCCCCCTCTTTTTTTCTTTTTGACATAACATTTTAAAATTACATTACAGTAAAAAGGCTTAATGCTTTTAATTTATTTATTTATATTTGAAAGATAGAGAGAGACTGTCCATCTGCTTTCTCACTCCCCAAATATCCACAACAACCAGGGCTGGACTAGGGAAAGATAGGAGCCCAGAACACCATCCAGGTCTCCCACATAAATCATGTCAGTAATTCAGTGGCAGCGATTCAAGTATTTGAGCTGTCACTGCTGCCTCCTGAGGTATGCATTAGCAGGAAGCTGGAATTGGAAGTGGAGCTGGGACTCCAACCCATGCACTCCAATATGGGATGCAGTCGTCCCAAACAGCAACTTAACCTTTGTCAAAATGTCCACTCCAAGACTCTTCATAATAGTCATTTTTTTAAGGATTTCATTCACTTAATTACTTTAATCCATTCATTTAATTCATTTATATAAATACTTCTCATTCTGTATATAATACTGCCCAACATAATTACTCTCCTCTCAAAAAACCTTAAAGAAAGCAAAATCTCAATGCCTTTAGTACATATTATCATTCTTAGTTTTTACAGAAGGAAATTTAATTTTTTTACTCATTTTGAAGTGCTCTGGGCTACAAATTAATTTTTTTAGAATATGGGGCTGGCATTGTGGTATGGCAGGTGAAGCTGCTGCTTGTGATGCCAGTATCCCATATGAATCCCAGCTGCTGCTCCACTTCCGATCCAGATCTTTGCAAATACACCTGGAAAAGCAACAGAAGATGACCCAAGAACTTGGGCCCCTGCCACCCATGTGGGAGACTCAGATGGAGTTCCAGGTTCCTGGCTTTGGCCTGGCCCAGCCCTGGCTGTTGAAGCCATTTGGAGAGTGGACAAGTGGATGAGAGATCGATCGATCAATCAATCTATCTATCTATCTATCTTCTTCTTCTTCTTCTTCTTCTTCTTCCCCTTCCTCCTCCTCCTCCTCCTCCTCTTCTTCTTCTTCTTCTTTCCTCTCTCTCTCTCTCTATAACTCTGCCTTACAAATAAATTAAAATAAATCTTTTTTTTTATCTTTTATTTAATGAATATAAATTTCCAAAGTACGACTCATGGGTTACAATGGCTTTCCCCCCATACTGTCCCTCCCACCCACAACCCTCCACTTTCCCACTCCCTCTCCCCTTCCATTCACATCAAGATTCATTTTCGATTATCTTAATATACAGAAGATCAGCTTAGTATACCTTAAGTAAGGATTTCAACCGTTTGTTCCCACACAGAAACATAAAGTGAAAAATAATAGATGATTTTTTTTTAAATCATGATGAAATCAGATCAGACCTATTGTCATGTTTAATTCCAGTGAGAGTCAAGTTGGGAATTGATAATTTCTTTTTTTTTTTTTTTTTTTTTTACAGAAGATCAGTTTAGTGTACATTAAGTAAAGATTTCAGTCGTTTGCACCCCCATAGAAACACAAAGTGAAATATACTGTTTGAGTACTCGTTATAGCATTAAGCCTCAGTGTACAGCACGTTAAGGACAGAGATCCTACATGAGGAGTAAGTGCACAGTGACTCCTGTTGTTGACTTTACCAATTGACACTCCTGTTTATGGCATCAGTAATCTCCCTATGCACCAGTTATGAGTTTCCAAGGCTATGGAAGCCCCTTGAGTTCTCCGACTCTTATCTTGTTTAGACACGGTCATAGTCAAAGTGGAGGTTCTCTCCTCCCTTCAGAGAAAGGCACCTCCCTCTTTGATGACCTGTTCTTTCCACTGGGATCTCACTCACAGAGATCTTTTTGCCAGAGTGTCTTGGCTTTCCATGCCTGAAATACTCTCATGGGCTTTTCAGCCAGATCCGAGTGCCTTTAGGGCTGATTCTGAGGCCAGAGTACTATTTAGGACATCCGCCATTCTATGAGTCTGCTGAGTATCTCACTTCCCATGTTGGATCACTCTCCCCTTTATTTATTCTATCTGTTGGTGTTAGCAGATACTAGACTTGTTTATGTGCTCCCTTTGACTCTTAGTCCTTTCATTATGATCAATTGTGAACTGAAATTGATCACTTGGAGTAGTGAGATGGCATTGGCACATGCCACCTTGATGGGATTGAATTGGAATCCCCTGGTATGTTTCCAACTCTACCAATTGGGGCAAGTCAGCCCGAGCATGCCCCAAATTATACATCTCTTCCCTCTCTTATTCCCACTCTTATGTTTAACAGGGATCACATTTCAGTTAATTTTTAACACTTAAGAATAACTGTGTGATAATTACAGAATTAAACCAGTCATATTAAGTAGAACAGACAAAAAAAAATACTATGAGGGATAATGTATTAAGTTGTCCATTAGCAGTCAGGGCTATGCTGATCAAGTCACCATTTCTCATAGTGTCCATTTCACTTCAGGAGGTTTCCTTTTTGGTGTTCAGTCAGTTGTCACCGATCAGGGAGAACATATGGTATTTGTCCCTTTGGGACTGGCTTACTTCACTCAGCATGATGTGTTCCAGATTCCTCCATTTTGTTGCAAATGACTGGATTTCGTTGTTTCTTACTGCGGTATAGTGCTCTAAAGAATACATATCCCATAATTTCTTTATCCAGTCTACCGTTGATGGGCATTTAGGTTGGTTCCAGGTCTTGGCTATTGTGAATTGTGCTGCAATAAACATTAGGGTGCAGACCGCTTTTTTGTTTATCAATTTAAACTCCTTTGGGTAAATTCCAAGGAGTGGGATGGCTGGGTCGAATGGTAGGGTTATATTCAGGTTTCTGAGGAATCTCCAGACTGATTTCCATAGTGGCTTGACCAGTTTGCATTCCCACCAACAGTGGGTTAGTGTCACTTTTTCCCCACATCCTCGCCAGCATCTGTTGTTGGTAGATTTCTGTATGTGAGCCATTCTAAGCGGGGTGAGGTGAAACCTCATTGTGGTTTTGATTTGCATTTCCCTGATTGCTAGTGACCTTGAACATTTTTTCATGTGCCTGTTGGCCATTTGGATTTCCTCTTTTGAAAAATGTCTATTGAAGTCCTTGGCCCATCTCTTAAGTGGGTTGTTGGTTTTGTTTTTGTGGAGTTTCTTGATCTCTTTGTAGATTCTGGTTATTAACCCTTTATCTGTTGCATAGTTTGCAAATATTTTTTCCCATTCTGTCGGTTGGCTCTTCACTCTCCTGACTGTTTCTTTTGCAGTACAGAAACTTCTCAATTTGATGCAATCCCAATAGTTGATTTTGGCTTTGACTGTCTGTGCCTCCCGGGTCTTTTCCAGAAATTCTTTGCCTGTGCCAATATCTTGAAGGGTTTCTCCAATGTTCTCTAATAACTTAATGGTGTCAGGACGTAGATTTAGGTCTTTAATCCACGTTGAGTGGATTTTTGTGTAAGGTGTAAGGTAGGGGTCTTGCTTCATGATTCTGCACGTGGAAATCCAGTTTTCCCAGCACCATTTATTGAATAGACTGTCCTTGCTCCAGGAATTAGTTTTAGATCCTTGATCAAATATAAGTTGGCTGTAGATGTTTGGGTTGATTTCTGGTGTTTCAATTCTGTTCCATTGGTCTATCCATCTGTTTCTGTACCAGTACCATGCTGTTTTGATTACAACTGCCCTGTAGTATGTCCTGAAGTCTGGTATTGTGATGCCTCCGGCTTTGTTTTTGTTGTACAAGATTGCTTTAGCTATTCGAGGTCTCTTGTGCCTCCATATGAATTTCAGCATCATTTTTTCTAGATCTGCAAAGAATGTCTTTGGTATCTTGATTGGGATTGCATTGAATCTATAAATTGCTTTTGGGAGAATGGACATTTTGATGATGTTGATTCTTCCAATCCATGAGCATGGAAGATTTTTCCATTTTTTGGTATCCTCTTCTATTTCTTTCTTTAAGGTTTTGTAATTTTCATCGTAGAGATCTTTAACGTCCTTGGTTAAGTTTATTCCAAGGTATTTGATTGTTTTTGTAGCTATTGTGAATGGGATTGATCTTAGCAGCTCTTTCTCAGTCATGGCATTGCTTGTGTATACAAAGGCTGTTGATTTTTGTGCATTGATTTTATATCCTGCCACTTTGCCAAACTCCTCTATGAGTTCCAATAGTCTCTTAGTAGAGTTCTTTGGATCCTCTAAGTACAGAATCATATCGTCTGCAAAGAGGGATAGTTTGACTTCTTCCTTCTTGATTTGTATTCCTTTGATTTCTTTTTCTTGTCTGATGGCTCTGGCTAAAACTTCCAGAACTATGTTAAATAGCAGTGGTGAGAGTGGGCATCCCTGCCTGGTGCCAGATTTCAGTGGAAATGCTTCCAACTTTTCCCCATTCAATAGGATGCTGGCTGTGGGTTTTTTATAAATTGCTTTGATTATATTGAGGAATGTTCCTTCTATACCCAATTTGCTTAGAGTTTTCATCATGAAAGGGTGTTGAATTTTATCAAATGCTTTCTCTGCATCAATTGAGATAATCATATGGTTTTTCTTCTGCAGTCTGTTAATGTGGTGAATCACATTGATTGATTTGCGAATGTTGAACCATCCCTACATACCAGGGATGAATCCCACTTGGTCTGGGTGGATGATTTTCCTGATGTGTTGTTGTATTCTATTGGCCAGAATTTTATTGAGGATTTTTGCGTCTATGTTCATCAGGGATATTGGTCTGTAATTTTCTTTCAGTGCTGCATCTTTCTCTGGCTTAGGGATTAAGGTGATGCTGGCTTCATAGAAAGAATTTGGGAGGATTCCCTCTTTTTCGATTGTTCTGAATAGTTTGAGAAGAAATGGGATTAGTTCTTCTTTAAATGTCTGGTAGAATTCAGCAGTGAATCCATCTGGTCCTGGGCTTTTCTTTGTTGGGAGGGCCTTTATTACTGTTTCAATTTCTGTTTCAGTTATGGGTCTATTTAGGTTTTCGATGTCTTCATGGTTCAATTTTGGTAGATTGCATGTGTCCAGGAATCTATCCATTTCTGATAGGTTTTCCTGTTTGCTGGCATACAGGTCCTTGTAGTAATTTCTGATGATTCTTTTTATTTCTGTGGTGTCTGTTGTTACGTTTCCTTTTTCATCTCTGATTTTATTGATTTGGGTCTTTTCTCTTCTTTTTTTAGTTAGTTGGGCCAATGGGGTGTCAATTTTGTTTATTTTTTCAAAAAACCAGCTTCTCGCTTGCCTGATTTTTTGTAATTTTTTTTGGATTCAATCCTGTTAATTTCTTCTCTGGTTTTAATTATTTCTCTTCTCCTACTAGATTTGGGTTTGGTTTGCTGCAGTTTTTCTAGGTCCTTGAGGTGCGCTGAAAGCTCATTTATTTGGTACCTTTCCAATTTCTTGGTATAGGCACCTATTGCTATAAATTTGCCTCTCAATACTGCTTTTGCTGTATCCCATAAGTTTTGATATGTTGTGTTGTTGTCTTCATTTACTTCCAGAAAGTTTTTGATTTCTCTTTTGATTTCTTGAATGACCCAGTGTTCATTCAGGAGCATGTTGTTCAGTCTCCATGTGTTTGCATACTTTCTGGGGTTTCCTGAGTTGCTAATTTCCAGCTTCATCCCGCTGTGGTCTGAGAAGCTGCATGGTATGATTCTAATTCTTTTAAATTTGCTGAGACTTGCTTTATGGCCTAGTATGTGGTCAATCCTAGAGAAGGTTCCATGCGCTGCTGAGAAGAATGTGAAGTCTGTAGATGTAGGGTTGAAAGTTCTGTAGATATCTGTTAGATCCATTTGGGCAATAGTGTCAATTAAATCTGCTGTTTCCTTGTTGATCTTCTGTCCAGATGATCTGTCTATTTCTGAGAGTGGAGTATTGAAGTCCCCCAGTACTATTGTATTGGAATCTAAATCTCCCTTTAAGTCCCTTAACATATCTTTTAAATAGACCGGTGCCCTGTAATTAGGTGCATATACATTTATAATAGTTACATCTTCCTGTTGAATTGAACCCTTAATCATTATATAGTGTCCCTCTTTGTCTCTCTTAACAGTTTTTGTATTAAAGTTTATTTTGTCTGATATTAATATGGCTACACCTGCTTTTTTTTGGTTTCTGTTGGCATGGAATATCTTTTTCCAACCTTTCACTTTCAGTCTGCATGCCTCTTTGTTAGAGAGATGTGTTTCTTGTAGGCAACAAATAGTTGGGTTGTGTTCTGTGAGCCAGTCAGCTAAACGGTGTCTTTTAACTGAAGAATTCAGACCATTAATGTTCAATGTGACTATTGATACATAGTGACTTTGCCCTGCCATTTTCCCGGAAATATTTTCTAGTATATGCTTTGAGCTTCCCATGCTCTTTTACTGGTAGGTGTTCTTCCTTTCCCTTCTTTCATATTGATGGCCGTGTTTCTGTGTTTCTGAGTGTAGCACATCTTTAAGTATCTTTTGCAGGGCCGGACGAGTGGCCACAAAGTCTTTCAATTTCTCTTTGCTATGAAAGGTCTTTATTTCACCTTCATTCACAAATGAGAGCTTGGCAGGATATAATATTCTGGGCTGGCAATTTTTCTCTCTTAGCACCTGTGCTATGTCTCGCCATTCCCTCCTAGCTTGTAGGGTTTCTGATGAGAAGTCAGCTGTGAGTCTGATTGGAGATCCTCTGAGAGTAATCTGACGTTTCTCTCTTGCACATTTTAGGATCTTTTCTTTATGTTTCACTGTGGTAAGTTTAATTACCACGTGTCGTGGTGAGGATCTCTTTTGGTCATGTTTATTTGGGGTTCTATGAGCTTCCTGTACTAGGATATCTCTGTCCTTCTCCAAACCTGGAAAGTTCTCTGCTAGTATCTCACTAAAAAGGCCTTCCAATCCTTTCTCTCTCTCCATGCCTTCAGGAACTCCTAGAACTCGAATGTTGGTTTTTTTAATAGTATCCTGTAGATTCCCAACAATATTTTTTAGGTTTCTAATTTCCTCTTCTTTTCTTTGGTTTGACTGTATGTTTTCCTGTGCTCTATCTTCTAAGTCCGATATTCTCTCTTCTGCTTCACCCATTCTGTTTTTAAGGATTTCTAATGTGTTTGTCATTTGATCTATTGAGCTCTTCATTTCATTTTGATTTCTCTTCACTATAACACTTTCCTGTTCTACTAGTTTCTGAGTTTCATTTTGACTCTTCCTTAAAATTTCGTTTTCACGAGAGAGATTTTCAATCTTGTCCATTAAGGATTTCTGTAGTTCAAGGATTTGCTTTTGAAAACTTCTAAATGTTCTTATCATAAATTTTTTGAAATCCGTATCTTGCATTTCTTCTATCTCATCATCTTCATACTCTTGGCTTGGGGTGTTTTGCTTATTTGGAGGCATCATAGTGTCATCGTTGATCTTGCTCCCTCTATTTCTGTGTTTGTTACTCGGCATAGTTAATTCTTCTTGCGTCACTGTGCTTTTTTTTTTTTTTTTTATACTGTGTCCGTGTTAAGTGGACTGCCTGCTGTTGGAGGAGCCTTGGAGGCTTGAGATGGGTGCGGCCTGAGAGCTCTGCCTGGTTCTTCCAGGTTAAGGGTGTGCAAAGGTGACACCCTCAGGTTATGCGTGGTAAATCTCTCTCTT
Organism: Oryctolagus cuniculus; assembly: GCF_964237555.1. Classification (NCBI taxonomy): domain Eukaryota; kingdom Metazoa; phylum Chordata; class Mammalia; order Lagomorpha; family Leporidae; genus Oryctolagus; species Oryctolagus cuniculus. The sequence continues at coordinate 68,575,224 of NC_091441.1, forward strand.
TTTATTTATTTATTTATTTTATTTATTCAGGGGGTAAGTAACACCGCAGGGCATGGCTGTGCAGAATTGATGGTATTTAGCTTCCAGTCTTTGGCTCCTCTGGACTCCCACTGGGTTGCCTAAGCTACTGAATTGTAGTGACTCAGTTCCTTAGCTCTCCCCCATTGATATGTAAATCCAGAGAGCAGGCCTGCTCTTTGTCTCTTGGGAATTCTTCTAGCCTTGCAGCCTTGTAACCTTTGCAAGGTTAGGGGGAAGAGAAACCCCGAAGCTTTTTTTTTTTCCTTCTTTCCGGTAGTGAGTTTGCTGCACTTTCCGGCCCCCCTCTAGATTCTGACCCCCGTTTCCCCACCAATGTCTCGGGTTATTGAGCTCACCTCCCCTTCCAGCGCTGATGTGTGGACTCGGAGCCCTGAGCGTCCCAAGTCTCCCCGCTGTTGTCTGTGTGGCATGCACTCCCCTTGGAGCACTGGGGCTTCTGCTGCTCGGTCCCGCGACTTGGCTTCCGCGCGGTGGGCGACCTTGTTCTCCCAGTAGGTCCTCCGATTCACGATTCCCGTGCAATTTTTTCCTGGTTCTTTTTTCTGCGGCTACCGTAACTCCCCTTTTATTAAATTAAATTTTCCCGGACTATCGGTGCGCGCCCTCACTATTCCGCCATCTTGGCTCCGCCTTTAAAATAAATCTTAAAAAATAATATGTGTGACTGTTTTCTCAGCTTCTACCCACTACCTAGAACTGATACAGCAGTGGTCAGTGCCAGGACTGGTTAGCATTAGGGCCTCTTCTCTACAGTGGCCAAAAAAACAGGCCTCACTGGTAAAAAAAGAAAAATAAAACTAAAATAAAATTAGCTGATATTTAAGGACTCTGAGCACAAATCTAACTGGGCAGGGGGGATAGTAGGGTGGGAAACATCACTATGTCACTAAATCTGTATATAGGAAATACATAAAATGTGTATACCTTAAATAAAACTAAAAAAGAAACAGACCATTTCTGGTTTTAAGGTAACTTTGGCCATGTTTACTCATTGCAAAACCCGTAGTTGTAGTTATTCTAAAATTTATGAGATCTCTATCACACATGTTGCTACTTCTTCACTTTAACTTTTATCAATCCCCAGGCCCACTCCAGCATTGATTGGAGAATGCTAAATGCTAACAGTGGGTTCTAAGCCAAGTCGAAAAGTATTCACTTGGTTACTCAGGAGGTGACAAGTCTTCTTAGAGTGAAGACTGAACAAACAATATTCAAGGAAGTCTAGTTCCTTGGGATATAAGAAATATCTATTTGGCTCCACTCCTCCAGAACAGTTAGCAAACATACTTTTCAGTTGAAAATGAATTATCTGCTCCCTCCTGCTCTCAGCAAAATACCTGAAAGGTTTATATAGGGTTCTGATTCAGGGATGGGAACAAAGAGATTGTGCTTCAAGTAAATTTTCCTGTAGTCAATTTGTTTTTATATTTCTAGTTAGATGACTCAAGGAGCATAGCCCATTCGGTTCTACTCAAATCAGAGGAAGAAGTTACTTCAAGGCTCACAGTCACAAATATCCTCACTTAATGGAACGATAACCCTGTGCCAGGAAAGGTAGAAGAACTGCCAGGTTTTTCTGGATCTTTTGTGATCAGCTACAGCCTCTGAAAAACTCTCACCTTCTGAGAAAAACTAGCTGAACGCACTTGGAGAAATTCCTATCATCCAAGGCACTTCCAATACAAATATATAGAAAACACGCACCCTGTTAGAGAATTTTCTAATGCAGACTTTATGTGTGGATGGTAATTTGAAGACTTCAGAGAACAGGTTCAAAAGTTAATCAAAATAAAAGATAAACTTGTAGATTTCCTGGCTTTCTCTCTTGTGATTTGAGCTGATAATTGCCTGGGACTTTTTGGAAATTTGTTTCTCTGAGATTGAAGTTTCTGATATGCATAACCTAGGATTTAGGCAGCCTGAAGTTGATATAAAGGTAGTAACCAATACAAATAAATTTTAAATTAAAATATAACCTGATACAGGTAATTTTAATTTGATTTCACTTCTCTGTTAGTTACTTTATTAGAGCTGAAAATCTTTGAGGCATGTGAGAAATTTAGAGCATTTTTTTGGCATCGTGTAAGTTAATCTATGCTACAGAAATGACCTTAAATTTCTCTACTGGTGCATTTTGGAATTTTTTTAACTTCAGCATTTTTGTGGGTGAACTAATTCTGGTGACATTACCTAATGGTGACCATGAAGAATACCTTCTATGAATAAATTCTTTATCTTGACCAAATGAATATAACCTGCTCTTTGAACCTCACATGCAGATCCGCACAGGAATTATTATTGCAACTGATTGTTTACAGGTATTTCAAAAAGCTCCTCAGAAAGTAGAGTTAAAAATATACTTCTTGAAATGCAAAAAAAAAAAAAAAACTGTATCCATGCGTTTTCCATGAACTTTTTGGAGACAGCTTATGACATGGTCAAGAATAGAGGGAAGTCACAATACACACAGGAATATCCCAAGTCAGTTGATGTCAGAATCATAAAGTTATAGGATTTTCAATCAATAATTGAAGTTAAACATCATACAAACTGAACTCCAAAGAAACTGAGGCACAATTTTCCTCAGATAAAAAGAAAACTGTCCAGTATAATATGCAATTATTCTGAAAAATGTCTTTTATTCTTAAAACATGTAACAAATTATTTTAAAAATAAATATAGTGTCTTACAGTTAGTTTTGCAAAGTATAGTTGCTTAAATTGGATTTTTGGATGTGCTGGGACCTAGAAAATGGACTCAGCCTCCAAACTTGGGTTTTAGTGCAGCACAGAAAGAAGTGACCTGCCCAAAGCCAACAAGCAGAACTTTAAGGATGGCTTTCAGGCACCCTGATTGGTGGGGAAAATGGGTTTGGGGAAAACACCCAGAGAACTAGAGGGGCAGTTTTGTCAGATTTGCTGCTCAGCAAATTTACAGAAAAAATGATTTGCTAGTTCCTCTTTCTTTCGTGATTCAACATCAGGCACTTTCCCCATGCTTGCATCAACAACTGAACACACAACCTTTTAGTGTCCTGTTTATAATAATCCATTATTTAAGGAGCTTATACATTGCTACAACTACCTTCTCCCTCACATTACTACTGCATGTGGAAGCAAGTACTCAGCAAGCAATTACATTAAGGGACAGTGAGATAAGAACCTTATTCATCTTAAACAATTAGGAAGGAGTATGTCCATCTATTGGTTGACTCTCAGGGGTGAGCTGGTGTTGGAAAATAGAACATTCCTGGAAAGGCAATATTGCAGTCAAAAATGTGTCTCTGCAGAGAAATTTGTGTTCCTCTGGACTTCTGGCTTATTATTTAACCCCACTGAACCTCAATTTCCTCATTGATGAAATACACATTTTCATACTTTCCTGGTTAATGTGATGAGGATTCAAGAAAATATATATAAAGACATAATCAAGCTGGCGTTGTGGCTCACTAGGCTAATCCTCTGCCTGTGGCATCGGCACCCAGGGTTCTAGTCCCAGTTGGGGCACCGGATTCTGTCCCAGTTGCTCCTCTTCCAGTCCAGCTCTCTGCTGTGGCCAGGGAGTGCAGTGGAGGATGGCCCAAGTGCTTGGGCCCTGCACCCGCATGGGAGACCAGGAGGAAGCACCTGGCTCCTGGCTTCGGATCGGCGCAGCTCACAGGCCACAGCAGCCATTTGGGGGGGTGAACCAACAGAAGGAAGACCTTTCTCTCTGTCTCTCTCTCTTTAAAAAAATAAAAAAAGACATAGTCAAGAGCTTAACCCATCAACAGTAGGGATCAGTTTTGGGAACAGTATCAGCCCCAGTAGCCTTAACAACAATGCTTCCTTGGAAATTACTGTAAAAATGAACACACAGATCCAGGATTCATTTTTAAAGTAAATGAAAAATGCTTCTATAGGAGAGGGTGTTCCCAAGAGATCTGTAAGATGTCATCAGATATTAATGATTTTGGGGGGAAGAAAAATGTGGATGAGGGGTTCTTCTGGACATGTAACTTTGGATAGTGTGAGTTAGCAAAGAATAACACTTTCTTAATAAATATTTCTTTGGGATTTAATATGATAAGGAACATTTCTACATGGGTATTAGAATACAAAATTATGCCCCCAAAATGAATACAGAATTATGGTTTGGTTTGGTTTTACTTTTAGATTAAGAAATCAAAGAAAAAAAGATTTATTTGAAAGGCAGAGTTAGAGAGAGAGAGAGAGAATATCTTCTTGCCTCTGGTTTAATCTCCAAATGGCCTCAGTAGTGTCAGCGGTAGGCCAGGTTGACACCAGGACCCTAGGACTCCATCCATGTCTTCCACATGGTTTCTAGGGATCCAAGCACTTTAATCAACTGCTGATGCTCTCCCAGGCATTATAGCAGGGAGCTGGATCAGAAATAGAGCAGCTGGACTCAAACTGATACACACTCACATGAGATGCTGGCCTTGGAGGGAACAGCTTAACCTGCTACTTCAATTGCTTTTCAGAGGCTTCTGATTTATTAAAAAAAACATTTTGGAAATTAATGCTCCAAAGATACAAGTGATCACAAGAAAATTAATTTGACAATATAAATTTAATGACAGTAAATTTCAACACGAAAGAGAATTCTATTTTAATAGCTTTAGAAATGCCATCTGCAGCCCTGCTCATCTCTTTCTGACTCTTTGTATAATCTAAGTTATATACCTACAAATTCATACATTTGTTGTGCGGAGGGGGTCATAGGTTGGGCAGTACTTGTCTCAAAAACTGCTGCCAGCACAGCTTTGGAGTTTGGTGATACCGTCAATTCAGTCCTCAATCACAAAAACAGGAATCCGACCTCCCAACGAGGACATTCAGGTTGGGCCAGAGCAGTGTTGGGTCTTGGCAGAAATGAACAGAATTCCCTTCTGCAGAGTTCTGCACAGACTTTCATTACCTGGGTCATAAATTAATATTCTGTATATCAAAAGCCTTACAAATTGATCTGAAAACATACTCTTTAGTTCCTGCCCCTAACCCTCTCTACACTGCAGAAGAAAAATAAGAGCAAAAGGGACCAAATGCAGAATGAGTGCGAGACCACCCTTGTATTGATTCAGGAAAAATCCAAGACCATCAGTTGGCAAGTCTGAAGGAGGCTCACTGGTCCACAAATTGCAAACAGCCCAGTTCTAACTCACACTTTCTCTTTCTTAATGAGAATAGATAGTAAACAAGAACATGAATGGAGAGAGGGGAAGTGGTATGTGCAAAGGCAGGAACCAGGGGTGAAAATAACTCCATGCATGATATTTAAGGGAAGATGAGTTTACATTTACCCATAAACACCTCTGCCTCAAAGACTGTGACCAGCAGTCTAATCCACCGTTCTTTTTAATCACCAAGTACAGAAGAAAAGATACTGCTTGAAGGAATAGCCTTTCGAACTGTATGCATCCCACACAGGGCAAAATCAGTGAGCGTTCTCTCACTGATTTATTTTACTTATTTGAAAGACAGAGTTACAGAGCAAGGTAGAGCAAAAGAGAGAGAGAGAGACAGAGAGAGAGAGAGAGAGAGAGAGAGAGAGGTAGAAACAGAGAGAGGGGTCCTTCATCTGCTGGTTCACTCCCCAAATGACCACAATGGCCAGAGCTGAGCCAAACTGAAGCCAGGAGCTTCCTCCGGGTCTCCCACATGTGTGCAGGGGCCCAAGGACTTGGGCCATCTTCTACTGCTTTCTCAGACCATAGCAGAGAGCTGGAGCAGAAGTGGAGTAGCTGGGACTCAAACCAGCCCCCATATGGGGTGCCAGCACTGCAGGCCGTGGCTTTAACCCTCTGTGCAAGAGCGCTGGCTCCAAGTGAGTGTTCACTTTATGCTAGGCACTATTCTAGATGGTGCTGACATACCAACAAATCAAGCAAAATCCTTGTCCCCATAGAGCATGTATTCTATTATGATTACCAACAATAAAAGGTCTCTGGTGTTAGGTTTGACGTTGTAGCTGCTTAGATCAGGTTGGAATGAGTTTTTCTAAGGGGCTTGCATCATGGTGCAGTGGGTTAAGCTGCTACCTGTTACAACAGCTTACCATATCAGAATGTCAGGTTGAGTCCTGACTGCTCCACTTCCAATCCAACTCCCTGCTAATGGGCCAGGGAAAGCAGCAGAAGACAGCCCAAGTAATTGGGCCCCTGCCACCCACGTGGGAGACCAAGCTAGAGTTCTTGGCTACTGGTTTCAGCCTGGCCCTGCCCCAACCAATGCGGCCATTTACACAGAGAAGTAGCAGATGCAAGACCTTTCTCTTGGGCTGGCACTGTGGCATAGCAAGTAAAGCCGCCACCTGCAGTGTCAGCATCCCATATGGACACCGGTCAAGTCCCGGCTGCTCCACTTCTGATCCAGCTCTCTGCTGTGGCCTAGGAAAGCACTGGAGGATGGCCCAAGTCCTTGGGCCCCTGCACCCACATGGGAGACCCGGAGGAAGCTCCTGGCTCCTGGCTTTGGATCGGCTCAGCTCCAGCAGTTGCGGCCAACTGGGGAGTGAACCAGCAGATGGAAGACACCTCTCTCTCTCTCTCTCTCTCTCCCTCTCTCTCTCTCTCCTCTCCCTCTCATTCTATCTGTGTAACTCTGACCTTCAAATATATAAATAAATCTTTAAAAAAAGACCTTTCTCTCTGCCTCTCCCTGTCTTTTAAATAAATAAAATAAATATTGTTAAAAAATAAGAGGTTTTTTTTTTTTTTTTTTTTTTAAGCAATATCAGAGGGGAGGCACATTGCCCAGGAACCACAGTCCAAGACAGAGTCCTTAGGGCTGTCAGGAAAACATGAAGTCTGAAGACACTTGACACTGGCTCCATGGTGTGCAGGTGTATGTGTATGTGTGGCTCTCTATGAACCTGCCACGACTGGAGCAGCTATCAAAGATAATCACACCAAGAAGACTGATGCAAGTTTGCCAATCTCCATCTTTGTTTGAGGCCTGGTTTAAATAAAAATGCAACAAGAAATGAAAATAAATTGATAGCCATGAAGTACTTTGTGAAAGCAACGTTGCTGTCTCTGTTGTAAGTCTGATTAGTTCCATTAACTATTTACAGAAGCTTTGCTAATTGCAAGGGCACTTGGGCAATCCTCAGAGGGTGCATGTTTTAATGAGTAGAAATTCTGAGTCTAATGACACAGTTGTAAAGTATGTTGGGGGAGTAAAGTGGTGAAGGAAATTTGCAGGTCCTGAGAGTGCTTGCCTGGTTTAAAGACAGCCCCTGAACTTGCACTCAGGACTGTGCCCCTGGTCTCAACACAGTTCACTGAACCAGGAGGACACCACATCCAAGTTTGGAAAACTAGAGGCCATTTGTAACTGTAGCTATCTAACTCCTTAGAATGTGATCATCTCTTAATTCTCTGATTAACTGATGAGAGATTGTTGTCCTCATTTTAAGACACAAACTTTTCACAATGGACTTTCTCCATCCCCAAGTACAAATGATGATGCCTTCCTTTTCCATGATCAACAATTTGGCAGTACTCCAAAGCTGATTTGAGAAGATAAGCTCTCTGAACCCCATGGCAAAACTCTAGTCCACCATATCTAACTCATGCTCTGAGTTCATTAAGAAAAAATAATAATAGGCCGGCGCCGCGGCTCACTGGGCTAATCCTCTGCCTAGCGGCGCCGGCACACCGGGTTCTAGTCCCGGTCGGGGTGCCGGATTCTGTCCCGGTTGCCCCTCTTCCAGGCCAGCCCTCTGCTGTGGCCAGGGAGTGCAGTGGAGGATGGCCCAGGTGCTTGGGCCCTGCACCCCATGGGAGACCAGGAAAAGCACCTGGCTCCTGGCTCCTGCCATCGGATTAGCGCGGTGCGCCGGCCGCAGCGCGCTGGCCGCGGCGGCCATTGGAGGGTGAACCAACGGCAAAGGAAGACCTTTCTCTCTGTCTCTCTCTCTCACTGTCCACTCTGCCTGTCAAAAAAAAAAAAAAAAAAAAAAAGAAAGAAAGAAAAAATAATAATAAATAGGTGGAGTCCCCGAATTTCTTCCAAAAATCAGAAGCTCCACAGATATGGTTTAGTCCTGGGAATGTACCCATCCAGAAGATTCACAAAGATGCTTCAACCATATACCTGACATCAGTCTTCAGCAAATACAGACAACTGACTAGGTCTTTACAAGAACAGTATTGTACAAAAAACCCTTCCAAATTGCATTCACTACAGCCTCCAATCACAAGTGTTAGTGAAGTTGAGATCAGCTGCAACTAGACCAACATCCCTCTGCTCTGAAGACCCCCTGTATATTCAGGAAGAATAATGACCAAATAAAATTCTCCCAGAGGATGGAACTGTGGCCAGAAACTCACTTTATAACTCAATAAACTAGTCAACAAGTTAATGGTGATGAAAGTGACCATTCCTTTCAGTTATTTTATCATACCATGCAAGCTCCCAGTCTCATGACCAACACATGAATGACAAGGTCTTTGTTCATCTTTTTCTCCTTTTGGAAGTATGGAGAGTTGATCAAGACAGAAGTAGAGAAGGAACATATATAGATTGAGCATATTTACTCCAAACATACAAAATCCGATACGCAACAAAATATTAAACCTTCTGAGCATCAACTTGATACTACAAGTGGAAAATTACACATCTGACTTCATGTGATGGTCATATTCAAAACTAAGATGCACTAAAATAATTGTATAAAACTACCTTCAGGCTTCATAGATATACTCATGTCTGTGAAACAGAAATGAATTTTGTGTTTAGACTTGTATCCTATTCCCAAAATATTTCATTATGTATATGCAAATATTTAAAAATCTGAAAAACACTGAAATCTAAAAATGCTTCAGGTCCCAAGAACTTCAGAAAAGGGATACTCAACTTACAGTACCCAGAGATAATGGGCTCTGCAAATAACAGCTTCAGAACATAATTTGCAGATGAGTGAAAGACTTGAGTTTGGTTTGATTCTTCTCTAGCAAGCACCGAGTGTGTCTGCAGTTGTGCCTGTATCGTGCTAAGAGGTTCATTTCAATACAGCTGGTGGCTAGCGTGTGGGGGCATTCAAAGAGCAGATTGTGGTAGTGTCACAGATCAAGCACCTAAGGGCAGAACCCAAGAAGGGATATTTGGTGCAAGCCATTATGAACTAAGGGTTCTCATGAGGCACCTGTAAGAGTTTGGGAGGAGCCCTTTCAAGGAGGTAAAAACGATGTGGTTTCCCTTGAAGTCTGGGGAAGTCCGGACAATAAATCATCCCACAGTTTGCTCAGTCATAGAGCAAGAATACATGACCTTGATACCCATATGCCAAACAGTTGCTGGCTAAATAACGCAGGAAATGGTTAAAAAAATCAAGGGTTCCTCCATGTGGAGGCAGCTCCATTCATCCAAGACCAATCATTAGGGAAGGCTGCAGGTCTGAGCATTAATAGTAAAATCCTCCGAAATCCTCCTTCACAGTAATGTGTATGTTTCATTTTGTATTCAAGTACACAACCACAAAACCTCAGCAAACAATGAACAGAGTCACTAGCAAGGAATCATCAGTGAGGAGCTATTGAGTTCCTTTCAAACATCTTTGTTTCTTTCTCTCATCAAATTGTCCTATCAAGTTTTTGTGAATTCTTTGGTTTCAGAAGAGCATTTCCCATATGATACTGAAATGACAATTTTGATCTTTCCCTATCAACATGGCATGTGTCAGGCATGTGTCAGGCAATGAGAGACAGCAGATGCTGCCGTCTCATCTCGGGAGAACTCTTCAGTGTGACAGGGGATGTTTGACTTGAGTTCTTGCCTGCTCCATCCCTTGCATCTTTTGGATTGTGCTCTTGGCCTTCCAGCCATCTGACCACTGCTCTCACTCTGATTATGTTGGCCTAGCAGTATCTCCTAGTAATTCTGACTGTCCTCTCCAGTCACCTGCATCAGATGTGGTCTGGGGATGAGATCAAGGACAAATGATGCAGGCAATGGTGCTGGTGTCAAAAACACATCAGGAGGGGCCGGTGCCATGGCACAATAGGTTAATCCTCCGCCTGTGGCACTGGCATCCCGTATGGGTGCTGGTTCTAGTCCCAGCTGCACCTCTTCAAATCCAGCTCTCTGCCATGGCCTGAGAAAGCAGTAGAAGATGCCCCAAGTCTTTGGGCCACTGCACCTGTGTGGGAGACCAAGAAGAAGCACCTGGCTCCTGGCTTCAGATCACCGCAGCTCCAGCCATAGCAGCCATCTGGGGAGTGAACCAATGGACAGAAGACCTTTCTCTCTGTCTCTCTGTCTCTCTCTCACTGTGTAACTCTACCTATCAAATAAATAAATAAATAAATAATAAAAAAACAAAAGGAACAAAGGCAGACCATGAAAAATATGGCACATTGGTCTTGAAGATGAGAAATTTCAGGCCAGGCCATGCTTTATCTCTTGGACTCCTTATGGTTCTTCCTAATTTTTTTCAGCCATAGTGAATGTCTGATAACTAATTTTGGTCAAAAGAAGCACCAGTTGGAGCTGAAACTTGAACATTATCAATTACATCATGACTGAAAGTAGAAAGGGGATTTGAAATGTCCTTCAAAACATTTGGATGAAAATGAAATTAAAATATAAGTTTATTTTGTTTGCAGCGATTTTTTATGATACTCATTTTCTACCAACTTTTTGAAGATCCTTCATATGTATTAATTTCCAAAAAACTTCCACCAAAAAAAACTTACCTCCCCCCGCCCCCCACTTTCAACATTTTGGCTCCCAGTGATTTTTTTCCAAAGAAATCTTTTATTTAATGAGTACAAAGTTCATAGGTACAACTTTAGGAATATACTGGTTCTTCTGCCCATACCCACCTTTCCATTCCCACTCCTATCTCACCTCCTCTTCCCTCTCCCATGCCCAGTTCCATTCTCCATTAAGATTCATTTTTAGGCTGGCGCCATGGTTCAATAGGCTAATCCTCCGCCTGCGGCGCCAGCACACCGGGTTCTGTCCCGGTTGCTCCTCTTCCAGGCCAGCTCTCTGCTGTGGCCCGGGAGTGCAGTGGAGGATGCCCCAAGTCCTTGGGCCCTGCACCCCATGGGAGGCCAGGAGAAGCACCTGGCTCCTGGCTTCAGATCAGTGTGGTGTGCTGGCTGCAGCGCGCCAAACCACCAACGGAAAAGGAAGACCTTTTTCTCTGTCTCTCTCTCTCTCTCACTGTCCACTCTGTCAAAAAAAAAAAAAGATTAATTTTAATTAACTTTATACACAAAAGACCAACTCTATGCTAAGTAAAGATTTCAACAGTTTGTACACACACACACACACAAAATATAAAAAAAATGAGAACAAATTTTACAGTTAATTCTCACAGTGCAACTTACTTGAGGACAGAGGTCCTGTATGAAGAGTATGTGCACAGTGAGTTCTGTTTTAATTTAACAATGAATACTCTTATGTATCATGTCAGTGATCACCCAAGGCTCTTGATATAAGCTGTCGAGGCTATGGAAGTCTTTTGAGTCTGCAATCTCCATCAGTATTTAGACAAGGCCATAAGCATAGTTGAAGTTTTCTCCTCCCTTCAGTGAAAAGCACATCCTTCGTTGATGGCCCCTTCTTTTCCCCTGAGTCCTCACTCACAGAGATCCTTAATGTAGAACTTTTTTTTTTTTTTTTTTTTGCCACAGTATCTTAGATTTCCATGCTTGAAATGCTCTCATGGGCATTTCCGCCAGATCAGAATGCCTCACGGGCAGATTCTGAGCTCTGAGTGCTGTTTAGAGCGTTTCTTATTCTGCGAGTCTGCTATGTGGATTGCGTCCATGTTGGAACATCCTCTCCTTTTTAATTCTATCTATTGTTTTTACCAGACCCTTGACCTTATTTATATGATCCCTTTAACATTTAATCCTATATATACGATCAATTAAACACTTCATATGATCACTTTAACATTGAAGATGTCATTGTTACCACCCAGCTTAATGGGATTTGGAGTCCCATGACAAGCTTTTAGCTGTACACTTAGAAGTAAGTCTGTAGGAATGTATACAGAACTATATAGCTCCTTCCTCTCTTATTCTCACTCTTATTTTTTACTGGGATCTACTTTCAATTGACTTTACATGCACATAATCACATAATTAATTCTAGGTTGAATGAAGAGTTCACCCAAGGTTACTAAGAAAGAAAGAAAAAACTAATCCTTGACAGTCAAAACAAGGGCTATTCAAGTCATTGCTTCGTTTTTTTTTTTTTTAAGAATTATTTTATTTATTTGAAAGATTAGAGTTACAGAGAGAGGTCTTCCATCTACTGGTTCACTCCCCAGATGGCCGCAACGGCCAGAGCTGCGCCGATCCGAAGCCAGGAGCCAGGAGCTTCTTCTAGGGCTCCCACATGGGTGCAGGGGCCCAAGGACTCTGGCCATCACAGAGAGCTGGATCGAAAGAGGAACAGCCAGGACTAGAACTGGCGCCCATATGGGATGCAGGCGCTTCAGGTCAGGGTTTTCACCAGCAGTGCCATGGCAGCGGCCCCAAGTCATTGCTTCTAATAGTGTCAATTTCACTTCTACAGGTTTCCTTTTAGGTGCTCTGTGAGTTCTCACAGATCAGGGAAAACATATGGTATTTGTCCCTTTGGGACTGGCTTATTTCACTAAGTGTGATGTTTTCCAGATTCATCCATTTTGTTCCAAATGACTGGATTTCATTTTTAACCATTGTGTAGTATTCCATAGAGTACATATCTTATAATTTCTTTATCCAGCCTTCAATTGGTGGGCATTTAGGTTGATTCCATGTCTTAGCTATTATGAATTGAGCTACAATAAACATGGGGGTGCAGATAACTCTTTTATTTGCTGATTTCATTTCCCTTGGGTAAATCCCGAGGAGTGGAATGGCTGGGTCAGATGGTAGGACTATTTTCAGAATTCTGAGGTATCTCTAAACTGTCTTCCATGGTGGTTTTACCAGTTTATATTCCCACTGACAGTGGATTAAGGTACCTTTTTCCCCACATCCTCACCAGCATTTGTTGTTTGTTGATTTCTGTATGAAAGCCATTCAGCCTGGGTTGAGGAGAAATCTCATCGTGGTTTTGATTTGCTTTTCCGTGATGGCTAGTGATCCTGAGCTTTTTTTCATAGGTCTGCTGGCCATTTGGATTTCCTCTTTTGAAAACTCTTTGTTTTAAGTCTTTTCCCCATTTCTTAATCAGGTTGTTTGTTTTGTTGTTGTGGAGTTTCTTGATCTCATTATATATTCTGGTTATTAATCCTTTATCAGTTGCATGGTTTGCAAATAATTTCTCCCATTCTGTCAGTAGCCTCTTAATGTTCCTGACTATTTCTTTTGCAGTACAGAAACGTCTCAATTTGACGAAATCCCATTTGTTAATTTGGCCTTGATTGCCTGTGCCTCTGGGGTCTTTTTCTGGAAATATTTGCCTGTGCCAGTGTCTTGCAGGGTTTCCCAATGCTTTCTAATAATTTGATGGTATGAGGTCATAGATTTAGGTCTTTAATCCATTTTGAATGGATTTTTGTATAAGGTGTAAGGTAGGGGTCCTACCTCATGCTTCTGTGTGTGGAAATCTAGTTTCCCCTGCACCATTTGTTGAAGAGATGGTCCTTGCTCTAGGAATTGATCTTAGATCCTTTGTCAAAGATAAGTTGGATGGAGATGCTTAGATTGATTTCAGACATTTCTATTCTGTTTCTTTGGTCTACTCATCTGTTTTTACAAGTACCAGGATGTTTTGATTATAATTGCCCTATAGAATGCCTTGAAATCTGATATTGTGATGCCTCCATCTTTGTTTTGTTGTATAAAATTGTTTTAGCTATTCGGGGTATCCTGTGTTTCCATATGAATTTCAGAATCATTTTTTTATATCTGAGAAGAATCTCCTTGGTATTTTGATTGGACTTGCATTGAATCTGTAAATTGATTTTGGAAGTATGGACATTATGATGATATTGATTCTTCCAGTTCACAACATGGAATTTTTTTCCAGTTTTTTGTGTCTTCTATTTCTTTTTTTTTATAATTCTCATTATAGAGATCTTTAACACCCTTAATTAAATTTATTCCATGGTATCTGATATTTTTTGGTAGCTATTGTGAATGCGATTGATCTTTGAAGTTCTTTCTCAGCTGTGGCTTTGTTTGTATATACAAAGTCTATTGTTTTTTGTGTGTTGATTTTATAACCTCCTATTTTACCAAACTCTTCTGTGAGTTCCAATAGTCTTTTGGATCTGCTATATAGAGAATCATGTCATCTGCAAATGGTTTGACTTCCTCTTCCCCGATTTGAATGTCTTTGATGTCTTTCTTGCCTAATGGATCTGGCTAAAGTTCCCAAGACTATATTGAATAACAATGGTGAGAGTGGGCATCCTAGTCTGGTTCTGGCTCTCAATCCCACTGATCTTAATGTCAGAAAGTCTTTTCAAGGCTTGAATGAAGCTCTGTCTCCCCATATCAGCTCAAGGCTTCCAGTCTTCCCTCTGGAACAGCACAATTTAGGTTGATTTTCTTTCATGTGAGTAAGAATTTCATGTTCAAAAACCATAATCAGCAATCTTGTTAGGTAGCACCCATACTAAATACCCTCCTCATCTTTCAATGATTCCATTTGTGGCATAGTTTTCTAACCTTCAGTATCCTGAGGGGCCTAAGAGAACTACTCAAATATGAAATAGACAACTTCAATTACACCTTGTAACTTTGAGTTGAGTAGAAAATATTCACTATTTCCTTTAAAAAGGACATTAAAAATTTGAAGTTTTTTTTTATTTTTAGAGTTGATATTTTGAATTATTTATCTTACTTTAAAATCTAAAAATATTCCCTTTAAATCTTTTTTTTTAACTTTTATTTAATGAACATAAATTTCCAAAGTACAGCTTATGGATTACAATGGCTTCCCCCCAATAACATCCCTCCCACCCACAACCCTCCCCTTTCCCACTCCTTCTCCCCTTCCATTCACATCAAGATTCATTTTCGATTCTCTTTATATACAGAAGATCAGTATTCCCTTTAAATCTTAATCTCAGAGCCAGCATTGTAGTACAGCCGGTTAAGGTGTTGCTGTGATGCCGGCATTCCACACCAGAGTGCCATTGTGCTTCCAATCCAGATCCCTAGGTGTTGCAGTGGATGATGTCCCAAGTGCTTGTGTCCTTGCCATCCACATGGGAGCCCTGCATGGAGTTTTGGGCTTTGGCCTGACCCAGACCTTACTGTTGCAGCCATGTGGGGAATGAATCAGTGGACAGTTTCTCTCTGTGTCTTTCCCTCTATCTCTCAAATAAATAAAATAAAACCTTTCAAATACTTAGTCTCTTTCCTAATTTCTCAATCCTACTTCAAGCAACAGCCGCCCCAAAGCATGTCTCATCAAAGTGCACAGAAAAGCCTTATCACCCAAACCCTGACGCAGTCTTCTTAGCCATGTCTACGACCAAAGCATTTTCATTCATGCTACTGCTGGTAAGTTTCAGGCACCAAGCATTTCCTAAATCATGATGGTACTGGGCCAGTTTCCAAAGGCCGCCTGAAAAGTTCATCTTGAATAAAAATGCTTGAAAGCAGCAACTAATCTGTAATTATAGCCTATTTATTCTTCTCAGCCATAGCCCCAGACAATCAAGGAGAAGGAATAGCTGGTTTACAACTGCACGTCTGTTTTCCAGCAACACACACTGGACTGCTTGTTTGCGATGTAAAAGGAAGACAGATCCAAATCTCTATATCCTGAGACTGATTACCTGTTTTAAATGTGATAACCAACTACACCCCAACTGTCACAACTCTCATTTCCTCACTGTAATTTCAATCATCCACTGGATGTCCTCACAGAATTAGCAGCTGCTGCAACTTCATCACAGTTCCAGTTCTTCTGGCCAAGTCCAGTACTGTTTCCCCATACATAGTAAACACACATTCCTCCCATTGCACTTCGTCTACAGGTAAATCTCACAGATTGTTACCTGTTTAAACCAGACAACAACATGCATAGATGTAGTATAGAAGTTGGCACAACATCCAAATTTGACCTAGATTTGACATATAGATATTACATTATCACTAGACATACAGGAGTCCTTCAAAACATTTGTGGAAAGGAGACAGAGAAAAATGGCAACTAAGTAAGACGCTCCAGTGATTGTTTTTCTATAGAGACAATAACTTGAGCAGCAATTCACATACCAACTCGTCTTCACAAGTACTAAGGAAACAAGGTGAGAGACTGTAGTGCCTATTTTAGAACAACAATAAGGAAAGACATAGGGAAAGGGCAGAAAGGGGTGGATGTAATCACTTCTCAAGCTCCAAGTAGCACAGCTTGGATAGGGAGCCCTCCCACCCTCCTTCTTGGGAGAGGGAAAAGCAGTTGATTCCATAGTTTTGCCAGGCCCACTATGGTATAACCCAGTGCAAGACAGGGTCCCATGATGTCTGCTCCCAGGCCAGGACCTGCAGCCTGAGTGTCTGAAGGTTGCAAAGGACCATTTTATCACCCCCTTCCCATAAGCACCAGCAGACAGTGGAGCAACACTTCCATCTCTGGAGAGCAGGGTGGGAACGTGAATTTAGGGCTTTACTTTAAAGTTCAGTACTGGACCTGCTGCAGTAAGATCCAGCATTAGATAAAGTTCAAGGCCTCTATCTCCAGGCCAGTGCTCACAGAGCCTACAGATCTTCCCCAGTATCTGGCAAAGACCTGTGTTCTGGTGAGATGAACTCGTGCTTCGAACTACATCACCCCCAGCTTCACATGGGCCTAATGGACTCACAAGATAGCACAGAGCCAGGTGACTACAAGATGTAGCTGTAAACCTGTTCGTGTCAGCCATGGTGGCCACACACCTCTCACAATTGTGAGTGGACAGCAAGAGCAAGGTCCCAGAAACCTGGGAGTAGGGCACCAAAGTGAGCACAGAATTCTGTCTAAGAACTCGGTGTAAGACTGGTAAAATCCATACTGGACAGATCCCAACAGTCATTATCTCCAGGTCAACGCCTGAGAATGGAGACTCTAGACCTCTCTCAGTGCCAGAGACCTAAGGCCCCAGCTGGTTTCAGAACTTAGCCAGGATCACCTGTGACTGGTTGAGGCATCCTTGTGCTGCAAGCTCACCTCAACAGCAGGAAACTTACAGCAAAGTGGGCCTTGTTGTGATCAACAGGTTATGGGCCCTTGGTGTGATCTAGCATTGAGGCATAGGTGACCACTGGGCTATTCACAGCACTTCTAATCCAACTCCAGGAAGCATAATATGGAGAGATTAATTCTGTGCAGAAGGGAAGACAAGTAAGTATAAGACATTACATAGAAACCAGGGGTTTATGCCATGGAGAAACCATACACTATCAACAAGATTTGTGGCCAGTGTTACTGTGACACTGGCCATGACCCTACTGTTTTAGAACCAAAAAAACCCCCTTTGGGACAATGGGTCAGTACTTCCACAATCCCAACTACTGTTATCTGAGGGCTTCCACCACTATGATTCAGCTCTGCCCCATGGTCTACCATTGTGACCATACTTAGACTAAAAAGAGCACTTCTTGCCCCCTCTGCTTCTCTCATCAATGACAATGTGAAAGGCATATGAAGACATCACTACAGCATCCAACCAGAACTGAAGCCAGAAAAAGCGACAAAATTGGCACCTAACGACACATCTACAGGAAAAGCCTTTTACCATGAAATTCATCTTTTTAAAGTGATGGGCACAGTTGATCCAATGAGATGTTCAAACATTAATGTGGAAGCAAAAGTATGAAAAAGCAAGGCAACATGATATCCCTATAAGAACATAACATTTCAGTATCAGACTTCCAAAATAAAGAAGACTGAAAAATATCTGATAGAGAATTCAATAAAATCATTATACAGAAACTCAAAAAGATATAAGAGAATACAAGCAATTTACAGAAATTAAGAAAAAGATGCATGATATAAATGAGAACTTAAGCAAAAAGATAGAAGTCTTGGAAAAAAAAAAAACAAAAAGTCTTGAAAATGCAGAACTCAGTAGGTCAAATAAAAATACAATTAAGATCCTCAACAACAGGCTAGATATAGCAGTAAAACAAATATCTGAATAGAAGACAAGTCTTTTGAAATATATACAGTCTAACAAAAACCCTTAAAATATGAAAAGAATGAAGATCGACTCTAAGAACTTTACAATATGAAATGAACTATAAATATGACCTCTGAAACAAATATGACCTCTCTAGAAAGGAGAAGAGTAGGCATAGAAAACATATTTCAAGAAATAATAGTTGAAAACTTCCTCAGTTTTGAGGAAGATGTAGACATCCAGCTATAGAGACCAACAGGCCACCAAATAAACATGACCAAAAAAGATCCTCAAAAGAACACATTATATTAACACTCTCAAGCATGTATCACAAGCAGAATTCTAAAACTACAAGGGGAAAACTGCCAAATAACATTAAAGGGAAACTCCAGTCAACTAAGAGCAGATGTTTCAGCAAAAATCTTAAAGGCCAGAAGAGAACAGAATAACATATCTCAAGTTCTAGAAGAAAAAAATAAGAAGAAATGCCAGCCAGCCAAGAATGTTGTACACAGCAAAGGCAAAACGGACAGAATACATCACCACCAGATCAAAATTTTAAAAGATGTTTAGGGGGGCTGGCACTGTGGCACAGTGGGCTAAGGCCCTGGCCTGAAGTGCTGGTATCCCATATAGACATTGGTTAGAGTCCCGTCTGCTCCACTTCCAATCCAGCTGTCTGCTATGGCCTGGGAAAACAGCAGAGAATGCCCAAATGCTTGAGCACCTGCACCCACATGGGGGACATGGAAGAAGCTCCTGGCTCCTGGCTCCTGGCTTTGTATGTGCTTAGCTTTGGCCATTGCAGCCATTTGTAGAGTGAACCAGCGGATGGAAGGCCTCTCTCTGTATCTACCTCTCTCTATAACCTGTCTTTCAAATAATAAAAAAGAGATGCTTAATAAATAATAAAAAAGATATGCAGAAGCAAAAAAAAAACCATAACAATCATCATGAAAACATGTGAAAGTATAAAATCAACTAAATAGAACATAGAATGTTAAAAATGTTTTTTTTATTTATTCACTAATAACCTTGTATATAAATGAACTGACTCCCTCAATTATAAAAGATATAGACTGGCTGAATGGATTAAAAGAAAGATTCAATGATATTCTGCCTACAGGAAATTCACTCCAAAATTAGACACACAAAGACTGAAAATAAAAGGATGGAAAAGATATTATATGCAAACACAAACCAAAAATAAGAAGTTATATTTCTACCATACAAAATACACTTTAAGATAAAAACTGTAAAAGAGACAAACCAAATGACTAAATAATGACTAAAAGATCAAATAAGAATATACACTTACTGGAATTATAAATGATGCTAGAGCACCCAATTATATTAGAAAAACATTAGATCTAAGGGGAAAAGTAAGCTCCAATACAGTAATAGTAGGGAACCAAACACCCCACTTTAACCAATGGATGCATGATCTAAGCAAAAAAATCAACAAAGAAACAGCAGAGTTAAATCCTTTTATACACCTAATGGGCCTAACACTACAGAAGATTTCATCCAGTAAATGGAGAAAACATTATTTTAATTATTTTCTGTGGCATTCTCTAGGATAAATCATATATTAGGCCACAGAAATATCTCAACAAATTAAAAAAATAAAAACAGCATCATGTGTGTTTTCTGACAACAGAATAAAAGTATAAATTAACAGAAAAAAAGAAACTTCATGAATTTTACAAACAATGAGGCTGAACAATATGCTTCTGAGTGAACAATGAATCAGTGAAGAAATCAAAAAAGAAATTAAAAACATCCTTGAAAAACTGAAACTGGAGACACAAGATAATCAAAATGGGATGGAGCAGGGATGGAGTAGGCATTTGGTACAGCAGATAAGTCGCCATGGGGGATACATACATCCCATATAGGAGCACTTCATTCAAGTCCCAGATCCTCCCCTTCTAATCTAGCTTTCTGCTAATTCATTTTATTACAGCTGACTTACTGAGCATCCCAGCACAGTGCACTGCAGAGCAGGCTTGTACCCCTGATGACCAGGGAGGGGGCTGACTGGGAACTGCACTCACTGCCACTGCCCAGCATATGAGAGAGGATCAGTTTGCAAATCAGCCCCAGGAAAGATGCGAATTTAATTTCTGTAGAGGTTCTACTTTGCACACCATGGTGATGCTGCAAAGTCCTAATCCAAACCAATTTAAGTCAGAAACCATCTGCTTGTTGGGCATATTCCAGTGGATTAACTTTTAACAGCCACCACATTATCCTCAGATTTTAATAAGATTTCTGAAGTTTTGGCCGGCGCCGCGGCTCACTAGGCTAATCCTCCGCCTAGCGGCGCTGGCACACCGGGTTCTAGTCCCGGTCGGGGCGCCGGATTCTGTCCCGGTTGCCCCTCTTCCAGGCCAGCTCTCTGCTGTGGCCAGGGAGTGCAGTGGAGGATGGCCCAGGTGCTTGGGCCCTGCACCCCATGGGAGACCAGGAAAAGCACCTGGCTCCTGGCTCCTGCCATCGGATCAGCGCAGTGCGTCAGCCACGGCGGCCATTGGAGGGTGAACCAACGGCAAAGGAAGACCTTTCTCTCTGTCTCTCTCTCTCACTGTCCACTCTGTCTGTCAAAAAAAAATAAAAATAAAAAAAAAAAGATTTCTGAAGTTTAAATACCCCAAACTAAATTTAATACTTCTTCTATCATATCCAGAGTCTACTTAAATCATCATGCTTTTAATTATCCCACTGGTACTATAGAATACAAAGTGATTAAAATTGCCTTTCTTGAGACATAGTTCTCAAAGTTTCTACTGTTCCAGAATCCAGTGAGTTTTCATTACTCAAGAGTATCTGCTCCTTTGCTAAACAATTAGTCCCATCCAGTACTGTTAAAAAAAAAAAAAGCCCAAAACGCAATAATGGTGGGGCTGAGTGATTTCAAAAAGCCCACCATGGACTGTAAGCAAGCATTCAATGACTTTCCCTTGAAGACAATTCCATGAATGCATCATTTCCAGACATGTCTGAAATATCCAGTGAGCCCTTCAATAGACTGCTTTATGAGACATCAGAACTACTGGCACAGAGGATAAATGAGTTTTACTTCTACCAATGAACATAATCTATTGTGCCTTGGGGGTTTCATGAAACCAGGGGAGCATCCACTCCCATCATGTTTACTCCTGAAAATATGTGAGTGTTGGTGTTATAGAGAGCTCATGTTTATAAGGAAAAGGCCACTGAGGAGCAAATACAACCTCACTTACTGGGAGGGATAGGGACAGATCACCTCCATATGCACAAAGAAATTAAAAGGCATGTCGTGAGACAAAATATCAGGATTATATAAAACCAAAGAATTAGCTCACCTAATGACAAAAAAAATTATAGCAAACACCCTCCTAGGTTAAGTGAGCTGAAAGAATCAGATGTTTACCTTCCTAAACATAATTATTGTAATTTCAAAACTGCAAATAGCTGTAGGAGAACAGAGTGGAACAATTTTGTTTTCAAGTGGAAAAAAAAAAAAACAAAATTGAATATATTGAGTTATCCCCAATTGAATGTAGAGCTGGCAGAAGAGTGGATGGGACTCTGGATCTTGTGCTGCCTCCAGGGAACAGTATGCACAGTACTGGTATTTTAATGATTCAGGGTTTATCCCAGTCTGCAGCTTTGGAGATGCAAGAGGTGCATCAGACAAACAAGGGGACAATAGGTTAACTAGTTACATTTAACTAAGGGACGCCCAAAGACTCAGGTCAGATCTTCTGATTATCCTTTCATCCCTCTATACTCAAATTTGCTTCCCCACTCCTTTGTCCAGAAATGTATAAACCTTTCCAAAAATTTCCACATGGCATATCTTTTTGTATAATCAGCCAAGCCAGAGGTCAGTGTTTATCTACAATTTAAACTCAGAGCTGGTGCTCTAAAAATATTGTTATAGTTCATACTGGGTAAAAAGTTTCCCTGCACTTGGATTTCACTTTAATTTCTGAAGTTAATTTTCCTGAGGTTACCAAGAATCTCCACATTGCTAAATCCAAGGGCATTTCTTCAGTGCTCATATTATTTGACCATCTGTAGCATTTGGCACCACTGACTATTATTTTCTCCTTTTTGAAATACCATCTTCCTTTGGTTTCCAGGAAACAATTCTCTTGGTTTTCCTCCTCCATTTCCTTCTCGATCTTCTTTGCTGGCCCATCCTCCTCTGCCCAGTTGCTACATATTGCAATTTCGCAAGGTTCACTTACAGGTCACTCATTTTGCACTGGATCCATACCCACTGGTCACAGAATGACTCCCAAATTCCTAAGTCCATCTCCACTGAACTTCTGAGATTCATATCTATATAGTCAACTGCTTACTAGCTAACTACACTGGAGTATCAGAAAGGGGTATCTCAATATTGTCAACATCTAAATTTAGAATGTTTCCCAAAATTAATTAGTCCTTTTCCAGTGGTTGCTCTCTAAGTGAATGAAACCACCAAGCAGTTGCTTGGAGAGCTCAAAACCTGGGAGTCTGTCTACAGTATCTCTCTCTCTCTCTCTCTCTCTCTCTCTCTGCCCTTCACTCCCTCCCTCTCTCTCTCTCCCTCTCATTCTCCCATCCCCCCTCACCCTCTTTCCCTTTCTCCCTCTCTCTCCTCCTCCTCTCTCCCCCTCTCATTCTCCCTATCCCCCCTCACCCTCTCCCCCTTTCTCCCTCTCTCACTCCCCCTCTCATTCTCCATATCCCCCCTCTCCCTCTCTCTCTCTCTCGCTCGCTCTCTCTCTCCCCCTCTGAATGACCCATTTCCATTTCAGGGAATTTTCTCTCCTAGGAATCTCAGACTCCATCTTCCATCTTTTCCTGGAAACCATGCTTTCATTTGTCACAACGCTTCAACTTCAGTCCAAATGTCAACACAGTCCTCCAACATTTGCCTTCCATATGGTAGACAGGAAATTCTTAACAAAAACAAATTTGATTATATAATCCTCTTCAGTGGCTGACCTGTGCTCCTATTAAAAATCCCACAAGGCTCTTCCTGATGCACCTGCCAAAGTTACTCCCTTTGTCTCCACCATGCTCCCCGCTGCCAAGATAGCCAAGTCCCAGCATACCCTGCTTCTCAAACACCATTCTTTCCACCTCTGCCACCAACACAGGGTCCCTGAATACATCTGCCCTTTGCCTAGAAGGAGTTCCTCAATTTGTGATGAGTCAAAATCCTATTGCTGCTTCAGATTGAGCTGTAACATGACTCCATCAAATCTTCCCTGAACCCCCATCCAGGACAGGCCCTGTGCACTATGCTTCCCAGATCCTTGGCCTTCCCTTGCCATCACTGGCCACAGCTAAGCTTTTACATTCATTTCTGAGCCTATTTGATGACAGTCACGTGTGGTTTACCAATGGAACACATTCTGAGAAATATATCTCTAGTTGCCTTTTGTCATGGAGTGTACATCTCAGACCTTACTGACACGAACCTAGAGGGGAAGCTCAGTCACTTCGGATGGTCTTTAGATACAATAAAGATACACAGTAAATGCAGGATGATGAGGCTGCTGCCTTCGGATGGTCTTTAGATACAATAAAGATACACAGTAAATGCAGGATGATGAGGCTGCTGCCAGTGAGACAGGGTGTGCTGGTTTACAGCCAACCTTTTGCTAATAAATAAGAATATGCTTTAAAATAATGCTCAGTAGTAAATACATATATCACAATATGCTCGTTATCATTATCAAGTACTACACATTGTACATAACTGTATGTGCTCTACTTTTATACAACTGGCAACACAGTAGGTGTGCTTACACCAGCATCTCCAGACACAGACACATGTGTAATACATTGCCCTACCATGTTACAATGCCTATGAAATCACTAAGTAATAGGAACTTTTCAGTTCATATTCTTACGAGACCACTGTCATATATTCCACCTATAATTGAACAAGACATCATTATATGGTGCATGATTTTCTACATCTCTACACGTTCTGCTCCAGGGCAGTAAGTCCCAGGGAGTAAGCACCATGTCTGGTTTTACTATTTTCTGTACAGAATCCACAGTGAATAGCAGGGCCTGGCATGTAGCAGGTACTTGACAAAGATTAAATGAGCAAATATCATCCATGTTTTCCTTTTTATAAGGTGAATTTTCAGAACAGATTGGATTCTTCAGGAATGGATAGTGTATCTGTGAATTACCAGTCCAGCAGATTCTCTCTCCTTTCTCTTCTCCTCCTTCAGCCAGCTTGATTCTCCAATCTCCGTAATTGTAAAGTACTGAGTACTAGTTATACCATTAATTTACATAGTACAACACATTAAGGACAGAGATCCTACATGGGGAGTAAGTGCACAGTGACTCCTGTTGTTGATTTAACAATTGACACTCTTAATTATGACATCAGTATTCACCCGAGGCTCTTGTCATGAGCTGCCAAGGCTATGGAAGCCTCTTGAGTTCACCAACTCCTATCTTATTTAGACAAGGCCATAGTCAAAGTAGAAGTTCTCTCCTCCCTGAAGAGCCATTTTTAAACAATTAAGATACTTTGATAAAAATGTGCACCTCAGCTCCCCTATATCCATCAAATAAGAAAATATTTATATATAGCCATACATTTCTAGTAGAGTACTACAAAAGAATCCAAAAAACTTTTGGTGATCTACCTGAACTAACATAGAGATCTTTAGATATAATGTGCTTTGGAAAGAACAATTTGTAGAAATATAAAAGTAGAATATCCTCTTTAAGATAAACAAATCATGTAGTGGGATCTTCAGAAAGTTTATGGAACATATGTGTGATGACAAAAACTACGCATGCATATCAAAAATTTTTGCACCAAAATAAATTTTTCTAAATTTTATTATTTGGAAGAGAGAGAGAGATCCCATCCAACTGTTTCCCTCCCCCCAAAATGCCTACAATGACCCCCAGCAGAGGCAAAAGTCAGGAGCTAGGACTCAGTCAATTTCCCCCAGTTGGGTGACAGGAACCCAATCACTGAGCCATAACAGTTGTTTCCCAGGGTCTACGTTAACAGAAAATTAGAGTCAGCTATTTGAACCCAAGCACTGCAGTGTAGGACACAGGCATCCTAACCAGCATCTGAACCATTAGGACAAATTCCTGCCCTTGAATTTATTTTTTCAATTCCATCTTTCTATGAGCTTTTTGAAATGCCTTCATAGATTAATCAGGATGAAAATAAATTTGCAGAGGTCTTGCAACATTTTAGTGGTTTTGAAAGTGCTCACATAAATCTGATTGTGTTAATAAAAATACAGAGACCAGAGGCTCCCTGCCCTTATCCAAAAGGAATTCACTGCAAAAGCTACAAATCAAGGTGCTTGATGTGGCAAAGATTAGTGAGGAAATGAAACACAGAAGAAGGATGCCCTGAAGTGAGAGAGAAACCAAGAAAAGGAGGAGGGGCCAGTCTTCAGTAGTGAGTGCTGAGACTGTGGGGAGGAGACCAAGTCCCAGGAAGAAGACTTCTCTGAGAAGACAAGGTCAAGTTAGCAGATGGACTCTGGGGAGGATCCGTCTCCTACTGCTGCCCTCCCTTCTGCCTGCCTGCAGCCCTTTTCCCCCACAATGACTCATCCAGATGAGTAGAAGCATGGCCCTCCCCCAGCGAGGACAGCAGGCACTGTGAGAAAGACACTCCAGGCTGCAAGGAGGCACAGAGAGATAAGGAGGGCAGATGCAGGCTGGGCCCCTGGATGGAGCCTCTGAGGGGTGAGACTCCTGGAAGAATCTGGAGAAAGTACAGCTGAAAGAACAGCTAGGGTCTGCAGGACACAAGTGTGACTGCCAGAATGCGAGCGTTCTTTCCACTCCACAAAGGATGACTCACCAACAAAAGTCTTTAATATCACTTAGTCACTTTTATTAATTCAATCACTTGACAAACATGATAGCTTGCTACTAAAAATGCTAGAGAACTGCTAGACCAATACAAGCGTTCTTCAAAAAGCTTGTGGAGAAAGAATTCAAAGATAAGCTTATTAAGGTGCCAAAAAAAATTGAAATCCATTACATAAGAGGTCTTTTAAAAGTTGATGAAAAATACATAGTGGTGCAGTGAGTTAAGCCACTGCCTGCAGCATTAATCCCATGAGCTCTGGTTCAAGTCCCAGCTGTTCCCTTTCACATTAATCTACCTGATAATGTACCTGGGAAAGCATCAGATGATGGCCAAGTGGTTGGGCCCCTGTCACCCATGCAGGACACCTTGATAACTTCTAGGCTCTTGGTTTCAGCCTGGCCCAGCCCCTGCACTGTGGCCATTGTGCCACCAGATGGAAGATTCTCTCTCTCGCTCGCTTGCTCTCTCTCTCCCTCTTCTCTCTTTCTCCCCCCTCCTCTCCCCATGTGTGTGTGTGTGTATGTTTCCCTCTCTCTCTCTTTCTGTAACAGTATTTCAAATGAACAAATAAATATTTTTAGAAAATGCATAGTATGAAAAAAGTATGCATGGGTTTCCAAAAAAAAAAAGCACCAAAATGAAGTCTTCACTTCCATTTTCCATGAACTTTTTGAAGTACTCTTGCAAATTCAAGACTCAGGATGCTCTCATGGTACTATGTCACTGATGCAGTGTCTCCCTTCCTACGAATGTGAAGTCCTGGCTAAAAGCTAAGATCTGCAGTAATCACAGGCAGGGCTTTTGCAGGCAGAAGCCATGGCTCAGAACTCCAGGGTCACAGCTGGAAACCCAGCTACCCACAGACAGCCTGAACTCATCTTCTTCCTGCCAAGGTGCCTTTTAAAAGTTTTACTGGCATTACTGCTGTTTTACTTCTGGTAATTGCTTTAAAAGAACAAAGCTCTTTGTTTAAGGGGGGCCCAGGGACCTCATAATTGCCACGAGGCACATGAGAGTTCTTAGACTTTCTGAACCGTTTCTCTTTTAACATTAAATATTAAATTCATAATGTTTGGCCAAAATGTAGAGGCTCCCTAAGGGGAGAGAGGTGGTGCTATCAGAAAGATCACATAGACTGCAGAGAAACACCACCTGGGCCCCTTACTCAGAACCACAATGCAGAATGCTGGCCTCGGGTGGGGGAAGGGCTAACCTGGATGTGGGTAGCCAGGAGGTGTTGTTGGAAGCCTAAGATGCTCAGGTCCAGCAGCACTGGGGATTCAGGCTCACTAACACTGTTCCCATGTTGACTCAAACTGTGATTTGTCTGTCTCTGATTATGCATTACGTTTAATCAATTACTGATTGAGTTTTCGGGGATCTTTAAGGCACAAATCCACCCGTGCAGGTGCACGCCTCTTTAATCCTTCAGTGCTTGACCTTTCATCCCCTAGAATATTCCAGCCATAACTCACAGTAATTTCAGTGGCATTAAGTATCAACTGAGGGGCTGGTGCTTCGGCATAGCAGGTAGAGACACCACCTGCAGTGCCAGCATCCCATATGGCGCTGGTTTAAGTTTCAGCTGCTCCACTTCCAATCCAGCTCTTTACCATGGCCTGGGAAAGCAGTAGAAGATGGCTAAAGTCCTTAGTCCCCTGCACCCCCGTGGGAGAGCTGGAAGAATCTCCTGACTCCTGGTTCCTGTCTTCGGATTGGCACAGCTCCAGCTACTGCAGCCATTTGGGGAACGAACCAGAGGATGGAAGACCTCTCTCTCTCTCTCTCTCTCTCTCTCTCTCTCTCTCTGCCTCTCCTTCACTCAGTGTAACTCTTTCAAATAAATATATAAATCTTATAAAAAAAATTAGAAAGTGGTGCTGTTAGCCTATAAAAAAGTATCAACTGATATTTTATATTTTTTTGTAATTCGCTGTTTATTTGAAATAGAGAGATAATGCTCCCATTTGGTCATTCACTCCTCCTCTAATGCACTCAATGGACCCCAAAGCTAGAATCTGATAACTCACTCCAGGAACTTAGTCATTTGATCATTACTGTTGCTTCCCAGGGAAGATGGAAGTCAGGAGCCAAAGCTGGGCATTTAACCCAAACCAAACACTTATCCCCCCATAACTGTCATTTTAGAAATGTAGAGGAGAGGCAGGCATTTGGTATAGTGGTTAAGACAACACTTAAGACACCTCACCCTATATCAAAGTACGTGAGTTTAATTCCCAGCTCTGGCTCCTGACTCCAGCTTCCTGGTTGGTGCAAGTGATGGCTCAATTATCTGGGCCCTTACCATTCATATGGGAGACCTACACTGAGCTCGCAGCTCATGGCTTCAGCCTGACCCAGCCATGACTGTTGCTTTCATTTGGGGAGTGAGTCAACAAGTAGGAGAGTCTGTCTGTCTGTCTGTCTGTCTGTCTCTCTCTCTCTCCCCTCTCTCCCCTCTCCCCCTCCCTCCCTCCCTTCTTCCCTCCCTCTTTCTCTCCCTGCCTTTTAAACAATAAAATAAACAAAATGTTTTTTAAAGCCATGAAATGCAAGTTTAGATTGAAACCCTTGAGCAAGAGGGTGCAGACCAGTCGATGAAACACCACCTCTGGACTTAGTGTTAACTTGGAGCCTTAGGTGATCTCATTGTTTAATGGAAGATCCAGAAAGCCAAAAGAGGAGACTAGGGGAAATCTTTACCTTGCTTTTTCAAGATAAAGACTGGGTTTGTTTTCTTTTTTAGTGCTATTTACATGAAAATCTATAATTCATTAGACTGGTTTGCAAAATAACAATATCCTGTGCTATATGTGATAAGCACCATAGCAATAATGTCTATTCTGTGAATACAATCTGCCTAGGATTTTATGATACAGACCTCACATCTATACACCTCAGGGTTAACTGGTCACCCAGTGCTCAGGAAACAATGCACATGTTTCCAGAAGCTGAACTTCCGAGATTTTTAGAATCAGTTTAGAAGCAAAAGAACAAAAACAAACCAGCAACAACAAGAAAACCTAACCTCTCAACCCTGCTCTCATTTGGTGTTGCCTAGTTCTGCACTAGTAAAATAATTGTATCTTACACTTGCAGAATGGTTTACACAAAGTATTTAATCTGCACATATGAATCAGACATTATTCGTATTGTTAAAAATGAGAAAATTAAGCCTCAGAAAGACAAATCAGCTTCTGTGATCACAGACCTAGTAAGTATGTGGCCAAGCTGGATCAGAGAGCTAGAAAGCCCTTGCCTCTGAGTATCACTCAACAGAGAAGTGTCTGAACCTCTCTCTACCTCAAGCTTTATCTTGCTTCTAAAAGAGAATAAAGGAGTCAGCATCATGGCACAGTGGGTTAAGTTGCTATTGGCAATGCCAACATCCCATATCACAACACTAGTTTCTGTTTCAGCTTCTCTGCTTCCAATCCACCTCCCTGGATTGCACCTAGGAAAGCCAAGGAAAATGACCCAAGTACTTAAGCCCTGTCATCTACATGGGAGATTTGTATGGAGTTCCAAGCTCCTGGCTTTCATATAACCCAGTTGCAGCCATTTGGGGAGTGAACCAGGATCAAAGATTCTCTCTCTCTCATACTGCATTTTCAAATAAATAAAAAATAAATAAACCTTCTTTTAAAAGTTCAGTGGTGTCATGCTTAATTATATGTTCCCCATTATATATTCTCAGCACATCTGTTGCCTCCTATGCAGCACTTTCAAAACTATTAAGCAATGGTGAGAGTGTTTCTTTAGTATCGGTGAATCCTGTTAGAATGGGAAACCATTAGGACTGAGATATTTTTGTCTTTTCACAGGTAGACTACTAGTAGTTGGTGCCCAAATGTTACTTCATGAATGGACAAATAAATTTTGAAATGTCTATAGAATTGTGGCAATTCTTTAAGCATTAAATGGATATATGAAAGGAAGGTAAAAGTTGTCAGAGTTAAAATAGTCATCTGTGTTGATCAACCTTAAAAAATTAAATAAAGACAGAAGTTTATGAAGATTTTCTTATGCATAATTGTCTTAAAATAACAATCACAAAAGACTCTACCAAAGCCACAACATTACACAAAGACACCACAACCTACACAAAAAGTACTAACCCAGCAACGGTCTGTTCAAATTTGGACTAAATAACTCTGGTTATTAATCACCATGACCAAAGATTACTATTTCAAAATGCCTGGTATAATCATCTTCATTTTTGCTTATAAAATCTTTCCATTTCCTCAACTTCCTTGAATACTCCTGTAGTCTACTATGGCACACATGTTCTCATTGTAATGCACTCTTATTCCCATTATCATGTTCTGCTGTTCTCAAATAAATATTATTATTGCTATTGCTATGGTTCTCTTTCTCTCTCTTTCTCTCTCTCTCTCTCTCTCATTGATGATGATTTTTATTGACATATGGATGGATACATGGATGAACAATGAATGCATCGGTAGATGACTACAACGGTCTCTTCACTCACCATCTAATTTTCCATACTTCTCCCCATCCCAGATTCCATTCTCATCACAATAGTCAGAACAATTATTTAAATCATTAAGTCAGTTAACCCTTTAAACCCTCACTCAAAAACATCAAAAGGCACCGCAGGGTACACAGTTTGTCTCCCAAATGCTACTCTGAATGCATCCCTTACTGTCACCCTCTGTGCAGTCTTCTTCAGCCTCTCAGGCTTCTTGAAAGTTCTTCGAACAGGACAGACAAACTCGTGCTACAGGATCTTCATTTAGCTGTTTTGTGTGCCTGGAACAAGTATTTTCACAAAAGTCACCTTATAAAAATTCTACAAATACCAACAAACTTCAAAGACCAACAGGACTTTCAATGAAAAGATAAAATATAAGGAGCTGCATTTACCTCCTTCCTAAAAGAACAACAAAAATACACAAAGCCCCAGTTATTACAACACTGGACATCAGACAACATGTTAGAGGTAAAACTGAACATGGGAAGTAGAGACATATAAAAGGCTAAACAAGGCCGGCGCCACGACTCAATAGGCTAATCCTCTGCCTTGTGGCGCCAGCACACCGGGTTCTAGTCCCGGTCGGGGCGCCAGATTCTGTCCCGGTTGCCCCTCCTCCAGTACAGCTCTCTGCTGTGGCCCGGGAGTGCAGTGGAGGATGGCCCAAGTGCTTGGGCCCTGAACCCCTTGGGAGACCAGGAGAAGCACCTGGCTCCTGCCTTCGGATCAGCACGGTGCGCCGTCCACAGCATGCCAGCCGCGGCGGCCATTCGAGGGTGAACCAATGGCAAAGGAAGACCTTTCTCTCTGTCTCTCTCTCTCTCACTGTCCACTCTGCCTATCAAAAAAAAAAAAAAAAAAAAAAACTAAGGCAAAACACTTTTCCAGATATACAAAAATCTCAAGAATTTATAACAGTATAGGAAACACTTTTTAAAAAATTTCTCTGGACAGATGGAAATCAAAACCAGAGGATATGAAGGCCTATACAAAGAAATAAAGAGCAAAATTTAGAGAAATTTTAAAAATAATTATTCAAACATTCTAAAAGGATAATTAACTACTTAAAGCAAAAATTATTTATTATGAAATCAATCACATGTAAAATTAAAATGTCTGAAAATAATAACACAAAAAACAGATGGGAAAAAAACTACATATTAAAAGACTCTTACATAATACCTGAAAAGCTATATTCTCTCTTGAAGGTAAACAATGATAAAATAGAGGTTTATACTATGAATCCTAAAGAAACCACTAAAATACTACAGCAAAAAGACATATAAAACAATCAACAAAATAATTAAAATAAAGACACAAAATATGCTAAATTAATCCAAAAACAGAAATGGGAAAAAGAAACAATAGGTGGACAACATTTTAGAAATAGTAAGATGATGAATTTAAAATCAACAACACTAACAATTACACTAAATGTAAATGGTCTAAATAGCTAATTAAAAGACAGAAAACTGTCAGGCTAGATTTTACAATGAATACAAGAAACCCACTCTAAATATCTAACACATAGATTAATAGTAAAAAAAAATGCAAGAAGATATATTATGCTAGACTTAACAAAAGAAATTGGAGTTTACGACAAAATGGATTTTACAACAAAGAATATAATCAGTGATAAAGATGGCCATTTCTTTTTCTTCTTCTTTTCTTTTTTTTTTAATCTGTTTGCAAGAGCTACAGAGAGAGGGAGAGAGGAAGAGACACAGAAAGATATCTTCCATCCATCCCCAGATGGTCATGACAGCCATGACTGGACCAGGCTGAAGCCAGGAGCCAATAGTGTCCTCCAGATTTTCCACATGGGCATCAGGGTTCCAAACACTTGGGCCATCCTCTGGTACTTTACCCTAGTTCATTAGCAGGGACCTGGCTCAGAAATGGAGCAACCAGGACTCAAGCAGTTGCCCATAAGGGATGCTGGCATCACAGGTGGTGGTTCTAACCACTGGGCCAAAACACTATCCCCAATGATGGCTATTTCATAATTATGAAGGGATTCAGTCTCCAGGAAGATATTACAATCATAAATGTGTAGACAAACAATAATAGAATTTTAAACAGTAAGAAAAATAACTGATAGAATTTATGTTAGAAATTTTAAACTTCCATAATGAAAATCTGAGACTTCAACATCTCTTCATAATAGTTGATTTTAAAACTAAACAAAAACACATAAAGATTACATTGGAGTTGCTGCTGTGGCATAGTAAGTAAAGCTGCCACCTATGGCGCCAGCATCCCATATGGACACCAGTTCATGTCCCAGTTTCTCCACTTCCTATCCAGCTCCATGATGATGTGCCTGGGAAAGCAGTGGAGGATGATTCAAGTGCTTGGGCCCCTGCACCCAAGTGGGAGACTCAGAAAAAGCTCCTGGCTCCTGGCTTTGGAATGGGCCAGCTCTGTCTGTTACGGCCATTTGTGGAGTGAATTAGCAGATGGAATACTCTCTCTCTGATTTTCAAATAAATTAAAAAAAAATATAGAAGACTCCAAAAACACTGTCAACCAACTCCAACAAAACTGACATTTAAAAGCCATTCCACCCAATGACAGCATAACGTACGTGATTTTCAAGTAAGCATCAAACATTTACCAAGATAGAGCTTACTTTGAATGAAACAAAGAGTCTCAGTAAGTTTAAGATTTCAAATAGAGGCTGGTGATATGGCATAGTGGATAAAGCCACTGCCTGCAGTGCCAGCATCCCATATAGGCAACGGTTCGAGTCCTAGCTACCCCAGTTCTGATCTTGCTTCCTGCTAATGCACATGGGAAACAGCAGAAGATGATCCAAGTCCTTGGGTCCTGCACAAACGTGGCAGACCCGGAAGAAGCTCCTGGCTCCTGGCTTCAGATCAGCACAGCTCTGGTGGTTGTGGCCATTTGGGGAATGAACCAGCCGATGGAAGATCTCTCTCTCTCTGCCTCTGCCTCTCTGTAACTGCCTTTCAAATAAACAAATAAATAAATCTTAAAAAAGTAAAATAGAAGATTTCAAATAACACAAAATATATTCTCTGAACGAAATTAAACTAGAAATAAGTGATAGAAAGATATCTGGAAAATAAACAAATATTAAGAAACTAAATAACACACTTCACAAGAATCCCATGATCTGTGGATTAAAAAGCAAATTACAAAGTCAATTAGAAAATAAAAGCAACACTGATGAAAATTTGTAGAATATAGCTAAAGAAGTTGTGTAAATAGAAAATTAGTATTAACACCATATGGGGAAAGAAGAAATGTCTCAAATTAATTAACTCTTCCTGTAGCCTGAAAGTATCTTCAAAGAAAAAAAAGTTAATCCTGAAGTAATCAAAGGGAACAATAAAAGGAACAATAAAGATCAGAGTGATAAATATTGAAATAGTAATACAGAGCTAAGAGATACAATCATTGTAACTCACAGTTCTCAAAGAAGGTCAAAAAATTAATCCCTGCATACCTAAATGAAAGAACTCTGGGAGTGCGTTCCCAGCGGAAAGAATGGGCCATCAAAGAAGGAGGTACCTTTCTCTGAAGGGAGGAAAGAACTTCCACTTTGACTATGGCCTTGTGTAAATAAGATAGGAGTTGGTGAACTCAAGAGGCTTCCATAGGCTTGGCAGCTCATGATAAGAGCCTAGGGTGATTACAGACACCATAAACAAGAGTGTCAATTGTTAAATCAACAACAGGAGTCACTGTGCACTTACTCCCCATGTAGGATCTCTGTCCTTAATGTTGTACTATGTGAATTAACGGTATAACTAGTACTCAAACAGTACTTTACACTTTGTGTTTCTGTGTGGGTGCAACCTGTTGAAATCTTTACTTAGTATATACTAAATTTATCTTCTTTTTTTTTTTTTAATTTTTTTTGACAGGCAGAGTTAGACAGAGAGAGACAGAGAGAGAAAGGTCTTCCTTCCATTGGTTCACCCCCCAAATGGCTGCTATGGTCTGCGTGCTGCACCGATCTGAAGCCAGGAGCCAGGTGCTTCCTCCTGGTCTCCCATGTGGGCGCAGGGGCCCAAGCACTTTGGCCATCCTCCACTGCCTTCCCGAGTCATAGCAGAGAGCCGGACTGGAAGAGGAACAACCAGGACAGAACCAGCACCCCAACCGGGACTAGAACCCAGGGTGCTGGCGCCACAGGCAGAGGATTAGCCTAGTGAGCCATGGCGCTGGCTAAATTGATCTTCTGTATATAAAGATAATAAAAAATGAATCTTGATGTGAATGGGATGGGAGAGGGAGTGGGAGATGGGATGGTTGCAGGTGGGAGGGAGGTTATGGGGGGAAAAAGCTGCTATACCCTAAAAGTTAAAGAAAGAATAGGAGATTATTTTGTGGAATAATTTAATTTTTAATTGATTAAAATAATTTTTTGATTTAGTATTTGAGCAATCTTGGTGAATATTTTGTATTCATTTAAACATAATATGTATTCTGCAGTAATTTATCACAGTATCTAATAAATTTTCATGAAAGGAAAAAAATTAATAAACCTCTGGCAATAGTGATTTAAAGGGGGAAAAGAGATATAAAAGCAAATGATCTTTACCAAGAATCATAGCAATTCAAATTGCACAAGTATTTAAAAAATAACAAGAAAACATTTTGATAATTCTAATTAAATGGACAAAATGTTTTGAGGCAGGAAAAAGCTGCCAATATTTGAGTGGCCTTTGGCCCAGCAGTTAAGTCAACACTTGGGATTCCCACATCCCATATCAGAATGACTGATTCAAGTCTCCACTTCACTTCTGATCCAGCTTCTTGCTAATGCACGTCCTGGGAAGCAAGCAAATGATGACTCAAGTACTAGGATCACCACCACTGATATGGAAGACCCAAACTGAATTCCTGGATCCTGGCTTTGGCTGGGTTCAATCTTGTTGGTATTTGAAGGTATTTGAGGTATTTAAAGGAGTGTATTAGCAGTGGATGAATGATCTCTCTCTCTCTCTCTCTCTCTCTCTATATATATATATATATATATATATATCACACACACAAAGAAAAAAATGAAAAATAAATTTTTAAAAGTATCAAAATTCTCTAAAAATAAAAATAGATAACCTGTACAACCTACAAGTATTTGGGAAAAAAAAGGAATTATAGTTCAGATCTTCCCATAAAGATCATCAGACATTTAAGAAAGAAACAACAGCAATTATACCAGAGTCTTCCAGAAAATTTAAAAGGGAAGGATACTTCCCATTTCATTCTGAGACCAGCATAAATATGGTATCATAATCGGAAAAACAAAATTTACAATTAAAGGAAAACTACTGAACCACATTCCGGATTAATATAGAGGTAAAAATTGAAAAGAAAATTATAGCATATCTGAGCCAACAATAAAAAATACATCATAACATATGTTGTTTTTATCCTAGGAACACAAGATTGTTTTAACATCTAAAAAAATCAATTAATATGATTCATCACATTAACAGATTGAAATAGAAAAACCATGTGACTATGTTAACAGAGAAACAGCATTTGAAAAAAAAAAAAAATCCAAAAGCTAATACTGAGTAAAAACTCACTTTACTTAAAAATAGAAGGGAACTATCTCAACCTGATCAAGGGAATCTATAACAAACCTTCAGGCAATACAGCCTTTAAACACACTTCTTAATGGTGAAAGACTTTATGTTAAAAGCTAAGGTCAGGAACAAAACAGGAATATCCATTCTCACTACTTCTATTCAGCTCTGTACTAGAATTACCAATCTGTGCAGTAATACATGACAAAAAAAAATGCACCTAGATTGAAAAGAAAAAAAAAAACACTCTTTTTTCACAGGTAACAGGTTTATGTATGAAGAAATTCTGCAGAATATTTTTTTTGATCCAACATTTTTTTTATTTAGTAAATATAAATTTCCAAAGTACAGTTTATGGATTACAATGGCTCCCCACCCCCATCATTTCCCTCCCACCTGCACCCCTCCCATCTCCCACTCCCGCTCCCATTCCATTCACATCAAGATTCATTTTCAATTATCTTTATATACAGAAGATCAATTCAGTATATATTAAGTAAAGATATCATCAGTTTGCACCCACACAGAAACACAAAGTGTAAAATACTGTTTCAGTACTAGTTATAGCATTACTTCACATTGGACAACACACTAAGGACAGATCCCACATGAGGAGTAAGTACACAGTGACTCCTGTTGTTGACTTAACAATTTGACACTCTTGTTTATGGCGTCAGTAATCTCCCTAAGCTCTAGTCATGAGTTGCCAAGGAAGCCTTTTGAGTTTGCCGACTTCAATCTTATTCCAACAGGGTCACAGTCAAAGTGGAAGTTCTCTCCTCCCTTCAGAGAAAGGTACCTCCTTCGTTGATGGCCCGTTCTTTCCAATGGGATCACACTTGCAGAGATCTTTCATTTAGGTCTTCTTTTTTTTTTTTCCAGGGTGTCTTGGCTTTCCATGCCTAAAATACTCTCATGGGCTCTTCAGCCGTATCCGAATGCCTCAAGGGCTGATTCTGAGGCCAGAGTGCTATTTAGGACATCTGCCATTCTATGAGTCTGCTGTGTATCCCGCTTCCCATGTTGGATCATTCTCTCCCTTTTTTATTCTATCAGGTAGTATTAGCAGACACTAGTCTTGTTTATGTGATCCCTTTCACTCTTAAACCTATCAGTGTGATCAATTGTGAACTGAAATTGATCACTTGGACTAGTGAGATGGCAATGGTACATGCCACCTTGATGGGATTGTATTGGAATCCCCTGGCACATTTCTAACTCCACCATTTGGGGCAAGTCTGATTGAGCATGTCCCAAATTGTACATCTCCTCCTTCTTATTTCCACGCTTATATTTAACAGGGATCACTTTTCAGTTAAAATTTAAACACCTAAGAATAATTTTGTGTTAATTATAGAGTTCAACCAATAGTACTAGAACAAAAAAAATACTAAAAGGGATAAAGTATTACATTGTACATCAACAGTCAGGACAAGAGCTGATCAAGTCACTGTTTCTCATAGTGTCCATTTCACTTCAACAGGTTTCCACTTTGGTAGTTAATTGTCACCGATCAGGGAGAACATATGATATTTGTCCCTTTCGGACCTGCTTAATTCACTCAGCATAATGTTTTTCAGATTCCTCCATCTTGTTGCAAATGACCAGATTTCATCGTTTTTGACTGCTGTATAGTATTCTATAGAGTACATGTCCCATAATTTCTTTATCCAGTCTACCATTGATGGGCATTGAGTTGGTTCCAGGTCTTAGCTATTGTGAATTGAGCTGCAATAAACATTAAGGTGCAGACCGCTTTTTTGTTTGCCAATTTAATTTCCTTTGGGTAAATTCTAAGGAGTGGTAAAGCTGGGTTGTATGGTAGGGTTATATTCAGGTCTGCAGAATATTTTTTAAAAGCCATCAGGACAAACAGAAGAGCTTAGCAATGCTGCTGAGTAATAGGTACAGAAAATTCATTGTATTTCTATGTTAGCAATCATTAATTGGGAGTTTAAGTTTTAAAAATGAATATTTACAATAACATCAGAAAGCATAAAATACCAAGGAATAAGTCTGAGAGACGGTATGGAATATGAAACCCAGAAAACACTGCTGAGGGAAATCAAAGAATTCATGGAGAATTATTTCTCTTCATAGGTCAAAGGATTCAATTGTCAATTCTTTCCAAACTGACCTAAAAACACCAAACAATGCAAATCAAAATTCCACCAAATATTTTTATAGAAATTAAAAAAACACTTAAAAAATTCATAGCTGTTTCAAAGGTGACTTTGAAAAGGAACCTATTTAGAAGACTTACATTCCCTAATGTCAAGACTTATAAAAATATGAAAATCAAATTAATCTTATGCTGGAGTATTGATGGACATATAGACAAATGGAATAAAAGAGAGTCACAAAACAAACCCATTTGTGTCTGGTCAGTTTGTTTTTCAGAAAGCTGAATCAAGGGAGAAATAAAGGTGTGATGGGACAATGGAACACTGTTAGGAATTTTAAAACACTGTCTCAATTCATAATCTACACCATACCCAAAAGTTACTCAAAAAAAGTGATAACCACAAATGCATGATATTAAACAATAAAGCTCCTGAAAGAAGACATAAAAAAAATCTTTGTGACTTGGAGATGGAGAATGATTTCTTAGCTACAACATCAGAAACCTAACAGAAAAATAATATTAATTGAACTTCATGAAAATTAAGAACTTCTGGGAGCTGACATTTAGCCTGGGGTACCAAATCAGAGTACCTGGATTCAAGTCCTGCTCTGGCTGCTGACTCCATCTTTCCACAAATGTAGACCGTGGGAGGCAGTGGTGATGGATCGAGTAATGCGGTACATGTCACCCATATGAGAGACCTGGATTACATTCCCAGTTCCTGGCTCTGGCCCCAACCCAGATCTAGCCATTGTGGGAATTTGAGGAGTGAACCAGCAATGTGAATGCTCTTTCTGCCTCTATCTCTCTCTCTGTCTCTCTCTGTCTCTCTCTCTCTCTCTCTCATAAGAAAAAAAATTAACTTCTGATCTTCCAAAGACACTCCTAAAACAAGGGAAAGATATGCCACACACAAGGAGAAAATATTTGCAGATTGCATATTTGATAAAGAATCAATATTTAGAATATTAAAATTCTCAAGTTTCCATTTTTTAAAAACCCAGTTTTGGGGCCAGGGCTGTGGCAAAGTGGATTAAGCCAATTCCTGTGATGCCAGCATCCATATGGGCACTAGTTCATATCCTGGATGTTCCACTTCCAATCCAGTTCCCTACTAATGGCCCAGGGAAAGCAACAGAGGATGCCCCAAGTGCTTGGGCATTCCACCCACATGGAAGACCTGGAAGGAGCTCCTGGCTCTTGACATTAGCCTTGTCAAATCCCAGCTGTTGCAGCCATTTGGGGAGTGAAACAACTGATGGAAGTTCTCTCTTTGTCTCTCCCTCTCTCTCTAGTTCTGCATTTCAAATAAAAATAAAACCAGTTTTTTAAACATCAAAATATCTTAACAAGAAGTAAAAAAAAAACATATGGAAGGTAAATAAGAACAGATAAGAAAATCAACATCAATATTCATCAGGTAAACGCAAATTTCAATCTCAATGAGATGTTAGCACATGTTTGAAAACGTCGGAAATGTAAAAATGATCATGATAAGCACTGATGGAGATTCAAAACAACTGGGACCTCATGAATTGCTGGTGGGAATCTACAATGCTTCTAGCACTTTAGAAATATGGTTTGGCATTTCCTCAAAAAGTTAAACTTATGCACATCACCTCACACAGTCATTTCATTCCTTGTTATTTTTCCAAGAGCAATGACACATTTGTTCACACAAAAACTTGCACATGAAGAGTCATAGCAGCTTCATTTATAACAAACCTAAACTGGAAACAATTCACTTAGCCATCACATGGTTGATGCACAGACAGTCTAACGCTATTCTATTAAAAATGAGTGAACTATTGTTGATACTCTCAACATGATGGTTGCATTTCAAAATAATTATACATTAAAATATCATATGATTCTATTTATATAAATATCTAGAAAATTCCAGGTTCTGTATAGTGCAAGAGGCACACCAATGGCTAGATAGGTGGAGGGAGAATTCTTAAGGCATATTAAGTAGCTTCTGACCACAATGGGTAACGTTCATTATCTTTATTGTGGTGATGCCTTCTTGAGAGGATGGGGTACTTCGAAACATTTGTAAAATATGAATTAAGAGATAAATTTATTTTGGTGCAAAAAATATAATCCACACATTGTTTTTTAGTACACATTCTCCAGGAATTTTGTGTATGTGTGTGTGTGCTTATAATTTTTTAACTGATATATAAAAATAACACATATTCATGGAGGACACTGTGGTGCTTTTACACATGCATAAACTTGGATAAACTATCGCCGTCCTCAAACATTTTTTATGATGAAAACATTCAAAATTCTTTCCTCTAAGCTTTTTCAGAAGACTCTGTAGTATATTGTCATTATCTGTAGTCATCTCACTGTGAGAATAGAGCACCAGAATTTCTTACTCCTATCTAACTCTATAGTTTTCTACCTGTTAATTAACCTTTCAACAGTTCTCCCTTCCCAGCCTGT
This sequence comes from Oryctolagus cuniculus, assembly GCF_964237555.1. Classification (NCBI taxonomy): domain Eukaryota; kingdom Metazoa; phylum Chordata; class Mammalia; order Lagomorpha; family Leporidae; genus Oryctolagus; species Oryctolagus cuniculus. Next base: position 68,615,831 of record NC_091441.1, read on the forward strand.
AGTAACCATCACACTGCTCTTTTATCATGTTTCTCCTATTCCCCACATGAGGAAGATCACATGGTACTTGTATCTCGGTGGCACATCATGCAATCTTTAAGCCTTCCTCATTTATTCATGAATTTCCAAAGATTTCTTTACACATGTATGAAGCACATTTACATGAACTCCCTTGGAAAAGCATACAAATTATTAAATGAAAAGAGATGCTTACAAATGACACATATTGTGTGATCCAATATCCTACAAGTACCCTAAAACTAAATCTCTGCAAATATGTGCAGTTGGACATAGAGGCCCCAGAAAGAGTCTTGTATGAATGTTGCTAAAGTTAGCTGGGTTTTCTTTAGGGATAAGTGGGAGAGAAAGGTGACTTTCACTTTTACCTCAAAACTAGAAAAATTAAGCCATTGGAAATACGCTTTTTTTTTTCATTTTATGATTTTCTAAACTTTCTACATAAAATTATTTTTCACTATTTGTTATGGAACTCTGCCTACTGACTTCTCCACTCCATTTCTATTAGGAAAACCTCTCTAATGTAGATTGCAGAATGCGAGCTTCATCATTTATTTTTTTCTCATCATTATTCTTCTAGGCCTGCAGATCACAGTGAAATGAACGGCACAGTGGACCATGCAAGGGAATGGCCAAAAGCCTGAGGCCCGCCCAGCCCGACTTCACTAGGTCGTAGAGGCTGAAACATTTCAAATGTATAGTGGGGCAAGGCTGGGACAAAAAAAATGGATTTCCTTTATCGATTTTCCCTTCCCAGGAAAGGAACCAGGCCTGCAAACCAGCCCATCATATAACCTTCCAAGGGTGGGCATCGAAACACACTCTCCCAACACATTGTTAAAAGAGAGGCCCTCCCAATCTATATTACATTCTAGACAGCAGTTTGGGTTGATTTCATTCCACAAAGGAAGAATAGGTTTTGGAAACAACCAAGTCCAAGTGTTTTTCTCCATTGCATTTGGTTTCATTTAGATAATTTTTGGCTGGTGTATCCTCCCCTTTCTAGCTGACCGTTTCGTTCAAAGGAAATGAGAAAATGATATATTATCCTCCTGATACACCATGAAAAATAGTACAACAAAACTACCTTTCATCACAACAGGACTTTTCTGGAGGAGCACGACTATCTGAAAAGCTTTTAATGCTGAAGTCAGCTCCCTCCTGTCCAGTGATCAGCATTCTGCTTTCACCTGTTCCCACTGCTGCAGCTGTCTCCAGGTGAGAACAGGGTGGCACGTACGAAAGGCACCACTGGTACAAGATCTGCTCAGAAGCCCCAGGCTATACTAAGCTCAGGACGGACTTGCCTTCCTTAATGTGTCCTTACTTGGTAAGAAGTATTTTTTCTCACAATGTAGAAAAGATACAAGATTTGTACTTCACTTCAGTAGAAATGATGAGAGACAGAGACAGAGACAGAGAATGAATCATTGGAGAAGAGAAAAATAGTACCAATCTGCAATCTTGATGGCAAAGATTCCCCATTTTTATGACTCTGTTGTGTTCAACAATGTCCATCCTTGCCTAATAACAGTTATGTTGTCACAACAAAATAATGCAATTTTCAGGAGTTCCACTTTCATCAACAACCTCAAGATGTAGCATTAATTCCAGATGAACCTAAATGCAATTTAGGGATGTATATTTGTAGAATTAGACCTTTGAAGCGATCAAATTTCATCAAGAAATGGAGCAAACAGCTTCATGAATGCAACTAGTATCATCTTTATCGACATAGCTTTCCTAAAACTTGATATCATTAATGTTGATCTGAGGGATCTAATATCAATATATAGTTTGAAGCCAAACTATTTGCAATCTACATATCTAAACGAGAAAGTAAGTTACTGTTATTTCACCAGTTCTTTGTAGACTAAACTTCGTAGTGATATATCCAAATGATTCCTTTTTCTAATTCAGTAGGGCTTTCAACTGCAAAAGAACAACTGACTTTGTTAGGGTTATCATTTGTGTCTATCACTTTATGCTTCTATGCATTTAACAGTATATAAAGATCATATTATAAAAATGGGTAGTTCTACAAAAAAGAGTAAAACTGTAGGGAGCTTGGAAATGAAAGTTTCAAAGTGTGTTGTAGCACCCCATAAGAAGACCAGCAAACATCTATTGAACTCCTACTGTGTACTTCCAGAGTACAACATGGTTCTCATTGTCCTTACAGAATACTTCTGGAAATATTTAATAACTGTTGTATTATATACACTCATTTCCTCTAAAATATTTTGTAAATGCAAACATTGATGAGTAAATATAAGGATATATTTATTACCTCTGCCTTTCTAGATAATTTTTTGTTCTTTTATAGCTTTTTCCAAAATTTCAGGAAAACATCTAATAAATATCTTTACTCTTTCCTTAATCCTAACCCTTTCTACCTCAATGGGACTTTGTCTGCCAAAAAAATACTACATCCCTGGTTTTGTCAGAGTCTGTGTGTGCACACACACACTTATGTGTGTGTGTGTGTTTGTGTGTGTATGGTGTTTTTGTCTTTGAAAGCTGGGGTATTAACTGGCATAGAACAAAAGTCCTTTCTTAACCTGGGAATGATCTGTACCCACTGCAAAGGTGGAGGAGACTGACGAGGACTGACCCAAAAGTGAATTTATTGAAAATGTGCCAGCTTGTCACTTGGCCAAGCCATAGCCTCTTAGAAGTTGTTTTCCAGAGACCAAAGAGTCTCCGAAGATGGTGTCAAGAACATCCTCTCCAGAGGCAGGACTTTCAGACCGTAACTGAAGGGTCTCTCAGTGTAGCTTGGGATTTGATCTGCAGCAGATTTTCCAAACCACATTGCTCTCTCGCTATAGGGAATCCGTGAACACCTAACCAATGAATATGTGAGCCCCAAATCAGATGGATGGACTACAAGTACCTATGCCTCCCTAAGGAAGAAGAGATGAGTGGAGCTGCACTACACAATAAAAATGACGGGGTCTTCACACACAGCAGGCACAGCAAGCAAGGGAAGAGCAGCAGAGTGGACACGGCCTGAGTTCTCATCTCCATTATATGTAGGTCACTCTGGGTGACTCAGGAGACCTCACCTGAGAAATGAAATTATGCAGAGGCCTCATAATCCTCCAAAATTGCGTGGATTGAATTACAGTACGTCTCCTCCCGACCCCTCATCCACAGGAACACATTCTAAGACCCCCAGCCTGAAAACACAGATAACACCAAACCCTATATTTTTTTCCTACACACACATAACTATAATAAAATTTAATTTATAAATTGGGCATCCTAAGAGAGTAACAATAATAACTAATAAAATAGAATTACTATAGCAATATACCACAGTAAAAGTTATGTGAATGTACTCACTCTCCTCTCTCTCTCTCCCTCTCTCAAACTATCTTATTGTGCTTCACTCACCCTTCTTGCAATGACTGAGATGATACAATGCCTGTGTGATGAGATGAGGTGCAGGGAATGAAACAGCCATGGTGATATAGTGTCAAGCTATTATATAAGGGTTATTTGAATCCAGAAAGTACTTTGACAGTTGATCTGATAACCAAGATAGCTATCCACCTGGCTAATGAGCAGGTAGTGTGTACAACCTGGAAAGACAGCAAAAAGGAATGAATCACAACCCAGGCAAGATGAAGGATAAAGGCACAAAATCTTGTCAAGCTGCTCAGAATGGTGCACAATTTAAAATTATGAATTGGTTTCATCTCATATTTTTGGACTGCAGTTCACCTCAGGTTAACAGAAACAACAAAAAACAAGACCTCACATAAGTGGAGCCTACTGTACTTTGGATTCTGATCTCATTATATGTTTGAGGGATGTAAAAATGCCTGCATCTAATGCAACGTTTCTTAAATAAATCATTTCCCATGTTTGAATTTTTAAAGAACCCTGGAAAATAATAATGCAGACAGTAGGATAAAACCATGGCTTCAGGCTTCACTTTAAACTATCAACAAGTGAAATACTGAACACTGAACAAAGAGTTCAATGAAACTTAGACCTGGGCTTTACCATGAGGGGTCAGACTCTGGACCATCCACTAAAGGGTCTGGATCATTTCCAAATGAAGCAGGAGCCCTTTCCCTAAAAGCACTCACAGCCTAAAAGGAACACAGACGGACAAGGTCATCCACTTGAGAAAGAATCAAACAAACCTAGGGACTGACATCGTGTTGCTTTCGATGCCAGCAAACATATGGGAGGGAAATTTTGAATCCTAACTTCTCCATTTCAGATCCAACTCCTTGCTAATGTGCCTGAGATGTCACTAGAAGTCCATTAGAAGTCCACTCACATGGGAGACTTGGAGAGAGTTCCTGGCTCCTGACATCGTCCTGTCCCAGTCTTGTATTTTGCAGTCATTTGAGGAGTGAACCAGTTGATGGAAAACCTATCTATCTACCTACCTACCTACCTATATCTGTGTGTGTGTGTGTGTCATTCTTTCAAATAAATAATTTTTAAAAATAATTATTAAAAATTATTTATTTATTTGAAATAATACACAAGGGGTCTGCAAAAGTTCATGTGAAACACATATGATGAAAAATTTCTTCAAAATTATTTGTGTCAAAGTAAATTTATCTATTCATGTTTACAAACACTTTTGGGAGTCTCCTCATCAGCTCTACAAGTCGCTGTTGAGAATTCTCAGCAGCAGTTGCCCTTCTTCCACCCAAGCCTCCATGCATCCGAATGATCTGGAAGGACTCACTCAGTCACAAGCTATGAAGTGATTCTACTGACCACCAAGGGACGGCCCATCCTAGAGACTGTGCAGCAAGTGCTAAAATCTGCTTCCTCAGACACTCAGCTTCAATCGAGGATACCTCACTGGAGTTCATGATTTCAGCAAGGAAACAGCAAAGGATCCCCTTATGAGACCACGTAGGAACATTCTGGAAGGCAAGATCTAATTCACCACAACATTCAGCTATCACTGTGCATCACTGACACCAAAATGAAGTCCCTGGGTACACAGGAGGTGACATCATCACTTCAGATGGCCAGATGCAGCAGGGCCCTCACAGGAGAATCCCAGGTCCTTCTAAGTGCAGGACTGCCAGGCTGGGAGCCAGTCTCTTCAAAGCCAGAGGCCAGCAGAAAGGAACAGTGGCCAGTGGGGCCCCTTGATGAAGTGTTAGTTGGAGGGTTTTCCATCCAGCACACATTTTGCAACACAGTCAGAAATGGAGGGGAAAGAAATTTATGTCTCTCTTGCAAATATTCCCTGAGGAAAACAGCCTGATGTGTAAAGAAGCCCACTCTCTGGAGTCCTACCCCCCAGAGGCCCACCCTAATAGAGTCTACAAATGCATATGAGGCGTAGGTTCCAATTGCTTCCAGATGGGGGCTGGTTCTCCTGCCCTGTGAAGGTGCTGTCTGCACAAGAGATCTCACCATGCTGTCTGTTAGGACTTCAGAGGCTTTATGGGGTGACAAAACCCAAATAAGTATTTAAGAAAGTTTAACAGATGCCTGCCCCTTTTATGCCTGGTTCTCCTTCCTGACTGGCAGGTTGTCTTGTTGGCCACTTTTCAGTGGAGCTAATGGGAATGAGGTGGGTGAGAGCAGGAGCAGTCAGTTACCTATTAACAAATTTTATAAATAAAGTTTTATTGGAATGCAGACATGACTCTTCACATCCATGGCCTGTGACTGCTTTCATGCTACAGTGACAGAGCTGAATTATTGTGACAGAGACTGTGCAGTCTGGCAAAAATAAGGATTTTATCATCTGCCCTTCACCAATGTGTGGCAACCTCTGGTGCAGAGGCCAAGAGCCCATACAAATCCTACTCCAACTATGAAAAGTCTACCCAAGCATCACAGGAACCCAAGCAGCTCAGGCACAGTGTTTTAGGTAGAAGTCATACTGTGACCACGTTACTTAGAAAGTAGCCAATGTCCTCCCATCCTCCAAGTAAATGAGACTATGCTTTGCTGTTGGAGACCCCCTTGATGTCCCATGGTTTGTAATAAATACCAGCAGAAGCTGCAGGCTGTTGGTGCTGTAGGTGGAGGAGGGGGGCAGGGTATTGATTCAGATGGCTACCTTCACATGAACAGATACAACAGAGCCTTGCATTATTCTAGCTACAATGAGAAAGCCAAAAACACCAAAAATAATAAACAAAAACAAACCAGGGCCAGCATTGTGGAGCAGTGATTTAAGTTACCATCTCCCACACTGTCATCCAATATGCACACTGCTTTCACTCCTGGCTACTCTGCTTCTGATTCAGCTGCCTGCTAATGTGACTGGGAGAGCAGCAAAAGATGGCCCAAGTACTTGAGCTGCTGCTACCCATGAGTGACCCATTTGGAGTTCCTGGCTTTGCCTGGCCCAGCCCCAGGCATCACAGCCATCTGGGAAGTGCACATGCAGCTGAAGTTCTCTCTTTCTCCTGTCTCACGTCTCTATGTAACTCTCCCTTTTAGATAAATAAATAAATCTTTATAAAGAAATAAATAAAGGGGAACAAGTCCTTTTTATCTCATCCGCCTGACACTGACAGGGCCAATTTCATCAGTGGGAATAGCAGTTGTACCTTGCTTGGTGGGGCACAGGGAGAACCAATAATTCTAAATGAGAAGTCCCATTAGCTGGCATGAGGAAGCTTCTTTGCCACTGAGCTGACCTTTGCTGTTGGCTTGTGCTTGGCTTGGGATACTGGGTTTGTCTGGACCAAAGATGAATTTTCCCCAGGACAAAAGAACTTGGCCACCTTGAGAGAAAGGACATGGAGGTCAGGTAGAGGTCTCTCTCAGTGCTGCTCCCCTCTGCCTGGCCCTGGAACCAAGTCTTCCAGTTTCTCAGTATTTAAAGGGGCACCTGTATGTATTCTAGGCACACTGAGACCTGGTCACTTACATATTTTTTTAAACAAAAAAAAATCCCCTAATTAATCATTGATTACCCATCAATGCCCAAAAGAGAGGTGAGCTCAACTAATACTCTCATAAAAGGAGTTCAGTGTTTCCAAAGGCTGTTAAGTGAATTTTCAGAGCATTACTTGAGGTCTGGCAACGTCTTTCCCCTGAGCTTCCCAACACAGGATGAACTCATGATTTCTGACCAAAGAATAACTTTCATCTGAACAAAGAGTAGCAGATGTACAAAGCTGGGCTTTTCTTTCTTCTTAGTCAACCAGTATGTTAAATACTTAAATGATCACAAGTACTACAACAATTTTCTGGAGCTGGTGAAGCTGAACTTAAACTATTCCCTTGGATAGGAACTGGTAGACTATACTGTCAGATGTTAACAATACTTTTCAACCAACTCTTGTTCTAAAAATCAAAGCTGTAAACACCCTAAATTGTAAAATATATTCTGCTTTCTGTCTTACATTTAATTTCACTGGAAACAGAAGGTTGGATAATAATAATTTCTTGGTTCTTAATAAGCAAAAAATAATAAAATTCTTCAGATAGTGAAATTTATCATCCTGTTCATGGGTCATGAGAGACTGTATTAACTGCAACAATTTTTCTCTCAACAGACTATTAGACCTTTCATGTGTTCAAAAATCCACAGGATGCTTGAAACTCTTTCAGTAAACATATTTTTTTTGTTTTTAATTGACACATGATAATCGTTCATATTGATTGGTATAGTTTGACATTTGAAATCCATGACTACCACATGTAATGATCAGATCAGGGCCAAATGCCTATTCACCATCTCAAATATTTATCATTTCTTTGTGTTGGGGTGATTCAAAATCTTCTCTACTAGCTACCTGAAATACACAATTAATTACTGTCAACCATAGTTACCCTATTGTACCACAGAATGACAGAAGTTATTCCTCCTGTCCAACTATACCTTTAAACCCATTAACTATCTATCTCCTCATTCCATCTTTATCCCCGATGGCCTTCCAGGCTCTCAATCACTATTTAATTGTACACTTAGTCACAATCCATAGGGACCAAAAGTATACTTGTAAATATCTCATAGTGAAATTATGAGTAACTTCTACTTTTGTCTTCATAATGCTCTCAGTTTTTATAATAAGCATGTATTATTTCATAATAACAGTAACAGTTTTTTTTTTTTTTGACAGGCAGAGTGGACAGTGAGAGAGAGAGACAGAGAGAAAGGTCTTCCTTCTGCCGTTGGTACACCCTCCAATGGCCACCACTGCGGCCGGTGCACCGCACTGATCCGAAGCCAGGAGCCAGGTGCTTCTCCTGGTCTCCCGTGTGGGTGCACAGCCCAAAGACTGGGGCCATCCTCCAATGCCTTCCCGGGCCATAGCAGAGAGCTGGACTGGAAGAGGAGCAACTGGGACAGAACCGGTGCCCTGACCAGGACTAGAACCCGGTGTGCCGGCGCCGCAGGTAGAGGATTAGCCTATTGAGCCGTGGTGCCGGCCATTAGCCTACTGAGCTGCGGTGCTGGCCAACATAGTTTTTAAAATACCAGAATCCTGTTAACATTTACCATACAAAATTTAATCAAAACATATTCAAAACACAAAATGCATAGAGGTAGATGAAAACATTAAAATACTGACATTTTTAATTCTTTAGATGCTTTTATTTTTTAATTGACATAAAATTATGCCTATTCATGAGTTACCTTGTTATATTTCCACACATGTTCACAATGTGTAATGTTCACAGTAGGAGTATCTCCTCAAACATATCATTTCTTGGTCATGAAAACATTTAAAACTTTTCTTCTAGTTTTTTTGAAATATACACTACATCACTATTATCTGCAGTCACCCCATGTGCAACAGAACACCAAAACATATTTCAAGCTAACTAGGAGTAAGCACCCATTAACCAACCTTTTCTCCAACCTCCTTTCTTTGGTAACCACCATTCTGTTCTCAACTTTTATGAGATCACTAAAATGTTAATTCTGAATTAATCAATTCTTCAGTAATTCTTACACTCTAGCTTCCTTTACAAGCATCTGCACATAATCTTCACAGGGCACATATAAAGTAGCCATTCAGAAACCATTTGGAAAAACTGAAACTTAGTGGTCTGCCCAAGGTCCTACACCACTAAATGTGGAACCAGGATTATTAAACGGCCATCTTTGAGGCTTTCCACTAAATCTGATTCAAAATAGATTTTAGAAAATCCAAATATGAATAAAAGCCATAAATTTAATGTCCAAAGGATAACTGAATACGCTGAATGCAATTTTTTTATTCCTTTAGTTAATACCTCCCAATCCTTAATTGTGAAGATTGCAAGCATCAGTGGAAAGCGTCAAATAAAAATGACCTTTGCCACTATTAAAAACTAATTATTAGTAGTAAACAAGAAAATATACCAATACAGAAATACCCAAGGTTCGTTTTGTTATTTTCTTGTTGTGTCTTATTTAAATGGTTTCACTTGTGGGCTTGTGCGCTTCTTCTGAGTGGCTCAATGGGACTGGAGCTCCCTCTGCTGTCTAATGCAGGCTCTCTAGTGGTCATTCAGGAAGTTTATTCTGTCTGTAAGTGTGGGGAATCTTAACCCCACTCAGGATATGGCAGCTCTGGATCCTTCTCCCTGCAAACTGCACTTCTCAAAACTTCACAAGATTGCTGTAAGTTTGCAGCTAGGGGCATGGATGAAAGGACAGCTCCACTGACAAATGAGTGAACACAGAACTTTCCAGGTAACCTTGAGGAAGTCAAGGAATATGGCCGTTGGTTGACAGTGTTTTAAGTGCCACTTAATTTGCAGCATGAGCAAAAGCTTCGCTGAAGAAATAATGAAACCAAGTGTGAAAGGAGCTCAGATCACATCCCACCTCAGTAGCAACAGAGCTAGTTTTCAGCAACAACAACAACAACTGTCTAATTTTGCCAAAGACCTTATTTCCTTCCTAACAGTTCTGAGACTATGAGAAAATTTTCCTAGAAATGTTTTTTATAACTTTTCCTAGTTAAATTCAATTTTTTACAGAGCTTTCAAATCAGAGTCAGTCTTCTCAAATCCTGTTACTACTTTATCCACTAAATTCATGTATCATTCTAAATCCTTTGTTGTCATTTTCAGAATGTTCACCATAGGTGTTGATTATATCTCAAGAAGTCACTGTCTTTGCTCCTTCCTGAGACACAACTCTTCTTCTCTAAAAGTTATATCAGGCAATTCCAACAATGCAGTCGTATCTTCACACTCCACATATAATGCTAGTTCTCTTGCTGTTTCTACCACCTCTGTAGTTGCCTTCTCCACAAAAATCTTGAATCCTTGAATTATCCACGAGGGTTGGAATCAACTTCCAAACTCCTCTGTTAATGTCAAGATTTCCCATGAGTCCAGATGTTCTTAATGACATCTAGAGTGTGAGTCCTTTCCAAAAGTTTTTTATTTGAGTTTGCCTAGGCCCACCAGAGAAATCACTGGCTTTGAAATCTATAGCATTGTGAAATGCATTTCTTAAGTTAAAAGATGCGGAAGTTGAAATGACTCACTGATTCGTGGATAGCAACATGTATGTTATGTTAAGAGCATGAAAATGATGAGAATCTTTGATAGCTCCATCAGAGCTCTTGGGCAACTGAGTGCATTCTCAAGAAGCAGCAATATTTTTAAAGGTAACTTTTCTGAGAAAGAAGTATTTAAAAAAAAAGATTTTATTTATTTATTTGACAGGTAGAGTTACAGGCAGTGAGAGAGAGGGACAGAGAGAAAGGTCTTCCTTCCGCTGGTTCACTCCCCAAATAGCCACAATGGCTGGCACTGCACCGATCTGAAGCCAGGAGCCAGGTGCTTCTTCCCAGTCTCCCATGCAGGCACAGGGGCCCAAGGACTTGGGCCATCTTCCACTGCTTTCCCAGGCCACAGCAGAGAGCTGGACTGGAAGAGGAGGAATCAAGACTAGAACTGGCACCCATATGGGATGCTGGCACTGCAGGCAGAGGATTAACCTAATGTGCCATGGCGTCGACCCCGAGCAAGAGGTCTTAAAATATTCAGTAAACCATGTTGTGAATACATTTGCAGTCCTACAAGCTTTCTTGTTCCATGTACACCCCACAGACAGGACAGATTTAGTGTAATTCTTAAAAGCACAATGACTGGCAGACTGTAAACCAATGCCCCAGAGTTGAGGTGTGGTTTTGGTGGCGTGTTTTAGCGAAGTCGCACGTGAAGGGTAACGGTAGCCAGAGCCCGAACCAGTATGGCAGGCTCGGGGAGCAGCGCACCATGGGGCAGGCATCTGCTCCACGCCGTCCTGATGGTGCTAGTAGCCCTCGTCCTCCTTCACTCAGCACTGGCCCAGTCCCATCGAGACTTTGCACCTTCAGGTCAGCAGAGGAGAGAGGCCCCAGTTGACCTCCTGACCCAGATAGGTTGGTCTGTGCAGGAAACACTGGATACCTGGATTGGGCCAGAAACCATGCACCTGATTTCAGAGGTCTCAGGTGATGTGGGCCATCTCACCAGCCATCTCCGTGGCCTTCTTTGCCCTGTCTGGGATCGCTGTCCAGCTGCTGACTGCCCTGGGGCTCGACGGTGATCACCTCTCCCAGGGCCTGAAGCTCAGCCCTAGCCAGGTCCAGACCTTCCTGCTGTGGGGAGCAGGGGCCCTGGTCGTCTGCTGGCTGCTGTCCTTGCTCCTCGGCTTGGTCTTGGCTGTGCTGGGGCGCATTGTGGGGGGCCTGAAGCTCGTCACCTTCCTGGCCAGCTTTGTGGCCCTGGTGAGGTCGGTGCCCGATCCTTCCACCTGGGCCTTGCTCCTCCTGGCCTTGCTGACCCTGTACACCTTGCTAAGCCAGCTCACGGGCAGCCGGGTGTCGAGGGCCCAACTAGAGGCCAAGCTGTGAGGACTGGAGCGCCAGGTGGACGAGCTGCGTTGGAGACAGTGGCGAGCCGCCAAGGGGTGCCCAGAGCGTGGAGGAAGAATGAGACGGATGCCTCACAGCACCACCTTTGTCATACTATAAAGAGCAGAGCTGCTTCTGGCTCGCCTGCCTTCCCTCTGCCCTCTGCCCTCTGCCCCTTTCTGTGTCTGAGCCTCCTGGGAAAGGAAGAGCATTCCTCTGTCTTCCGAGGTTCTGTCTGGGGCTGGCTCTCTCCAACCCTTCTCTGCTTCCAGCCCGTCTCAGCCAGGGCAGGTTGTAGTGGCCTCCCCCTCTGGCTTCTGCATCTGCTCTCAGCTGACATCACTGCCATTAGTCTCTGGTGACTTAACCAGCTCCCCCCTGCTGCTGCCTGGCTTCCTCCTTCCACTCTGGCTCCCCAGGCCTTCTGCAGCTCCTCCTTAGCCAAGCTCCAGCCTCTTCCCATTGTCTCTTCCTTCCGGCTAGCCCTGCATGTCCACCAAGCCACAGCCCCTGAAGGCCTGCTCCCGTCCTCCTCGTTGCCCAGCTGTGGGGGAGAGGCAGAGGCCATGGGTAGAGGAAGGGGGAAACCATGCCCCCCAAGGCCTGTGCAACTCTGGGAGGAAGCACAGGGAGTCTGTAACAAGTGCCTTAATCCGAGCCAGCAGGGCCCTCTTCTGCTTGCATGCTGAGTGCAGGAGAGTGCACGGGGCTGCTTTGTGTTGAGAAAAGAGCAGCCCCTCTCAGCGTCACGACTCTCCCTCAGCTGCTTCCCAGGCTTGTGTCTGCAAGTAGGGACCTGCAGTGGCCCTGCCCTGCCCTGCCCTGCCCTGTGGGAATTTCAGAGACCCTACAGGAAGGAGGCCTTAGCTCCTGCCTCTGAGGGCAGTTGCTGATCAGCGCCCACGCCAGCAGCCTGGGAAGAGCAGCTGGTTGACACCTCTCCACCAGGGCCTTGCTGTCGTTAGAGCCTACTGCTTCCTTTGAGGCTCCTGTGGAGGGGGGTGTCCTCTGCCGGGCTTGGCACGCAGAGGGAAGAAGAAATGCCCCGTTCTGACTGTTAGGGTTTGATGCGGAATCACAGCTGCAGTGATACATATTTTTTTCAGCGCTGGGTTGGTTTTCAATAAAGAGCGTGCTATTTTATTATCTTGTTCTGAATAAAATGTATTTACTCAAAAAAAAAAAAAAAAGAAAGCGCAATGACTGTCAGGATGGTCAATGAGCATTGGCTTCAACTGAAAGATATCTGCTGTATTAGCACCTAACAAGTGTCAGTTTGTCTTTTGAAGCTTTGAAGCTACACATTGACTTTTACACTCCTGCTATGAAAGTTCTAGGTGGAATCTTCTTCCAACAGAAGCTGTTTCATCAATATGGAAAAATTGTTGGGGGCCAGAGCTGTGGCATAGAGAGTAAAGCCACCAACTTCAGTACCAGCATCCTACATGGGTGCCGGTTCAAGTCCTGGCTGCTCCACTTCCAATCCAACTGCTATGGCCTGCGAAAGCAGCAACAGATGGCCCAAGCCCTTGGGTTCTGCACCCGCATGGGAGACCTGGAATAAGCTCCTGGCTCCTGGCTTTGGATGAGTGTAGCTCTGGCCATTGTGGTCAATTGGAGAGTGAACCAGTGGATAGAAGACCTCTCTCTCTTTCTCTCTGCCTCTCCTTCTCTCACTAATTCTGACTTTCAAATAAATAAATAAATCTTCTAAAAAAAGGAAAAAGAAAAATTGCTGCTCAGTGTAGAAAAGCTGGATCTTCAGGATAACTTCCTGCAGCTTCTACATCTACTTGTTTCCCATTGCACTTTGATGTTATGTACACAGCTTCATTCCTGAAAACTCACAAACCACTCTCTTGTGGAGGAAAAAATTTATGAGAGCAGTCACATTCCCAATAGCTACAAAACATTTTGAAATAGCTTAAGATAAATTTAACCAAGAATGAGAAAGACCTCTACATTGAAAATTGTAAAACATTAATGAAAGAAATTGAGGAATACAAAAAAGTGAAAGACCTCCCTTGTTTGTGGATTGGAAGAATTAATCCATTATGTCCAATTGACCTATATATACAATTATAAAGAGCAACAAATATACTACTATGGCAATTTTAAAATAAATATTATGTTGTTGAAAAATTGATAGAATTAAAAACCTGAGACTTAATAAATATGAAAATGTGATATACAAATTGAGCGCAACTCCCATCAAAAAACCAATAATATTTTTCACAGAAAATAACAATTCATATAGAAACACAAAAGACCCTAATATCATCAAAGCAGTCTTGGACAATAAAAAAAGCCAGAGGCATCTCAATACCAGGTTATAAAACATACTACAGTCCTATTTTAGCCAAAACAGAATGGTACTTACAGAAAAAGAGACATATAAATCAATGGAAGAGACAGAAATCCCAGAAATAAACCACACATCTACAACCAGCTTATCTTAAAGTTATGAATACATTCCCTACAGAAAGAATAGTCTATTCAATAAATGATGTTGGGAAAACTGGATTTGCACATGGAAAAGTTGGAAACAACACCTGTATATTATATTCTATACAAAAATCAACTCAAACTTTATCTAAGAACCAATTGTAAACTCTAAAACTATTAAACCGGGTTGGTGCTGTGCTGCAGTGGGTTGAAGCCCCATCCTGCATCTCCAGCATCCAATATGGATGCTGCTTCAAGTCCTAGCTGCTCCACTTCCAATCTAGCTGCCTACTAATGTGCCTGGGAAAGCAGCAGAGGATGGCCCAAGTCCTTGGGCCCCTGGATCCAAGTGGGAGACCTGAAGAAATTCTTGGATCTGGCTTCAGATGGACTCAGCTCCAGCCATTATGACCATTTGGGAAGTGAATCAGCAGATGGATCACCTCTCTCTCTTCCTCTGTCTCTACCTCTCTCTGCAACTCTGTCTTTCAAATAGATTAAATAAATCTTAAAATTATGAAACCACTAGAAGCAAACTTAGGGGAAACATCCAGAGACACTGACACAGGAAACAATTTTTTGAATAAGACCACAAAAGCACAGGCAATTAAAGCAAAAATAGACAAATGGGATTATATCAAGCCAAGAAGCTTCTGCATAACAAAGGAAACAATCAACAGAGTGAAGAAACAACCAATCGTATGAGAGAAAATAGGTGCAACTGTGCATCTTATAAAGGATTAACATCCAGAGTACACAGAACTCAAGAAAATCAACAAAAACGAAACAAACAATCCAGTTAAGAAATGGGCAAAGGATCTAAATAGCTTTCAAAAGAAGAAATGCTAGTCACCAAGAAACAAAAAATGAAAGCTTAGGATCACTAGCTGTCAGGGAAATGTAGATAAAAAATGTACGGAGGCACCATATCATTTCAATTAGAATGGCTATTATCCAAAAGTCAAAAAATAACATGCTAGTCAGAATTTGGAGAAAAGGAACACTACTACACCTTTTGCTGGTGTTAAAGCAAATTAGGACAACCATTACAAAAAACACACGGAGTTACCTGAGACCTGAGAATACTAAAACTAGATCTGCAATATGAGCTGGTATACAAAGCAAATGAGATCAACGAATGAAAGGAATACCTGCATTCCCCTGCTTATAGCAGCCCAAAGCATGGCAGCAAGGATATGGGATCTCCCTAGAGGGTCATCAGCTGATGACTGGATAAATAAAATAAAATTATATATATATATACATATATATATATCAAATGGAATATTGTTCAGCCATAAAGAAAAGGAAATACTGACATTTGTAGCAATATGTATGGAATTTGAGATCCTCCTGTTAGCAAAATACGCCAGACACATAAAGACAAATTCTGCATGTTTTATTTCAAATGTGGAAGTTTATATATATATATATATATATACACACACACACACAGAGTATTTTTGAAAAATACAAATACCATATTCTTTGCTATATAGATATGTATAAATGTTGTGTTCAGTGAATTTTTCCCCTTCTTTCCTCATTTTATGATCTGTGTCATGAATCTCACATTATTTGGTATGAATATATTGATTTAAAAAAGGAAAGAGAGAGAGAGAGAGAGGGAAAAGAGAAGTCATGAGCCAACCCTCGCTAGCTTCAAACTCTTCTTTGCAGCTTCCTCACCTCTCAGCCTTCATGGAATTGAAATGTGTTGGGGCCTAGCTCAGGATTAGGCTTTGGTTTCAGGTCTATTGTGGCTAGTTTGATCTATTCAGACCACTAGCACTTTCTCCATATCAGCAATGAGGCAGAGCCATTCTCTTATCATGCATGTGTTCAATGGAACATTTTTAATTTCCTTCTAGAACTTTTCCTTTGCATTCAAAACTTAGCCAACTGTTTCACACAGGAGGCCTGGCTTCCCGCATCTCTCATCTCAGCTTTTGATGTGTCTTCTTCACTTGGCTTGTTCATGTCTAGCTATTGATTCAAAGTCAGAGGCATGTTGACATTTCCTTTCTTTTCTATTTTTTTTTTTTTTTTTTTGGACAGGCAGAGTGGACAGTGAGAGAAAGAGACAGAAAGAAAGGTCTTCCTTTGCCGTTGGTTCACCTCCAATGGCCGCCGCAGCTGGCGCACTACGCTGATCCAAAAGCAGGAGCCAGGTGCTATCTCTTGGTCTCCCATGGGGTGCAGGGCCCAAGCACTTGGGCCATCCTCCACTGCACTCCCTGGCCACAGCAGAGAGCTGGCCTGGAAGAGGGGCAACCGGGACAGAATCCGGCACCCCGACTGGGACTAGAACCCGGTGTGCCGGCGCCGCAAGGCGGAGGATTAGCCTATTGAGCCGCGGCACCGGCCTTGACAGTTCCTTTCACATGAACACTTAGAGGTCGTCAAAATGATATTAATTGGCTTAATTTCAATATTGTGTCAACCTGCTGTTGAAAAACATGGCAAAGTTGCAACAAATTTTAACTTTATAAAATCAAAACAAACAAAAACACACTGTCTGCAATGCACCATAAAAATGAGGTATGCCTGTAATTGGTCACCACAAATTATTTTCTTTTTGTTATTGTTATTAATAGCTTTAAATAGTTTTGTCTTAAAAGAAACAAGAAGCGCCAGCGCCACAGCTCACTAGGCTAATCCTCCGCCTTGTGCCACCGGCACACCGGGTTCTAGTCCCGGTCGGGGCGCCGGATTCTGTCCTGGTTGCCCCTCTTCCAGGCCAGCTCTCTGCTGTGGCCCGGGAGTGCAGTGGAGGATGGCCCAAGTGCTTGGGCCCTGCACCCCATGGGAGACCAGGAGAAGTACCTGGCTCCTGCCATCAGATCAGCGTGGTGCGCCAGCCACAGCGCGCCGGCCACGGCGGCCATTAGAGGGTGAACCAACAGCAAAGGAAGACCTTTCTGTCTCTCTCTCTCTCACTGTCCACTCTGCCTGTCGGAAGGAAGGAAGGAAGGAAGGAGCAGCACGAACTGAGGTAAGATCACGATGTAGCCGCCCACTGGCTACTGCTGTGTCCTATTTAGGCAACCATAGTCCATCTTCCCTGCCTCTTTTCAAACCACTGTTTTTGCAGCTACTTGCATTTCTAGCAATTATCACACACATGACTCAACAATTCTTGGCTAGGAAAAGTCTCTGCTTTTCTTAATTAAGCAAATTAAGAGACAGATAAGCAGGCAGCTTGACATCCTTGTATTTCATCCTCTAACTGCAAAAATAGTTATTTTCCTTCAGTTTTCTAAGCAAGCTTTCATGTGGGGAGCCATTGCATGGCGCCCTAAAGATGGCGTCGGCTCCTTTCCCCCGGAAGGACTGGCGAGAAACAAACATCTCCTAATAAGGAGATGGCTGAGCTCCCTTCCGGCTTCCGCATTGCTGTACCAATCAATGCTTGCCACTTGGCTGCTTTTGATTGGTGCGCTGATGGCTATAAGAGGGAGGGGAGAGGAAAAGAGGGGGTAGTAGAAGTTTGAAAGAGGTTCCTGAATAAACTGCTGGAAGAAGAGTTTGGGTCGTGTCTTCCTTGCTGGTCGAGGGACGCGACAACTGGTGGCCCGTACGGGGAACATCTCGAATGCGAACTCAGAACTTCCTGCAGTCAGGGCAGCGCTGGTAAGTCCCCCAGGAAAATAAGGTGGGGATCCGCGATAAGAGCGGGCAGTCCTGCGATAATAGCGGGAGGGTAGTTCTGCGATTAAAGCAGAGGAAGTTCTGCGACAAAAGCAGAAGGAGCTCTGACCCGCGGCCAGGGAAAGAGCGCAATTTTTGACGATGGGTAATTCACAGTCCCATCAAATTTTTCTGGCGCTGAATGCGCTGCTTCGGGAAAACGGTTTGAAACTTAAGCCTAGTACGTTGCATAGGTTTTTACATAACTGCGATACCATTGCACCCTGGTATGGGGTTTCGGGAAGCCTTACTATCCCTTCATGGGACAAACTAGGCAGGGATTTGGATTTTGCATTCAAACAGGGTAATCTTGAAGGGGGAGTGAGACCAATATGGAAGTTAGTGCGAGCATGCCTCGAGGATGAGCAGTGTAGTGAAGCTATTCTGAGCGGTCAAGCTGCCTTGGAGGAGCTTCAGGAAGAGCGCTCCGAGAGAGCTGCCAGTGAAAAAGGGAAAACTTTGAAGGAGAGTCGGAAAAGAACTAGGAAAAAACTGTACCCCGATCTTTCCGAGTTGCGCAGCCCCTCCTTAGTAAGTAGTTCTAGTGCAGAAAGTAGCTCAGAAAGCAGCAGTGAGTCTGAAGAGTGTGGCGATAACAAAGAGTCTGATATAAAGCAAGTACGGGAATTAAATCGGCAAATGAGGAAGTTGCAATTAAAAGGAAAAAAGGAACTTAAGCATGGTACTTTCCAAGGGAACTTAGGGGAGGAGCCTGAAGCCTCTCCTCCTCAGTATGAGCCTCTATCCGCACAAGAAAGAGGGCGGACTTTCTGTCCGGGAGTCTGGAAACAGGTTGGTGCGGAGTTGTTAAGTGCCTATCCTGTCTTCCAAGATCCGCAAGGGCAGAGGTACGAGGAACCCCTTGACATAAAGATAATCAAATCACTAGCGGAGTCAGTAAGAGCCTATGGCATCAGCGGCTCTTTCACGCTGGCTCAAGTAGAAAATCTTCAAAGATACTGCATGACTCCAAATGACTGGAGTGGGTTGGCTCGTGCCGCATTGTCACCAGGACAATACTTAGACTTCAGAGCTTTCCTGATTGACTTTGCCAATGAACAAGCGGCAGAAAATGCAGTGGCAGGGAATCCGCATTGGGACAGATATGCTGCTAGGCATAGGGAGATTCGCTAACCAGCAGACAGGTTACCCACATGCAGTGTATGAACAAGTTAACAAGATAGCCATCAAGGCTTGGAAGTCTATACCCAACAGAGGAGAGGTAAGTGGGAATTTGACAAAGATTACACAGGGACCCACCAAGCCATTTTCAGACTTTGCAGCGCGCATGGTGGAAGCTGCGGGTAGGATTTTTGGAGATCCAGATCGCGCCATGCCGCTGATAGAACAGTTGGTTTTTGAGCAGTGCACTAAGGAATGCAGAGCCGCTATAACACCATGGAAGAGCAAAGGGCTTCAGGTATGGATAAAACAATGCAGGGAAATAGGAGGGCCGCTATCCAACACTGGCCTCGCTGCAGCAGTCCTTCAAATCACGAAGGGCAATAGGGGATCAGGGAACGCTGGAGCATGTTTCAGCTGTGGAAAAATGGGACATATGAAGCGGCAATGTCCGCAAAGGGGAAGAGGCAAAGAACAAAGACAGGAAGGACCAGGAATTTGTCCAAAATGCAGGAAGGGAAAGCACTGGGCCAACGAATGCCGCTCGGTAAAGGACATTGACGGCAACGTCCTTGCTTCTGGCAATGGTGGGGCGCGTCCAAAAAACGGGCAGCGGGGCCCTCGTCCCCAGGGCCCGCAAATATATGGGGCATTCGAGAGTCAGCATCAGGGCCCCCATCAGGACCAGCAGCAGGGGAGGCAAAGTCAGTGGCCCAGCTTCAGACATCCCAGAGACCACAGAGAGCCACTGCAGGCTCCGCAGGCCTGGACCTCTGTGCCACTGCCAGACTCATACTGACACCAAAAATGGGAGTGCAAGCCATTGAGTCAGACTTTCAGGGACCCCTAGAGGAAGGGACAGTGGGATTGTTGTTGGGACGTTCATCCTCTACCTTGAAAGGTCTCATAATTCATCCAGGAGTCATAGATTCGGATTATACTGGCATGGTGAAAATCATGGTTGAGTCCCCTAGAGGTATAACAGCTATTAATCCAGGAGACAGGATTGCACAACTTGTAATCCTTCCTAGCAAGCATTTGCAGTTCAGTGCATCAAAGAAACAACGAGGAAGTGAAGGCTTTGGGTCCACAGGCGTAGATTGTACCTTCTTGTCTTTAGAACTAGACCAGAGACCAACCTTAAAGATAAAAATAAATGGAAAGGACATTCTTGGCCTACTAGACACAGGTGCAGACCGTAGTATCATCGCCTCCAAGGATTGGCCTCCAAAGTGGCCTAAGCAGGCATCCTCACAATCCCTTCGGGGACTGGGATATTCAGAAACTCCTGAGATGAGCGCAGTAATGCTGCGCTGGGAGGATGCAGAGGGACATTCAGGCACGGTGCAACCTTATGTTTTGGATTTACCTATCTCTTTATGGGGCCGAGACCTTTTGAAAGACATGAACTATAAATTAAGTAATGAATACTCCCGTGTTTCTCAAAAATTGATGAAGGATATGGGACACCATCCGAATTATGGAATAGGAAAATTCTTACAAGGAAGAAATGAGCCCACTGAAGTAGTGCAGATGCCTCCTCGCCAAGGGCTGGGTTTTTCATAGGGGCCACTGAGGAAGGTATTCCCATTACTTGGAAGCACGAGGACCCAGTGTGGGTTCCTCAGTGGCCTCTGTCCTCAAACTGGTCGCAGCGCAGCAATTGATTCAAGAACAATTGAATTTAGGACACATTAGACCCTCTGTATCGCCTTGGAATACTCCTATTTTTGTAATAAAAAAGAAATCAGGGAAGTGGCGGTTGCTACATGACTTGAGAGCTATTAATATGCAGATGCAGGTCATGGGGCCTGTGCAACGTGGGCTGCCTCTTCTATCTACACTTCCACAGGGATGGCCCATAATAATAATAGATATTAAAGACTGTTTCTTCTCCATACCCCTACATACAAAGGATTGTGAAAGGTTTGCCTTTACCTTGCCAGCGTGCAATCATGAGCAGCCTGACCAGAGGTATGAATGGGCTGTGCTTCCGCAGGGCATGGCTAACAGCCCCACAATGTGTCAGCTATTCGTGGGTCAAGCGATTGGGCCTTTACGTAAGAGATTTTCTTCCTTAAAATGCATCCATTACATGGATGACATCCTCTTAGCAGCAAAAAACGAATTCGTATTAGATGATGGCTTTGCATATTTGATTCAGTTGTTAGAAAGTAAGAAGTTATTTATTGCCCCTGAAAAGGTTCAAAAAGGAAGCATTGCAACTTATCTGGGATCCCGCATAACTAGTACTCAAATTGTTCCTCAAAAGGTGGAATTGCACAAAGATAGTTTAAAGACTTTAAATGATTTTCAGAGATTATTAGGAGATATAAATTGGGTTAGGGGTTATTTGAATCTTCCCAATTATGAACTTAAGCCACTTTATGTCATTTTGCGTGGTGATTCGGCGTTGGACTCACCGCGGTGCTTAACTCCGGAGGCCAGAGAGGCCCTAGAGAAGGTAGAAAAGAAATTACAGGAGGCATTCTTATGCAGAATGAATGAAAATCTGCCATTGTCATTATGCATTCTCCCAACGCTTAGCCAACCTACAGGGTTAGTATGGCAGGAAGGTCCGCTTTTGTGGATACATCCAAGGAGCTCTCCAGCCAAGTCTATTGAGTATTATCTGGCAGCGGTGGCAAAGCTAGCACTGGAGGGTTTGCCACAATGTTTACAATATTTTGGAAAATTGCCGTGTGAAGTGATTGTTCCTTATGATGCCAAACAAGTCAACGTCCTATGTGCTCTTTTAGATGATTGGGCAGTGTTTCGCTGTGGGTTCCCAGGCTTTATAGACAATCATTTACCAAAAAGTCCATTGTTACAATTCTTTAAAGAACATCCGGTAGTATTTCCAAAAATTACAGCCGCTGAGCCATTACTAGGTGCTCCAAATATATTTACGGATGGGTCAAAAACAGGCTGTGGGGTTTATATGGTAGAGGGTAATGACCCGGTATTTCATCAGTTTCAGCCAGGCTCACCTCAAGTTGTGGAGTTAAAAATAGTTATTGAGGTCCTTTTTTTTTTTTTTTTTTTTTTTTTTTGACAGGCAGAGTGGACAGTGAGAGAGACAGAGAGAAAGGTCTTCCTTTGCCGTTGGTTCACCCTCCAATGGCCGGCGCACCGCGCTGATCCGATGGCAGGAGCCAGGAGCCAGGTGCTTTTCCTGGTCTCCCATGGGGTGCAGGGCCCAAGCACCTGGGCCATCCTCCACTGCACTCCCCGGCCACAGCAGAGAGCTGGCCTGGAAGAGGGGCAACCGGGACAGAATCCGGCACCCCAACCGGGACTAGAACCCGGTGTGCCGGCGCCGCTAGGCGGAGGATTAGCCTAGTGAGCCGCGGCGCCGGCCAAAAATAGTTATTGAGGTCCTTAAGCAGTGCTCTTTTGCCTTTAATTTGTTGTCAGATTCCTTATATGTGGTGAACGCATTAAAGATATTGGAAACCGCAGGGCCGATTAAACCTTCTAGCCCAATTGCATCCCTATTACATATAGCCCAGCAGTTGCTTTGGTCACGGAAAAATCCCTTTTTTGCTCAGCATATTAGAGCCCACACAGGCATGCCTGGTCCTTTATGTGAAGGCAATGCGCAAGTAGACCTGTGTACTAGACAGGAATTCATCTTTTTTACTGCTTCTGCAGAGGCTGCTAAAGCTTTCCATCAATCTTTTCATGTCAACGCGTGCGCTTTGCAGCAGAAATTTCATCTTTCCCACGCAGATGCCAGACAGATTGTACTTGATTGCGCTGACTGTGCTGTTACTTGTACGCAACCTAGTGTTGGCGTAAACCCTAGAGGGTTACTGCCTGGGAGAGTATGGCAGATGGATGTGACCCATGTATCGGAATTTGGGAAATTGAAATATGTTCATGTTTCAGTGGACACGTGCTCAGGCATTAAGTATGCCTCTCCCCTCAGTGGTGAATCTACACATCAGGTGATTGTTCATTGTCTGGATGCATGGGCCACCTGGGGGAAACCCCAGGTGCTAAAAACTGATAATGGCCCAGCCTATACATCTCAAACCTTTACCACCTATTGCCAAAAAATGGAGGTTCAACTTGTCCATGGATTGCCATACAATCCTCAGGGCCAGGGCATAATTGAGCGAGCACACCGCACACTGAAAGAATATCTTTTAAAACAAAAAGGGGGAGTTGGCTATAGCCGCACCCCGAGAGAGAGAATTGCCTTAGTCTTATTTACAATTAATTTTTTAAATTTGGATGTGCATGGGCACTCAGCCGCGGACAGGCATCAGCAACAAGGAAACCCAAGTAGAGGGTTGGTAAAATGGAAAGATCTCTTGACGGGCCAGTGGCGTGGCCCTGATCCCGTGCTGGCATGGGCACGAGGTGCTGTTTGTGTTTTTCCACAGGATCAACATGACCCGGTGTGGAGCGGTCAGGCGGGTCTGCCACGAGGAGAATCCTGCTGTTGCTTTTGATACTTCTGCCTCAAATGCAGCGGACGCTGGCGGAGCAGAGATGGGGGATTCTATCAGTATTCCCAAAGCTGATGCCGAATTGGTCCGCGGAATTTGACTACACCTTGGAGCAACTGCGCCTTGCCGTGGTCACCATCAACTCCACGCGTGTGGATGTCTCCTTCGCATCTGGACTGTCATCCCAGATCCAGCTGTCTCCAGCCTGAAGGAGTGGGCGGGACTTGGAGCTTTGACGGGGTTGCTGTTACTTGTTGTGTTATTTTGCCTGTGGTGTTTGTGCAGGATGAGGACAGCTCATCGGCGGGAATTGGCCATGATAGCTCAAGGCTTTTATGCCCTTGAGGCTGGACAATCGCCGCAAGCATGGCTGGCCTTCCTTGAATGCTAGGCATGGGTGCAGGGTGCGAGGCAAAGCACTGCAGAGAGAACGAGCCATTACGTTCTCTGGAAGGCAAGTCTGTCTGCATGTGGGTTGGCATCCCAGATCCCACCCCCGCGAAAAGGATGCTGTTCCAGGTGGATGCCTGGCAGTGGGGGACAGACCCCTACCTTCTCCTGTAATCCTTAGATGCCTGGTTCTAAAACAAAAAGGGGGAACTGTGGGGAGCCATTGCACGGCACCCTAAAGATGGCGCCGGCTCCTTTCCCCCGGAAGGACTGGCGAGAAACAAACATCTCCTAATAAGGAGATGGCTGAGCTCCCTTCCGGCTTCCGCATTGCTGTACCAATCAATGCTTGCCACTTGGCTGCTTTTGATTGGTGCGCTGATGGCTATAAGAGGGAGGGGAGAGGAAAAGAGGGGGTAGTAGAAGTTTGAAAGAGGTTCCTGAATAAACTGCTGGAAGAAGAGTTCGGGTCGTGTCTTCCTTGCTGGTCGAGGGACGCGACACTTTCAAAATACACAAATGAATGTGGGCAACCAGTTAAGTTTTTTGTAATTCTGTGGGTAGCTATGGTTCTGCACCTGCAGTTTTAACCCAAAAGGCTTCTAAAACAAGAAAACAATGAGATACTTCAATCAGTGCTTTTCCTTTGCTTTTTTTCTGTATGTAACAAAGATCACAGGAAAAGTGGCTTCCATGTGCATTGGACTCCAGCACAAGCAAGGTGGATAAGGCATTCAGCATGGCATATACATTTCTACTTTATTCTGATTCTTGTATTCTTTTCCAAAAAACACGAGTCATGCCCTAACCCCCCACCCCACCTTCACCCTTTCCACACTCCTGAACACTGTGAAGGAGAAAATCACACTCCCCCTGCCCCACTTCTTGATTCTAGACAAGCAATTGAGTGATATTAATTCACTTAGGGATTTCTCTCACATACCCTGACCTCCACACAGAGTTCTAGACCTCTCTGTCCATCAAATAGGTGTCTCAAAAGTATATGCAACTTCTCGTCCCAAGGGAAATCAAATATTCCCCATGGCAATATGTGTCTCCTATGTCCATGAAGGGCACAATCGTTCTAGAAATTCAATCCAGAATCTTGGGATGGATCATTACAAACTCCCTTTTTCTTACTTTTTTTTTTATACCAAACCCTGTCAATTTAAATTCCAAAGATTGTGCTCACTATGGTTGCACACACACTAAATATCTAAATTCTACTGAATTTCTTCGCTTTCTGTCTCCACCAGACCTCCCTAGTCCAAGCTTCACTTCTGATACATTAGGTTTCTGAAACAACTCCTACAGATCACCCAAGTCAAACCTCAATCTCTAAAATCAGAACATTCTCTGTGCTGCACCTGCCTGAAGCCCAAGTAGCTCCCATCGCTTTTAGGTTGTAATCCTTCATCCAACTAGGAAGGCCTTCATGGGTTGCTGCAACTCACTCCCTTCCTGTTTCTGGAAGTCTCCTTCCCCTTCCCCTCTACATCCTTCCTGCTCCCCACATGATGTCTCCTTAACTATTGTGCAGCCATTGAAGCACAGCTGGTAAGAATTCATTCCTTGTGAATCCTTTTCCCTCAGCCCCATAGATCCCATAAGACTGCTGCTTCTCCTCCAGGGATCATGGCACAGCTGGTAAACAGGCACTGGGCAACTGATCTACCTGGTGTTTCACTGATGCATTCTCTATCCATTAGCTATGCCGGGATGGCCACCAATACAGCAGCTGCTGCCACTTCTTCATACGGGTTTTTACTCAGGGCACCAGAGCACTGTGATCTTCTTCTCTTTCTCCTTTGCCTGGATGCTTTGCCATGGTCAGCAGCATGGCCTGGAATTGCCTCACTATGGCAAGCATCATGGGGATGCTCTGGAGGCTTGTCTAGAAGTAAACATGGAGATGAAAAGTCGGTCTAGCTGCAGAGACACAGACAGGGGATGCAGGTCTGGTGGGAGGGATGAAAGAAGTATTCAGGTAAGGAACAGGAAGTCTCCATATCAGTGTATCTAAATTCCATTCCTGGCTCTGGCTCCAGACTCCAGGTTCTTGCCAGTGCAGACCCTGGGAGGCGATGGTGATGGTTCAAGTGATTGGGTTCCTCCCACTCACATGGGACACCCAGATTGCTTCAGCTCTGGCCATTGCAGGCATCTACAGAGTGAATCAGCAGGTAGGAGTGTTCTCTCCCTGACTCTGACTCTCTCTCTGACTCTCAAATAGGTAACATTTGCAGAGTAGGCTTTTGACATAGCAGTTAAGGTGCCTTTTGGGAATTCCACATCCCATATCAGAATGCCTGGTCCCAGTCTTGGCTCCATTCCTGATTCTAGCTTCCTGTTAATGCATATCTTGTGAGGCAGCAGGTGCTGGCTCAAGCAGTTAGAATCCTATCACCCACATGGGAGATCTAGATGGAGTTCCTGAGTCCTGGCTTTGGCCTAGATCAATCCCAGCTGTTACAGACATTTGGGAAGTAAGCCAGCAGATGGGAAATCCCTGTCTGTGCATCTATGTGTCTGTCAGCCTTTCAAATACATAAAATACATATTTTAAAACGTTGTTAAATAATTAAATAATTTCAATAAAATAAAAGCAAAGTGCACATGGCTCCTTCATGACCTCAGTGAAACAATTTAAATACACTCTTTACCTCCTTAGAAAAACCCAGAAAGCCTCTTTCCAGGCTTGGAAGGGTTGGGCCCCATTGCCTTCCCAGGTTGCCTTGTACCTTCTGATATAAATGAGGAGTTATGCATTCAACTAGAGGTTAGAAATGTTTCTAGAGGTTGTAAAAGTGTCTGAGGAATGTGCTTTCTGGGCTCAAGCACCGCATTTTTTAAAGATCCTTTTCAACTTATCCAAAAACTACAGGAAAGTTAATATTTTTTTGCTTCCTAGACTGTTAGCTTGGCAATTTGTTCACAGCATGGGGCTAGGCACAAAGAGACTCATTTAAACCATAGCTTTAGTCATGTCTGAAGCTGAGGCACCTTTGATAAGGGTGTATTTTGGCATTCTGAGTGGGGCAGTGATATTTCTTACTGGCAAATGTCCATATAATCATCTGTTACTTTAAAATCCAGGATGGCTCAGAAATGTCTATGTGCTTGAGTGATATTTTTACCTATTTTTAAACTAATAAATGGAAACAAATGATTGGTTTTAAGAGAGAGCAGCAGTTTCAGGCAGCTTCTGGTCAAGGTGAACCTTGTCCCACTGGAAGCTCGAGGAAGCAGCAGCTGCTATGAAAAGGTGTGGGGCTGGAAAGGGAGGGGTCCCTCGTGCTTCCCCTGTGCTCTTGGAGAAATGCCATCTTTCTCTGCACCCAAGTTCAAAGACCCATCATTGCACCATGTACATCCTGTCCACATTTCTCAATTTACAGCTTTTCTAACTCTCCTGATTTGGGCCATATGGCCAAATCTCTGTCACTGTTTTTAATACTTGCCATCCTAGGACTCTCCAAATCTCACTTCTGGAAAGGGAAAAAAGCAAGCATAGTTTTCTAGCTTAAGACGTTAATTTTCAGGGCCGGCGCTATGGCGTAGCAGGTTAACGCCCAGGCCTGATGTGCTGGCATCCCATATGGGCACTGGTTCTAGTACCGGCTGCTCCTCTTCCGATCCAGCTCTCTGCTATGACCTGGGAATGCAGTAGGAAGATGGCCCAGATCCTTGGGCCCCTGCACCCACGTGAAAGAGCCAGAGGAAGCTCCTGGCTCCTGGCTTTGGATCAGCGCAGCTCCAGCCATTGCGGCCAATTGGAGAGTGAATCATCAGATGGAAGACACCTCTCTCTTTCTCTCTCTTTCTCTCTCTCTCTCTCCTTCTCTGCCTCTACTCTCTGTATAACTCTTTCAAATAAATAAATTAATCTTTTTTAAAAAGACCTTAATTTTCTGCCCCTAGTTATAACCTTGTTGTACAAACATATGGCTGAGACCCCTAGTTGTGGTCAAACAAGTGTCATTATTCCAACCTTTCCTGCTGGAAATCTTTCCAGAATGACTGGGCTTCCCTAACTCAGGCAGTAGAGCAAATACAGTTTCTAACTAAATACAAATAACACTATTCCAAAAACTCACTTAGTGGGTGATTTAAAACTTCAACCACATCATCCCATGAAAACATAACAAAAAATTATTGATTTTTAGCTGTTCCACAAAAGATCATTTCACTCATACCTGAATAAGGGCTATAACAAGGAACTGGTCCAGACCAGAACCTACCCCAAGGAAGGGCTTTCTATGACATGTATCTGAAGTTCATTTAGGGGCTCACTAGAAGGAGGAATTCCACCACAGTCTACCCAGATAGACTCCTCTTTTGAGTCTATTCACTATATTTCTGGCCTTAAATATATTCAAAACTTTCTATTTAATAAAAACTTAGCACTTAGCACATGCCATGGCTCTGCTGTTGCCCTTCCTCTGGTTGCCATTGCTGGGAGCAAGCCTACCTTGGAGCTATGAACTCAAATCCCCCAGTTCATGGCCTTTGCCTGTCCAGCTGCTCATCATTGTCTCCAGGGTGTCATCTCATGGCCCAAACAAGGGGTGTGTGGTCAATCTTACTGGACATCCTCAAATTTTCCCTTCAGTGCTGATGCGCCCTTTCTCCATATGGCAGGATGCTGACTACTGTAGAGTACAGCTGAGTACTGCCAGGTGTTGCCACTGGATGAAGGAAGATGCCTCACTGCTCAGCCAAAACCATGACTACTTGTTGGGGCAGGGACGGGACCTGCCATCACAAGACACAGGACTGATCACAGAAGGACAAAGACCAGGACCAAGACTCAGCCTGAGCCAAGGCAGCTCCAGAGTTACCTCTGCCTCTCCCTTTTCCCAATCTTAATCCCCTCACCCTTCTGGGTATTATAGTAATCTGGAGAGTACCAACCACAAAACACACTGCATCCAAATACCTGCTTCACAGTCCCTTCTCACAGGAACACAAAGGAAGATATCAGGTTCTGAGAATAGGCCTAGGGGAGAGTCACCAGGAGTTCACTCATCAGCGTGAGGCTCCCTCCTCTGGGCAAGTGGCAACTGATCACTCCTGGAAGGCTACAGGCAGGCAGGTGCCAAAGGTCTCAGAGTGTATAGAAAGACAAGGTCACTATAAATAGAGTCCATGGTGGGCGCCACATCACAGGCATTCCAAGAAGTTTTGGTGAAATAGTAATTATAAAGTCCATGGAATGAGACACTTTTCTGGGAGCCAATGATATACTGTAGAAAGACAACAAAGCCTGCACTAAATTCAGCTCCTGTCTAAAGTGAAATGAGGAAGTCACTGGGCCACCATGACCACACATTCTCCAGCAAAAGGGCAGTAAAGGCAGATCAGCTGCAGGGCTCAACTATGAAGTATAGCAGGAAAGGATTCAGCTCTGGTAAGTGATAGACCAAGGTCATGGATCCACAGGGGAAAGAGGGGAATCCCAAGGTGGGATAGGACCACCTGGAAAAATTTGGAGCCTCATAATTCCCTGAGCCATCAGGGCTTGCAGAATTGGCTCCTCCTCCCTATCTGTGGCCAGTGTCCCCACTTGCTTCCATTCAATGCAGAGGCCTCTGCTTTGCCTAACAATAAGTACAACCCTCAAATTCCATCCTCAGAAGCCATCCTAGCCAACAAGACAGTAACAAAGTTCAATCCACAACAAAGTACATCCAAGTGAACACACACTGGTCAGCTAAAGAAGTATGGTAGGGTTCAGGTGGTGGCAAATTTTTTGCTAGTCTTCCCATTCTGAGCTGAGGTCTCATTTGTTCACAACAGGTTAAGCTGCCATCCACAACACTGGCATGGAGTACCAGTTCAAGTCACAGCTGCTCTGCTTGTGACCCACCTGACAGGGCAGTGGATAATGGCCCCAGAATTTGGGCCACTGTTACCCATGCAAGAGACCTAAATGGGCTGGAATCACGGCTCACTAGGCTAATCCTCCGCCTGTGGTGCCGGCACCCCGTGTTCTAGTCCTGGTTGGGGTGCCGGTCCTGTCCCAGTTGCTCCTCTTCCACTCCAGCTCTCTGCTGTGGCCCGGGAAGGCAGTGGACGATGGCCCAGGTCCTTGGGCACCTGCACCTGCATGGGAGACCAGGAAAAGCACTGGCTCCTGGCTTCAGATCAGCGCAGAGCGCCAGCCATAGTGGCCATTTAGGGGGTGAACCAATGAAAGGAAGACCTTTCTCTCTGTCTCTCTCTCACTGTCTAACTCTGCCTGTCAAAAAAAAAAAAAAAAGTAGATGGAGTTCTTGGCTTTAGCCTGGCCTAGTCCTGTCTGTTTTGTGGATATTTGGGGAGTGAATCAGCAAATGAAAGGAGAGTGTGTGTGTGTGTGTGTGTCCCTTTCATTCCACACATCCACAGCACTCTACCTTTAAAATAAATTAATAAATAAATAAATTTTATTTAAAAAAGCAAGTACACTTACCTTGAGATCCTCATACTGCAGAGTCATGCAAAGCCCCTGCAACTGTCCTTCTAAAGACACAAACCATGGCCAGCGCCCATGGCTCACTAGGCTAATCCTCCGCCTTGCGGCGCTGGCACACCAGTTCTAGTCCCAGTCAGGGCGCCGGATTCTGTCCCAGTTGCCCCTCTTCCAGGCCAGCTCTCTGCTGTGGCCAGGGAGTACAGTGGAGGATGGCCCAAGTCCTTGGGCCCTGCACCCCATGGGAGACCAGGATAAGTACCTGGCTCCTGCCATCGGATCAGCGCGGTGCACCGGCCGCAGTGCGCCGGCCACGGTGGCCATTGGAGGGTGAACCAACGGCAAAAGGAAGACCTTTCTCTCTGTCTCTCTGTCTCTCTCTCTCTCACTGTCCACTCTGCCTGTCAAAAATAAAAAAAAAAAACACACAAACCAGGCTGTGTGAAGACCCCCCGACCAGCCAGTTATACAGCTAGCCCCCATCAAGTGACCTTCACTGAGGCCGTGACAGTCTGGCTGAGCCCTGCCTCTATTCCTAAGCCAGAAATTTGTGAACAACAATAAAATAGTTGCTATTGTAAGCCACTAAATGGGAGGACTACTGATGGGAAGACAACACTGATGTTGCTGCTGCACACAACCAGTATGTCCTAGCAAGAACAAGGGAGTGCATATGAGACCAGGCACTGAGGGCTCTGGGTCAGGACTAATGGAACGTAAGTTGGAAAACGGAAAAAGTTCATTGAAAAGAGAGGAGAATTTTTCTCTACTACAACAGCACACTACATTAGTGGGAATGAATGTCACACCTGCTGTAGTAGAGAATAGAAGAACCCATAAAGAGGCTTCCCAGGTAGACATACTACAGATGTTATCCAGCTATTCTAGGGCCCTGAACTACCCCCACCTTGTCCCAAGAGATCTTTTCAGAAATTAGAAATGTGCTGGTGAGAGGGACACAAGCATCCCTAAGAAGCTCAGAGGTGGCTGTGGGCAGAGTGATGGAAGGATGCACTGTTCCAGAACTCAGAGTGATGGGGATGCCAGGTGTTGGAACCAGGCTGGGAGAAGTAAGGTGAGTGCAGGGACCAAAATGAGTAGCAAGAGTGGAATGGCAGCCAGGAGGCCCGGCCCACAGAGAGCTTTGGAGATAATGAACAGAACTCGGTGTGCTTTGGGGAAGACAGATGGGCATCCAACATGAGTGTTACTCAATATATAAAGTTAAAAAAATCGATGATTAAGAGGCTGAGTATCAGTTTTAATAAAATTTCACAATCCCTTGTCCAGTTCCCATACTTGATCCAGTTTCCCTACCAAGAGCTCTGTGATGAGAGGTTTTATCCCCAAGAGAAAGAATATGTAGAATATTCCATCAAGTGAGTGCACGGCCATGATTCCCCAAGTCCTTCCTCTGAAAGTGGTCATGCTATTTACTTCTGTAAGTGTGAACCAGGGAAAGGGAATCATGTGCACATGTCAAGGATAATTTGATACAAAATCTGAGAGGGTTTTAAAACATAGAGACACAAAGCATCTTCCCAGCACCTGGTTAGAACCAGGATGTGAGCTCAGGCAATAAATGAAGTCCTAGGCCACTTCCAATTCAAAATAGCCCAACTGTGTGCTTGGTCATTTCACTGGATCTCAAATGCATAGTTAGGATGAAGGACTCAATAGTGTATACACTATCTCCCTTAGTCTTTTTGGCCTGTGGCAGAAGTGCAAAGACAAAACAGAAGCTCCTAATGTCAACACACACACACACACACACACACACACACACACACCAAGTCAGGATGAATCCAAGTTACTATGTTCAGCACCCTTGAGAATGCAAAGGTGATGGTCTCCATCAAGTCCCAGTTCCTTCACCAGGCTGGCACCTACATAAGCAGGTAGATGCTAACAGATGACAGTGCACTCTTGCATCTCTGCTGGGGGCAGTGTCCCCAACTGCAGCTTCTATGAAAATGTGGTATCTTTCTTAGAGAAGATCAGCATGGCTTCAGATTTGCTACCAGAGATGTGACAAATGCACTCCTCCTGTCCTTGTCAGAAGTGACAGCCAGAAGCTCCTTGCATTCACCTGAGATGGATATGGAATACATTTACAGTGTAGCTCTCAGCTGACACCTCCCACTCACTGGAGGTGAGGGTCTCCCATATAATCAACTCATGGAGAAGGGCAAGGGGAAAACTTTGTTCACAAATGCTTTGGCTTAGCATGCAGATAAAGCCAAACTGGACAGCTATTGTATTACAGCTCCACTCAAAACTCCTCCCCATGGACAGAGATTTGAGCGCTTTACCTTATCATATGCTTAGTGTAGGAAGAGAGGAAATCAGGGTCAGAATATGTACTGACTCATGGCTGGTTGTAAATGGTCTGGCTGGTTGGTTAGGCACCACCATGGAGGAAGACTGGATTATCAAGGACAAGGCATTCTGGAAGAGAGACAAATGCATGAATATAGAGGAGTGGGTCCAAGTGTGAAGATCTTTGTGTAGCATTAGAACACTATCAGAAAACATCCACCATTGACAAAACACTGAAGACCCAGTGAGTCTCAGACACTGAAGTTAGCCAGCTTCTGTCAAAGGGCACCTTTGGTGTCACAGTGAGCTCATGAACCAAGTAGCTGAGGGGGGAGGAATGGAGATGATGCATAGGACTAACAGAATGAGCTCTCACTCTCCAGGGCTGACCTAGTCATTGCTACTGCCAACTGCCCAACCTGCCAGCAATAGAGATCAATGTTTAGCCTCTAAAATAGGGCCACCCTTCATGTAAACCGATTACACACATGGTGACAAGATGATTACACTGGGCCCTTCTATCCTGGATAGACCACTGATTTCTAATGACTACAATTAATACTAATGCAAATATGTTTAGCCTTTGCTCTGCCACAGAGCCTCAGAACAAACACATACAGGGTTTCACCATCTGACACAGTGCCCCACATACAATGCAGTGTACCAAGAGACTGACTTGTTAACAAAGGGGGTGGAAAGAGACTGTGTGGCCATGGAACTTACTGGTCCTGTTGCACATTGCAGCAGCCAGTAGCTTCTTGCCTTTTAGACTTTCAAAGGTGTAAATGAGACACCAACTTGGAAAACTTTATGGATATTGAATTTTTGATTACCTCATAAAACTTCCCAATAAAATACTTCTTTGACATAAAAATATTCTCCTACAGGGGTGGGCATTGTGATGCAGCAGGTTAAGCTGCTGCTTGGAACTCCCATATCCTATATGAGAGTCCTGGTTTGAGTCCCAGCTACTCTGCTTCTAATCCCACTCCCTGCTAATGTACCTGGGAGAGCAATGCTGATGACTCAAGTACTTGGGCCCCAGCCACCCATACTGGAGAATAGGATGGAGTTCCTAGTTCCTGGCTTTTGCTGGGCCTAGCCCCAGCCTTTGCAGGCATTTGGGGAGTGAACCAGCAAACGGAAGATCTCTCTCTCTCTCTCTCCCTCTCCCTCCACCTCTCTTCCTCTCGCTCTCTTTCCTTCCCTGTCACTCTGCCTCTCAAACAAAACAAAAATCTTTAAAAACAATATCCTCCTACAGTACACTTAATTTGAAACATAAAATTTTCTTCACCCTTTCTTTGACTTCAGATAAAGCTCTAGTCCTGGGCTGGTCACAAATCCAGTCTCATGTCACCTACATGATCTACGCTGCTCCTCTTGCCAAACATACTTTTCCGTAATTCTATAGAAAAACACAGTGTTTGAGCTCCAGGTTCTTGTAGCCCTTGTCCTGCATCCATTATTGTTGAGGCTGAAGCAAGGGACGACCAGGCATAAGTAACACCTTGTAAGAAAGAGCTCCCAATTCTGTCTCATCAGCTTGCTTTAGTTTTTTTCTTAGCACTTACAACACACGTCTTGGAGCCTCAGTTTCATTGTTTGTGAGGTGAGGAAATTATGAAATATATAAATTGCCTACATAGAGCACATGATTCAGGGTCTGTTCCATGTGGACACTTAATAACTACCAGGCTCTGGGAAAAACAGATGCACCACACTTGAGGATCCACTATCTGATGGCACAATACACAGCCCCACGAGGCAGGGCAAGCTGAGGTACGGGGCATTAACTGCTAAGTACTGAGGCAGTGGGGAGGAGCCTTCCTCAAGGAGTCAGCAACAAAGTGAGCAAAAAGGTCACGAGTTTTGCAGGCAGATGGGTAGGAAAAGAACTCTGCAGTGGAGGGAGCAAGGGAGGCAGAGGAAGTGCCCCCCCACCAGATCAGGAAGTCACCCGGCATCACTTCTTGACCTTTTGGATAAGATCAAATGTAGGAAGTCACCTTGCATTTCTGAAGTGGGGTGGTGAAGAAGCAACACTGCTTCTGCTGCGTCCACCTCAGCAAGCTTCTCAGGGACCTGCTCCCTTCTGTGGCCTGTTAAGGGTGGTGTGTCATCTTTACCGCTGGACTGGAGATTCTAAACACACGGGGTCCTATTTCAGTGCTTTTGACACCTGAACTCTGAATCAGTGCCTTGCACAAGACAAGTGCTCAGTGATATTTCTTGGGCTGTTTGAACCGGTCTCTGCTAGGAGTCAGATGCGGCCAGAGCTACTTGTCTGCTCATCTGACTTCCTGACCTACAGTTTACTGTGATCTCTGGGAAAGGTCAGTCATTAGGTTCCTGGATCACAAATGTATTGGGCTCATGGACTACTGCTTTGTCAGGGAATTCTGCGCCCTTGGATCCCCCGCCCTGCTCTGAGTCCTGGTTATATTGTCTTTGGTCTCTGAACTTAGTCTGCATTATATTGTCCCTGGTCCAAGTTACATCATCGTGGGCCTCTGTTGCATTCCCTGGACTGACCCTGGACATTCCTGGGCCTCTCAGTGTGGTCATGTCTCAGTTGACAGCCCCCAAAGCTGAACTGACTTGCATTAAAACTCTCCATTATTAAGTTGATTTCCTATTATTTTCCTTTTCAAATGTTTGTGGAGAGGAAAAATCCAGTTAATTAAGGAATTGGATAATTAGCTGAAATTTTAGTGAGTTTCTTAAACTAAGAAGGCAGGAGAGGGAACTGATTTATTATGAATGTGGGCTGTGAGCCCAGGTTCCAGCCCTTCTACTGAGTATAGCACTCTCAAAAAATTACCTCACTTCTATAGGCCTCAGTTGCCTTACCTACAAAAATGGAATAATGTTAGTACGACCACAGAGGCCTGGATGAGAATTTATTAGGGTGCTATTTATGAAAATTTTGAGCACCGGCACACCGAGTTCTAGTCCCGGTCGGGGCACCGGATTCTGTCCCGGTTGCCCCTCTTCCAGGCCAGCCCTCTGCTATGACCCGGGAGTGCAGTGGAGGATGGCCCAAGTGCTTGGGCCCTGCACCCCATGGGAGACCAGGAGAAGTACCTGGCTCCTGCCATCGGATCAGTGCAGTGCGCCGGCCGCAGCGCACCGGCTGTGGCGGCCATTGGAGGGTGAACCAACGGCAAAGGAAGACCTTTCTGTCTCTCTTTCTCACTGTCCACTCTGCCTGTCAAAAGAAAGGAAGGAAGGAAGGAAGGAAGGAAGGAAGGAAGGAAGGAAGGAACGAAGGAAGGAACGAAGGAAGGAAGGAAATTTTGAATAGTTTTACAGACAATCCTCTTCTAGGTCAGTGTGCAATAAATGTATGTTTTAAATAACTAGACATACAAATCAAAAACTAGAGACATAACTAAGTATTACTATTTGTCAAAAATGTCACAAACCAACCAATCTATAAAATTAGTTAAGTCAAATTCTTCTTGGACTTTCTTTTTCATTCCTTTGTAAAGCAAACCTCTCTGATTTCAGGGCAAAACTTTCAATTTGTGTTTTTTATTGCTGTTCTTTGTTGCTATTTGTTGCTATTTTTGCCCTTGAGCCTTTTAGCAGAAAACAATATCATGAGATGATTGTGATGCTTAGAGCTTGAATAACTCTCACAAAGTTTCAATTTCTGTCTCAAAGGTGAAAATAACTTCTTTCTAGAAATTAAAACATTGATAATTGCTTATCTGAAAATCCTAGGGGCTCTTACTATCAAGATATTGATCTATTTCTTCCACAGGTGATAGTAAAAATCTGAACAAAATTCTACAGTTTTCCCAGTCAATTGGGGCTGTTTTTAATCCAGACTACTGATGTATCCAAGGGATTCTTTAAAAACACTAGGAAACTGTTTAAATGCAGAGACTGAACCTGATGGCTAGTCATGTAACACTGTGTAACAAACATCTCTACGCACTGGTGCAAATCCCAGCAGGCATCCATGCTGCTCCCAAGCCTGCACTCCGTGGTTTCATGGGGACTGGCTCAGTTCTGAAGCAGATGGCACCAGTTAGGGCAGTTCCTGGGTCTGCTATAATCCGAAGGTACAGATTCAAAACTAGTTCAGCTAACTGGAGGCAGACACTGGCTGTCGGCTGGAACTTGTGTCCCCAAGGCTCCTCTATGAAGCTACTTGGCTTCCAATCAGAACAGTGTCTGAGTTACAAAACTGAGCAACCCAAGGAATGGCCAGGCAGAAGAAGCTTTTCATCCCCTCCACTTTTTTTTCTACCAGCCGCACAAGTCCCATGGCTTCAATTCGGCCATCCTCAATTAGCTGAGGCTGCCGTAAAGTAGCACACAGATTCAGAGAGAGTAGCTGTAGAGGCCACCATTTGACAGAGGGGGGCAGAATTCCGGTAGAGACAGTAGGATGGGAAATACTTTTGCAACTTCAGACAACACCTTCTACCACACCTAGGCTGAGTCAATGCAACATATTTATCTACTATTAAATTTTGCCAGTACCTTGTAACCAAATTGGAAATTAACTCACTCAAATATACACACACTGGGGCTGGCAAAGTGGCTCACTTGGTTAATCCTCTGCCTGCGGTGCCAGCATCCCATATGGGTGCTGGGTTCTAGTCCCGGCTGCTCCTCTTCCAGGCCAGCTCTCTGCTGTGGCCCAGGAGGGCAGTGGAGGATGGCCCAAGTGCTTGGGCCCCTGCACCCATGTGGGAGACCTGGAAGAAACTCTTGGCTCTTGGCTTCGGATCAGCACAGCTCTGGCTGTTGTGGCTAATTGGGGAGTGAACCAGTGGATGGAAGACCTTTCTCCCTCTCATACACACTCTCTCTCTCCCTGCCTCTCCTCTCTCTGTGAAACTCTGACTTTCAAATAAATAAATAAATCTTTAAAAAATAATATTAGCACTAAAGCGAGTTTCAAATATTTGACATAATGATGGGTTAATAAGAAGAGATTAGAAAGCAAATTACACGTGACGTCGGCACTGTGCCTGTGTTGCTGGAATCCCATGTGGGCACTGGTTCCTGTCCCAGCTGCTCTTCTTCTGATCCAGCTCTGTACTTCTGGCCTGGGAAAGCAGTGGAAGATGGTGCGAGTGCGCGTGCCCCTGCACCCACACAGGAGACCTGCATGACATTCCTGGCTCCTGGCTCCTGGTTTTGGAGCAGCCCAGTTCCAGCCATTGCAGCCATTTAGGGAGTGAACCAGCAGACGAAGACCTCCCTCTCTCTGTAACTCTGTCTCTCAAATAAATAATAAATCAATTTTTTAAAAAGAAAGTAAATTGCAGATACAATATCACCAAAGCCAAGATAAGGAAAACTTACAAGCTGAAGACATTTTCTGCAGGAAAAAAATGAAGGAAAATATCTTAAATGACTTCTAGAAATACAAAGACTCAGGAAATCTTGACTTTACTCTCTATTCCAAAAATTGTTCCCCAAAAAAGTAAATGGCTTTTTTAACAACAAGAAACTATCTGCTGACCTATATCCACAATAATAAAGCTATTTCCCGTTATAAGAAAAATCAGATTTTTAAAGGTATACCTTCCCTGTACTTTCAGTTCCCTTCAAAGCTGATCATATTGATCTGCATTCCACTTTGCTGCTGTCGATACAGCATACCTAGTACTGCAACTTATAGAGAAGGAACAGAAAAATGGCTTCAAACTTAATGACATAGAACAGCCTGAATTACTAATGCATACTTGGTCAATCCTCAATGCCCTAAAGACCATCTGTCTCCCTTTAATGTCTCAGATAACTATCTATATGTTTCAGATTTATCACTCTAGCCCTAATGCTTTTGCCAAACACATGAATATTTAAATATCTAAAATATTGCATCAACAGAAAATGTGACAGATTTACAGTCATGGTTTTTTTCCTTTGGTTGCCCTTTGCACCTGTGCTGGGGACTGCAGGGAAATTTAGTTTCACCTGGAGAAACCTAAGGACACAAAGCAAAGACTTTACTCATAACAGGTATTGACATTGTCAGTGCTTTCTACGTCCTAGGTCCCAGGCTATGTGCTTAACCCCCAAGTATTATCTCATGTCAGCCTCACAATGTGAAGCATTATGAATCCCATTTACAGAGGAGCAAACCAAAATTTCCAAAAATTAAGTGACCTGCTGAGGTCCCAAAGCCAGGTGGTGGCAGAGCTGGGACTCAAATGCCTTTCTTCACAGGGCCATACCTGTGCCATGGCCGTTGGCTCCTGGAGCAGACAGCCTGGCTTTGGGGACTGCACAAGCTCAGCATTTGCGGCCACTGAGTCTTGGTGATGAGGCTATACCCTACGTATTTCTCCACAAAGAAGGGCTGGTAAAGATTTCCATCAATCCTCTTTATATGAGAAGAGTCCAAGTTCTGGGGCCTAAAAAATCCTTACCAGTCATTTTCATCTCCTTCTATATAGGAAACCAACATCCATGGGGACAGGATTGAGGCAGCCTAGCTTTACAAATAAATGGGTCTATTTGGACTTATTGTTCTGGAGGTTCAAAGTCCAGGAGCCCATCTGACTGTGACTTCCCACAAGCAGAGTCCTGAGATGGCACAACCATCACACGGCAAGACACAGGGAGATCAAGAGTCTACGTCTGCCTCTGTGCAGCCACCAGGATTAAACCATAGGAGTTCTACCCTAATGACCAATTCCACCTGATCACTTTCCAGAGTTCTCTACTCTAAACATGGTCATT
The DNA here is from genome assembly GCF_964237555.1 of Oryctolagus cuniculus. Lineage (NCBI taxonomy): Eukaryota > Metazoa > Chordata > Mammalia > Lagomorpha > Leporidae > Oryctolagus > Oryctolagus cuniculus. The sequence goes on from NC_091441.1 coordinate 68,655,235, forward strand.
GGCTTAACTTTCTCCTTAGTGTCATTAACTCAAGACTTTGGGCTCTAAACTCCTGTAAGATTTGGGGAACCAAATCATATTCAAACAGTAGAAATCCTTAAATGGGATTTGGGGTTTGGGGTTGCATTTAAAGAGGATGAAAGTTGGCTGGCGCCATGGCTCAATAGGCTAATCCTCTACCTGTGGCGCTGGCACACCGGGTTCTAGTCCCGGTCAGGGCGCCGAATTCTGTCCCGGTTGCTCCTCTTCCAGTCCAGCTCTCTGCTGTGGCCTGGGAGTGCAGTGGAGGATGGCCCAAGTGCTTGGGTCCTGCACCCACATGAGAGACCAGGAGAAATACCTGGCTCCTGGCTTCGGATCTGAGTGGTGCGCCGGCCACAGCGCACCGGCTACAGCGGCCATTGAGGGGTGAACCAATGGAAAAAAGGAAGACCTTTCTCTCTCTCTCTCTCTCACTGTCCACTCTGGCTGTCCAAAAAAAAAAAAAAAAAAAGAGGATGAACGTTATTCCTAAATGAAGAATCAAACTGATTTGATAGCCATGAAGCCCAACAGCACAGTAACAGCATGAGATATATCTGGGTCAACTGCATCAGCATCAAGCTCAACCAAAGATAATCCAATCCAGTAAGTTCAGTAGGAAGTTCTGAGATGGTCAAAAGTGGGCCTGGGGCCGGTGCCGCGGCTCAATAGGCTAATCCTCCACCTAGCGGCGCCAGTTGCCCCTCTTCCAGGCCAGCTCTCTGCTATGGCCCGGGAGGGCAGTGGAGGATGGCCCAAGTCCTTGGGCCCTGCACCACTTGGGAGACCAGGAGAAGCACCTGGCTCCTGCCTTCAGATCAGCACAGTGCGCCGGCCGCAGCGGCCATTGGAGAGTGAACCAATGGCAAAGGAAGACCCTTCTCTCTCTCTCTCTCTCACTGTCCACTCTGCCTGTAAAAAAAAAAAAAAAAAAAAAAAAAAAAAAAAAAAAGTGGGCCTGGAAGCACTGAAAGAAAACATAGAAAGGGCAGTTGCTGCATAGAGGATGCTATTTTACTTATTTATTATTTATTTTAAAGGATTATTTATTTATTTATTTGAAAGAGTTACAAAGAGAGAGAAGGAGTGGCAGAGAGAGAGGTTTTCCATCTGCTGGTTCACTCCCCAATTGGCTGCAATGGCCAGATCTGCGCCGATCTGAAGCCAGGAGCCAGAAGTTTCTTCTAGGTCTCCCATACAGGTGCAGGGGCCCAAGGGCCATCTTCTACTGCTTTCCCAGGCCATAGCAGAGAGCTGGATTGGAAGTGGAGTAGCTAGGACTCAAACTTGCACCCATATAGGATGCCAGCACTGCAGGCGGCAGCTTTACCCACTACGCCACAGTGCTGACCCCGAGGAAGCTATTTTAAAAGCACGCATGGGCCAGCATTGTGGTGTAGCAGATAAGGCACCGCCTGCGATGTCAGCATACCATATGAGCACTGGTTCAAGTCCAGGCTGTTTTACTTCCAATCCAACTCCCTGCTTGTGGCCTGGGAAAAGCAGCAGGAGATGGCCCAAGTACTTGGGCCCCTGCCACTCATGTAGGAGACCTGGAAGAAGCTCCTGGCTCCTGGCTTTGGCATGGCCCAGTCCTAAATGTTGAGATCATCTGGGAAGTGAACCAGAGGATAGAAGATCTCTCTCTCTCTCTCTTTCTCTGTTTCTACTTCTCTCTGTAAACTTTCAAATAAATAAAATAAATGCTTTTTTTTTTTTTTTGACAGGCAGAGTGGACAGTGAGAGAGAGAGACAGAGAGAAAGGTCTTCCTTTGCCATTGGTTCACCCTCCAATGGCCGCCGCGGCTGGCGCGCTGCGGCCGGCGCACCGCGCTGATCCGATGGCAGGATCCAGGAGCCAGGTGCTTTTCCTGGTCTCCCATGGGATGCAGGGCCCAAGCACCTGGGCCATCCTCCACTGCACTCCCTGGCCACAGCAGAGGGCTGGCCTGGAAGAAGGGCAACTGGGACAGAATCCGGTGCCCCAACCGGGACTAGAACCCGGTGTGCCGGCGCCACTAGGCGGAGGATTAGCCTAGTGAGCCGCGGCACTGGCCAATAAATGCTTTTTTTAAAGAGAGTTTCTTACTGGAGCAATAAAAATCCATTCACACAAGATCTAAATTAGGCAATAATTCTGTGAACAATATGAAATACTACAGAGTGCCTTGGTACAGCACTTGCAACCATAATTCCACCCCAATAAAAAGATAGGGCAGGGACACAGAACCCAGAATGTGCTCAGAAATGTGAATTCCCAGGGCAGACAGTTGGCCTAGTTGCCTAAGACACTGGTTAGGACAACCCCTTTCAACATCACAAAGCCTGGGTTTGACTCCTGGCTGCAGCTCTGGCTCTGGCTGGCTCCTGACTCAAGCTTCCTACTAATGGAGACCCTGGGAGGTGTCAATGATGTTTCAAGTAATTGAGTTTCTGCCATACACATAGGAGACTTGGATTGGGTTCCTATCTCCAAGGCCAACCAGCAACAACTAATTTTAGCATTACCCAATCCTAGCCATTTTAAGTTCTTAGAGAGTGGACCCACAAATGGCAGCTCTAATAAATACATAAAATTTTAAAGGCCAAATATCAGGTCATTTGCTACAAATTCATCTTGCAGAGTAATGATTTGGGTGTGCAGTAAAGGTTTATTCCCTACATTCTTCAAGTAGCACTTTTATCAATGTGGAGAAAACATTATTTAATCCATATCTAACACTATATAATATTTTACAAACTATACCAACTGGATAATAAATAAAAGAATAAATCAAGACATGGAGCTAAAACACTAATTTTAATCATGTTCAGTGACTAAGTGAGAGTACTTAAGAAAACTCATGGAAAAATGGAACTCCAAACAATAAGTTCGGAGTGTTTAGTTGATAAAATGTGTGTGAAGGTGCCAGTGAGCCACAGGGTGAACACTGTGACACCGTGGGTTAATCAGAGTGTGGTTCGAGTCCCTATAGCTCTACTTCTAATTCAATTTCCTGCTAATACACCTCAGAAGACAGCAGATGATGACTGAAGTACTTGGACCCCTGCCACGCATACAGAATATCAAGATGGAGTTCTTGGCTCCTGCTTCAGACTGGCCTAGAAGAAAGCCATGGAAGACAGAGGCAGGAGTCAGAGTGATGCTACCGCAAGCCAGGAAATGGCACAAAAGCCCAACAGCTAGAAGAGGCAAGACTGAGTTCTCCATGGAGTTCCAGAAGCAGCATCAGTCTGCTGATACCTGGATTAAGTTCAGCTCAGTGACTGAACCTGGTCTTTCATCCTTCAGATTTACTAAAACTTGCATTTGAAATGACCCAGTTTGTGGTAGTTTCATTTAAAAAATTATTTTATTCATTTGAAAGGCATAGAGACAGAGACAAAGAGAGAATTCAGATCTACTGTTTCACTTCCCAAAAGTCTACAATAGCCAGGGCCGAGCCAGGCCAAAGCCACAAGCCAGAACTCTATCCACACCTCCCAAATGAGTGACATGGAACCAACTATTGAGCCAATATAGCTGCATCCCAGGGTACACATTAGCAGGAAGCTGGAACCAGGAGCAGAGCCAGGACTCAAATCCTGCCTTCTGATAGAGGGTGTGGGTGTCCCACACAGTGCCTTAACTGCCACACCAAATGCCTGCCCTTCTGGTAGTTTCTTATAGGAGCCACAGAAATTCACACAATTTTGAACTGGGATTTCCATTGTTTTACTGAGCTCATGCCCTCAGAAGCAAACCATGATATGTATTAAGCTCCCATAAGAAAGCTAGTAAGCCATAACTATGCCTTTGTCATCAAACACTCCTTTTTTAAGATTTATTCATTTACTTGAAATTCAGAGTTACAGAGAAAAAGAGAGAAAAGAGAGAGAGATCTTGCACCTGCTGATTTCACTCCCCAAATGGCCACAAGAGCCACAGCTGGGCCACACTGAAGCCAGAAGCTAGGAGCTAGCTCTAGATCTCTCATATGGGTGCAGATTCCCACGGACCTGGACCAGCTTCTGCTGCTTTTGCAGGAACATTAGCAGGGAGCTGAAACAGAAGTGGAGCTGCCAGGACTGAAACCAGCACCCACATAGGATGCCAGCATGGCAGACACTGTCCTTAACCCACTATGCCACAGCATCGGCCCTGTGAAACACTCCTAAGAGATTTACAGTTACTAAGCTTGTTTATGCCAAGAGCTGCTCTCATAAGTTTTTCTCAAGAAAGACTTCCATTTTTGTTGATGTAAGGAAGTAATTCAGCTTGTTAAACACAGGAAAATACAATTTAAGTTCAGGTCTCAGCAGTTAATGTTTCTTTGTATGCAAATATGCATTCTAACACTAACTAGACAAAACTAATGAAGACATTAAGTTCTCTTTTCAAAGCAGTCTACAGTTAAAATTATACCATTTATGATTTGTTAGTTCAGACCCATTTATGATTTGTTAGTTCAGATCTTAGAGGAGAGTTTTAAAATAAACACATTATCTAGAATGTGAATGATTCCAGAGGATTCAGTAAAAACAAAACAACTCTTTAGAATGGTTCTTTCCCTGTTACTATTTTGAACCTAATAATTCTTTAAGATTTGTGTAATTTCCAACTAATGCAGCATTAAATAAATACTTGTCTGCAGGATTATAATAATTATGACTATACTGAATTGGGATTGCTAAGTGATGCCTTTGGTGGACAAAACAGTCTCATTTTAAACCCCAGGGGCCCATCCCCATTCCCATGCTACCTCACAGCTACACAGCCTTGACATCAGCCACCCTGGAGATGCCACGTATCTGCACCCCAACGGCACTGCCACACCATCTGGGGCATTGATTGCTGTGGGGGTAGAGAATGTCATGGAGCTGATGAAACTAGTGTTTGGTTTGCAACCAACATCTGTGAAGAACTAGTACTTTTTACAGTGGTTAGGATCAGTAAGCTCCAAGGTGACATCTCACATTAACAAAACCATCTTCTTTCACATCATTAAATGGAATAGAAATGAGTCCAATTGGTTTATGGGATATGAGTGAGGGTGACTGTTGACCTCAAGAATGAGGTCATTGGTAGGACCCTGAGATTGGGGAGTGGTGAAAAGGGCCACATGGACAAGGAATGATTATTTTGGCCCATTCCAGATGTGCCTCCCTCCCCAAACTGCCACCCTGCTGCTGGTGTCTGCGTCTTACTTTCTTTGAAAATGTATGTGGGAGACAGGATTCTTTCATCTACTGGTTTACTCCACGAATGCCCACAATGGCTGGAGCTTGGCTAGAATAAAGCTAAGAACTCAATCCAGGTCTCCCATCTGAGTAGCAGGGACTGAACTACTTGAGCCATCACCTGCGTCCTCCTAGGATACACATTAGCAGGAAGCTAGTATCTGGATTGGAGCCAGCACTTGAACCCAGGCACTCCTGCACAGGATGCAGACAACCCCACTAGCATCTCTACTGCTGTGACAAACACCTGTCCCTCTACCTGTCTTGAGCATTCGGTGGTCACTGGACTGTGCGGCATCCTCCTAGATCTCTTTGCTAGGCATCACCTGTCCTCTATGCCCTGATCCACATCATCTCCCCTCTGCTCTTCTGCCTGGAAGCTGACCACTCTTGGATCTTAAAGCAGCAGACATGTGACCTGATGCCATACAGCCACGGAGATTGCTACAGATATTCCAAGTTTGTGTTCAGTTACCCAAAGAGTTGTAACTAGGCTATCCCATCACCTTTTTATGTCTTGATTACATTAGTTTATCCTTCTAGAATTTGGGTGTATCTTGCAGTACTGGGTATCAGAAACCAGTGGTTTTCTTTGCACCATTATTTCATTAGAATGCATACAGTTCTCTGAGTCTCAGATTTGGGCATATCTGGGTCACCAGCCATCTCTAGGTTTTCATCTTGTCAACACAGGATGAAAATAACCAGGAGTTGTCGGCCAGAACCGTGCTGAAGTGCTGCTGGAATGTTCTTTGTCTCCCTGTAGAATAAGCCAATCTTTACTGCCTGAAGACTTTTTTCCTAAAAGGAAACATCTGAACTCCCAAAGCACCGTCCACCATCTCCACAGACACCTAGGGACAGTTACACCTGGCACCATGGGATCAGAAACTCCTGCAATCTCTAGGGTTTCCCCACAGAACACATCCTGTTAGGATGACAAAGGTCCTCCAGAGTGGCCCCACTCAACACAGAGGCCCCTGCAAACACCACAGCCATTCGGCTCCTCCATACCACAGGAACACTGACCTGCATTCCATCCAGGGCCGAAGCTGTGTGCGGCAGCCCATGACAACTGTGCCCAGGGAGGTCAGACAGGCAAGTCTGAAGTCACAACGAACGCCCACACCGGCTGCTTTCGGCTCTTCTATCTTCCTTTCAAACTGCTCTGCTGCCCAGAAGGCCCACTCACTCCATGTGTGGAACACCAGCCTCAGCCTAGAGACTCTTCTTTCCACAGCCCGAATGGGAAGACTCAGTGTCTCATCCTGTGACTCAGTGTCTCCAGCACCCACGGCAGGGCCTGGAAGGGGCTCCAAGCTCCACGCATGTTTGTGAAGATGATAAGGGAATGAGCACCTGAATGATGAGAATGAAACAAAGCCACCACTTGCTGTCCCCACAGAGTCACACAAAGTGCTCTCCAGACTCAGTGCATCCTTTCACAGGTCAGTTTAAAACACCTACAGACCCAGAATTCAGAGGCAGATAATCTGAAAGGTTTACAATATTGAACATCAAGTGAGCATACAACATTCGTCTCAATTCTCCATCTTGGACCACAATACAAGAACCACAATTTTTTAAAAATAAAATACTGAAATGGAAATTATTTCCCCATAACTGAATTTCAGGAAGATGAGAAGCAAGCAAAAGCATAAATAAATTTAAAATGAAATCAACCACTGCTTAAAAAATTCAGAAATTGCCTAAATAATCTTCGGATCAAAGAAGCCACCAAAACCAAACTGAACAGCATTTAGAAAAAACTGACAATTAAAAAAACCTGTCCATAACAATCTATCAGTTAAAGCTAACATCATTCAGTATAGAAAGTCCACACTATTTAGTACCTAAGAAAAGTGAAAAGAACTGAACAGTTCAAAACGTCAATGAGAAATTTAAAAAGTTAGAAATTAATAAACATAAAAAAGTATAGCAAAGGAAGCAAATTTTGGAAGCAAATGCCTCAAGACTGAAAAATCAAAATGCTTCCTGCAAAAACCTGACAGCAAATTATAAGGGGGCTTTTATTTACTTTTAAATAATGACTACAGCAATACAAAATTTCAAACTGGAATGAATAAAAAAAATCCCGACATAGAGGAAACTAATGTTTTGGAGCCTGTTGTTAGAGCTCAGTGCAGGACAGGGGAGAGAAAGGGGCTGTGGAGCCCACCTTGCACTCCTGATCACCCTTCCATGGCCTCACACCAAGATCTTGCCTGGCCTCCTGGGGGCAGTGTTAAAAAAAATATTCAATGACTTGTTAACACTTGTCAAAGCACAGTACGACTTCACTCAGGACTATCACCACAGGTACAGTACCACTACAATGGAGTCTCGCAGCTGGGGAGGAAGACTGGGCTCTATTCCAAATACACGTAAGGCAGGTGGGAGTGTATAGACCAGGAGCAGGGAGGGGTCAAAGGATGGAAACTGACTAAAAGGGAGCAGCAGTGCTGAGGGCGATTCTGGCTAACAAAGTGAACAGGATTCTTGCTGAAAGGAAGCCAGGGCTACCAGACAGCACCTGGGACATTCTCGGGTGGAGGATGAGGAACAGACTAGATGTCAAGGATGATCAGGTACAGAAGGTGGAGGCTTCAAACTATGCAGACTCAGCCACATCTGGGTTTTAGAAGGAAGTGTGCAGAAGAGCCCGAGAGAAGGTTCCAAAACCTGCCCAAGGACATGGGCACTCCACATGTAGGCAGCATCTTCCTGCCAAAAGCCCCTCTGAGACTTCAGGGTCCTAGCCCCAGCAGCCCACACAGCCATTTCCAGCTGAGACTCCAGAACCAGACTTCCCAGAAGGGGAGAAGCTCTGCAACACACTGGGGACCCAGCATCAGGCCAGGTCCACTAGGGAGTGTGGGTCCCACCTTCTTCTCCCGTGCAACTTCTGTCTTGTTTCCCTGGGTGGTCCTAAGTGTTCCCCCTCCAAATAAAATACCCAGCCCAGACTCTGGGAGAGAGAAATTTTCACAGTTCCCATGGCCCAGGACTGAGGCCCCCTTCCTACAGAAATAGTTCCCTGAGGCCTGCATCATGTAAAATCAGTTTGCCACCACTGCTCGCTTCTTAAGTCTTGTACAAATCTCAAGTGAAAGAAACAAAATTTTCACTTCCTTGGACCTATTTCTAAGTAGACAATTCATATAATGAATAAAATATCCCTGTACATATAGACAAAATGTTCAGCAAATGGCCCTGAATTACCTGCATAATTCTTTGTGGTTGAATTAAACTGTGAATTTGTATTTACTCAGGAATTGAAGACAACAAAAAAGTTTCACCAAAACAACTTGCAGATATCTGAGTTGATTTTCTTTCAGATTGTGTTTCAAAATGATGGGCGGAAAGGGCAATAAAAACTCTCCAAAATATAAACACTGCCCTGAGATGGCACTCCTGGAGTTAAGTTGAGAAGGGAGATGGCACTCCTGGAGTTAAAGAAGTTGAGAAGGCTGGAAAATACTCCAGTAAACAAAAAAAAAAAAAAACAAAAAAAAAAACAAACAAAAAAAAAAAAAATTTCTTTTTTTAGCCAACAGCGCCCTCATGTGTTACTAAAAAAAAAACACAATGTTTTTGTTGCTAACATTTGGGTTTTGATTCACTACTCCCTTATAAATACTCTTGTTTTGCTTTGACCTTTTCTAGTTGACAAAGAGAAACATTGTGACATGTTCTAAATTTAATTACAAGGACCAGAAAATGGAGGAGAGGAAAAACAAGGGAGTTAATTTCTAATAGCTTCAGGGCAAACCAATGATAGCAAAAAATTGCTCCACATTTCTAAATATACAAAAGTACTTAAAAATTTTGTTGGAAAACTGATTTTAAAAGCCTATTTATTTTGTGCAATAATTGAAATCTAGGCATTTTTTATGATATGCATTTTTGAGATTTTTTTTGAGAGGCAGAAAGAAGAGACAGAGCATGCTACAAGTTACATCTTTATATCAGTCCCTTGGCACTAATATTTTCAAGGTGCAAAAATGTGGAATTCATTGTTGCATTGCTATGTAGGTTATGGTTTGCTGGCCAGACAAGCATAGCAGAAAAAATTCATGGAAAAATTAAATTTAGAAAGAACTTACTTTTGCACCAATATTTTGATGTCAAAATTTTTGAAATTCATGCATTGTTTTTCATAATGTAAACTATTAGCAAAATAAACTAATTCATTGAATGAAAGGATTAATACATGAATTATACTGGATGAAAGCATCCATTTCAAGAGCATCGAAAAATTAAAGATATCTAAGAATATATAAGAAAACTGCTGAAGGAAACTGTAGATTTTCTTGAAGGATTTTTTAAATAATCTAAATAAATGGAAGAATATACTATGTTCTTTGGAAGAAAGATCCCATACTGTAAAAGTGTCCCTCCCATCAAAATAATTTATCATATTATGTTACAAATTAGTTGTAGTGAAATTCCTGAAGTAATTCATTTTTACAGAACCTAGTAAATTTTTTAAAAAATCATTGGAAGGGGCCGGCGCCGCGGCTCACTAGGCTAATCCTCCGCCTAGCGGCGCCGGCACACCGGGTTCTAGTCCCGGTCGGGGCGCCGGATTCTGTCCCGGTTGCCCCTCTTCCAGGCCAGCCCTCTGCTGTGGCCAGGGAGTGCAGTGGAGGATGGCCCAGGTGCTTGGGCCCTGCACCCCATGGGAGACCAGGAAAAGCACCTGGCTCCTGGCTCCTGCCATCGGATCAGCGCGGTGCGCCAGCCGCAGCGCGCCGGCCGCGGCGGCCATTGGAGGGTGAACCAACGGCAAAAGGAAGACGTTTCTCTCTGTCTCTCTCTCTCACTGTCCACTCTGCCTGTCAAAAAAAAAAAAAAAAAAAAAATCATTGGAAGGGGAAAATGCATGTAAACTCAAAAATATTAAAAAGACAAATGAGGATACCTACTAGAACTCAAACATAATGTAATCTTTTAATAATTCAATGTATGATGGGGCCGACGCTATGGTGTAGCAGGTGAAGTTGCCACCTGCAGTACTGGCATCCCATATGGGCACCAGTTCAAGTCCCAGCTGCTCCACTTCTGATCCAGCTCTCTGCTAGGCCTGGGAAAGCAGTAGAAGATGGCCCAAGAACTCGGGCCCCTGCACCTGCATGGGAGACCTAGAAGAAGCTCCTGGCCCCTGGCTTCAGATCGGCACAGCTCCAGCCATTGTGACAATCTGGGAGTGAATCAGCAGATGAAAGACCTCTCTCTCTCTTTTTCTCTCTCTCTGCCTCTCCTTCTCTCCATGTGTAACTCCAACTTTCAAATAAATAAATAAATCTTTAAAAAATAATTAAATGTATGTTTTTCAATTTTAAAAGAAAAGAATACCCATGCAATAACAGAATCCTCAGAAATTCATATGAGGAAATTTAGGATGATAAAGTTGACATTTCAGACCAATGGTGAAGAAGTGAGAGTGCTGGCACAATTACATATCTCTCTGGAAAGATGTAAAACTAAATTCCTACCTGTAAACATCCTTACAAGTAAATTTTAGATGGTATCAATTTCTAAATATAATAATTTTATATTATGTAGATGAATTTAGTTATCTAAGGAACAAAAAGCATCTATTTTAAGAACAGTGTTCTGACATTATAATTTTTTTAGTTTTGTGTAAAAAAAATCTATTAAAATTTAGACATATCACAGAGTGGCAATTTATGTGCAAACATATATAACAAAATATAATGTTTAAAAGTTCCTAAAACTCAATTAGAAAAATACAAATAATCCAGTGGAAAAATTAATATAGGCTAGGAACAGAAAGTTCACACCAAAAAATTATCTATAAAATAAAAAAAAGATGGTGATTCTTGCCAGTAACTATAAAATATGAATGAAAACAATAATAAAATAAAAATTCAATACCTATCATATTAGAAAACATTTTTAAAATTGATAGCATTCACTGCTAAGGTGGGTAAACAGGAACAGATACTCCTGTGAATTCTGTATAGGAACAAAAATGTACAGGGGCTACCGGAAGGGAGAATTTCAGAAAAAAATGTAAATACACATACTGTCAGAAGCAATAATCCCAACTCCACCAATCTATACAACCAAAATCAATCATATATATAAAAATTAAGACATATGAAAGACAAGAGCAGATGTTAGAAAGCAAGTGACAGAAAAAAACGACAAAGTCAAAAACCTGTTCCTTGTAAAAATTTACAAATTTGATTAACTATTCACTAATGGATCAAGAAAAAAAAGGGGAACAGGACCAGCATTGTGGTACAGCGAGTTGAGACATTAGCATCCCAAAAGAGCAGCTGTGTGAGTCCCAGCTGCTCTAGTACCAATCCAGTTCCTTGCCAATGCACCTGGGAAAGCAGCTGAAGATGGCCTAAGTTCTTGGGCTGCTTCATCCACATGAGAGACTGGATGGAGTTTCAGGATCCTGGCTTCAGCCTGTCAGCCATTGGTGGGGTGAACCAGCTGATGGAAGATCTCTATCTATGTCTCTCCTTCTCATATTATAGTAAATATTTACTAAAAACATAAAAGTTCACAATTACAAAAAAAAAAGAAAACAGAGAACACAAACCACCAACAACCAAGAAAAGAGTGTTATCACTGTATCTTCCTAATGCATTAAAGAGAGTGGTAATAACAGAATATTCAAAACTTAATACCAAGAACTTTTGGCAGCAAAGTTGAAATTTAATAATTATAAAAATTTAAAGAAGATTTAAGAAGGAAATCTGAAAAGCCCTGAAAGTATTAATTTACTATCAAAATCCTTCCCATTATGAAAACCCAGGTCCCCAAATGTTTAATCAGTGAATCCTTTCAAACCGTCAAATAATAAATTATAGACAAACTTTTTAGAAAATGAAGGAGGGGACACTTCCAAGTGTGTTTATTAGGCCAATGTAATACTGACTTAAAAGTAATTTGACAAACGTTATAGGAAAATAAACGTATAGGCAAATTTGTTTCATAAACATACACGCAAAAGCAAATCAAACTTAATACAGTGTAAGAGATAATGAAAAAATGAGCAAGTATAGTTTTTTCCCAGGAAAATCATTCAATACAATTCACAGTGTTAACAGAGCAAAACCATATTATTATTCAATAGATAGAGAATTACAAATTTGCCAATGTTTGCCAAAGTAGGAATAAAAGGAAACTTCTTCAATTTGATTAACAACATCCAAAATTTAAGATCCAAATCTACTATTAAAATCAATAGTGATACATTGAACATTTTTTCTCCCTAAAGTTGGGAAGGAGTTAAGAAATTCCATTCTTATCACATCTATTCAGTACAGTCGTGAAAACCCTACTCACTGCAATAAGAAAGGAAAAATAAAAAGGTGTAAAAATCAGAAATCCAGGTTGTCTCTATTTAGGATTACCATGATGGTTTCCATAGAAAATCCTGAGAAATCTACAAAACAGCTAAGAATTGAATGAAGTTAAATTTAATAATGTAACATAAAAAACAATCATATTTTATATAACAAAAGCAAACAATTCAAATACAGATATCCAGAACATAAAATCAGAGATGACTTTAAGAAATGATATGAAAAAAAATGCAAAAATTAAACAACAGTTTTGTTGAGAGAAATTGTTAAAGACCTAAATAAATGGAGAGACGTGCCATGTTTATGATTTGGAAGAATCAACATTGTTAAGGTATTTAAACTGCCAAGATGATCTATAGATTAAATTCAGTTGCAATCAAAATTCCAGCAGGTGTTTTGTAAAACAGCCAAAGCAATTTTTAAGGAAAAAAAGTTTGAGGGCTTACACTAACAGATTGGATGATTTATTGTAAAGTTACAATTCAATACATATTGAATTATTTTCAACAAAAGTGCCAACGTAATTCAATGAAAAATTTTTTTCCACTTTTCAACGTTAGAACAATTGCACATCCACATGTGAAAAAATGAATATAAAATCTTATTTCAGATAACACATGTTGTATTAAGAGTTCTCCAGGGAAACAAATTTAATTTGGAATAGATTCATGCAATTGTGGGGTCTGAAGCCCAGGAAAGGGTGTGGGAGCGGGGGTGATGGCACAGGCTGGAAGCCCAAGGAAAAATTGGTGCTGTGGCTGGAGCCCAAAGGCCATTTGCTGGTAGATTATTTCTCTCTGTGTGTCTCTCTGTCTCTCTCTTCCCCCCACCTCTCTCGCTCCCCCCTCCCTTTCAAATAAATAAATAATAAGTAAATAAATAAATCTTTTTTTTTTTTTTGACAGGCAGAGTGGACAGTGAGAGAGAGAGACAGAGAGAAAGGTCTTCCTTTGCCGTTGGTTCACCCTCCAATGGCCGCCGCGGCCAGCGCGCTGTGGCCGGCACACCGCGCTGATCCGATGGCAGGAGCCAGGAGCCAGGTGCTTTTCCTGGTCTCCCATGGGGTGCAGGGCCCAAGCACCTGGGCCATCCTCCACTGCACTCCCTGGCCACAGCAGAGAGCTGGCCTGGAAGAGGGGCAACCGGGACAGAATCCGGCGCCCCGACCGGGACTAGAACCCGGTGTGCCGGCGCCGCTAGGCGGAGGATTAGCCTAGTGAGCCGCGGCGCCGGCCAATAAATAAATCTTTTAAAAAATTCCCAGCTCGGGGCCGGTGCCGTGGCTCACTTGGTTAATCCTCCGCCTGCAGCGCCAGCATCGCATATGGGCGGCAGTTCTAATCCTGGCTGCTCCTCTTCCAGTCCAGCTCTCTGCTGTGGCCTGGGAGTGCAGTGGAGGATGGCCCAAGTGTTTGGGCTCCTGCACCCGCATGGGAGACCAGGAGGAAGCACCTGGCTCCTGGCTTTGGATTGGCGCAGTTCTAGCTGTAGCGGCCACCTGGGGGGTGAACCAACAGAAGGAAGACCTTTCTCTCTCTCTCTCTCTCTCTCTCTCTGTCTATAACTCTACCTGTAAAAAAAATTTTTTAAAAAATTCCCAGCTCTGTCAAGTTTTAGCTAAGTAACAGAGGTGAAGTAGAAAGTCCATTCCATTGTCCTCATAATACCTGTCTCCCAGGTATCTGAGCATTCAATGGCATAATGCACACGGAGGTATGCTATAGACCATGCCTGGAATGTGGCAGTGTTATGGATACATTATGTACACGATTGAAACCTAAATCCAGCTCTGCATTGTTGAGAATTTGCATGACTTTTGTGGGCTATAGTTACCTCAACTGTAAAGTGTGGAGATTGAATCAAATGAACTTTGTTTTTTATGATTTCCCTCTGAGGAAGAAAAACAGTGTCTCTGACATCTAGAAATTGACCTCACTTCATGATAAGAAGTTATAAGGATGATTACAAATTGAACAAATGCTCATGGCTACGTCATGTTCTGTGACACAGAGAATTTCCCACAGATAAGGTCACATGAAGCCTGCAAAATATCAAACAACCCTTTCCTTGCTAAGTGGGTAACTGCTCCTTCCCTCCTTCCCTCCCTCCCTCCCTCCTTTCCTCCCTTCCCTCCCTCCCTCCTTTCCTCCCTTCCTTCTCTCTCTTTTCATCCTTGGCTTTTATATCTATACCAATAACAGATTTATTCCTCTATATTCTTCTTTACATCATATATATTTAGATCAGTATTCACAGTGTTTTCCTCTGATTTCTGACAACACTTAACCCAGTAAGACCATTGTTTCCTTAAAATCTACTCTAAATAACGAAGGAAAAACATAATGATGTATGAGGCTCTTTCTAACACCCTCTTTGAGACCCCTGCCTGCTGCTCCCCATGGTATATTTGTCCTCCTGTAACTAGTAGGAGACTCAGTGTGCTCAGATCTACATGTTCCTGGTGATCTCTGGCTGGAGGACCCTGTCAGTTCTTCCCATGAGATCCCTGGGAGACATGAATCACCTCACCCTCCACCTCCTGCCCCTGGGCCATCCTCCAGCATGGGGTCCAAGTGATGATGATCCTTGGCTACAGGAATACCTGGGGCCTTCACCAGTGTAGCACTGTTGGCTTTTGTAGGAAAACAAAGAACCAAGATGACCTCAAAGCAACATCATGAAAAGACACAGAACTGATTATTAATCCAAGGCTTTGAGACCAATGTTGCTTCACAACTGTCCCCAGTTCTCCAGTTCCTTTTCTTAAGGCCTCTCTCAGAATACTTCTGCCTTTGCAGACAGATCATTACTGAAAGCCGGATTAAAAGAATAAAACTTAAAAGTCAAACTGGTGAAAAGAAAAACATACAAAGCTTATTTAATGTAAAATCTAGGAGTGTGCAGTTTGGGTGGGATTTCAGAACTGCTTCCTTGCTTGCAGGTGTAGAGTGGATGGGCACAAAGATCACAGCCTTTCCCTGCCCCACACCCCTGAGGTCTTCCTCGGCCCTCCCCCTTGTCTGTTCCCTCTTCATCTGCAGCCTTTCCCCTGGCTTCCTCCCCCATCTCAGCAAGGAAAGGTCCTTCCTGGATTGGTCTCATAATCACTGGCTGAGAAGGCCTCTGTCTTCCTGGGTTTGGAAGCACTGAATGCTTGGAGTCCTTCAGAGTCTGTAGGACCCCTAGGCAGGTAGGAAGAGTCCAGGGGAAAAGGGCACAGAGTTTTAGGTTCCAAGAATTCCCAAGAGACAAGTGATGGGGGATGTGCTAAGTGGAGAAAGGCAGTGCTCCACCAGACAGCAAAGCACCTCCAAGCCCCAGCAGCTTTTGTGTCCAAACTCTCCTAAGGATACATTACCAGCTTCAGTGATAACAAATGTTTTTGGTTTTCTTTGTCCACCCCACTTCCTCTGTGAGGCGCTCATATCATGTAGGAGTTTGGTCAGAGCAGCTGCAGCTACTTTGCCTTGTCCTGTAACAACTCTTAGATGTGCTCTGGACATGCCAGCTTGTCAGAGAGTCATCAAGTCCTCTGACATAGGATCTCCCTGTTGTTGTGCCAGAAATCTTTATCTCCTTACTAGACTTTGATTCCCATAATCTGGCTAGGAAGATGACAGTGGTAGACAAATGACAGGTGTAGGCAGAGGGTCCAGAAAATCAGACTGTATATCTCACGCTGCTTCTACTCTGCAACCCCGAGGCTCAACCCTCCTATGACATCACCACTACCACTCCAGGTGCCCAGGGTCTTACTCCCTTCTCTATAGGTCTCCAATCCTCCAGGATTTTGGTAACTATCTCAGGCTATACTGAATGCACCTCATAGGTGCTCTGAACACCCCACTCCTCCACCTCACACCATTCTTGCCCAGTCCCCAGCCCTTTCTCTGTCTGACTGGCCTCTGCCAATATTTGGAGATGTACCCCAGAGACCGTCCATACCAATGCCCCAGGACTTTATTCCTTACTGCCCTGGATGCCTTAAATTCCAACTTTTGTATCCTCAGGCATGAGACACTGCAAATCTCTCAGCCTCAAACTCTGCCTGACATCCTGGAAGCTCACTGCTCAAACTTAGCAACCACCATAACCCTCCTATGACAGCACCACTACCACTCCAGGTGCCCACTGTAGAGCACTTTCTTGACATTGAGGTTTACAGCCTTAATTTTTGGATGCCTTGATTACTCTCTCCTAATTTCAAACATATACCTTAGAAATTTTGTTTAGTGTTCACATCTTGGGGTGAAGATGGTTCATCTCATGCAAGCCATTCTACCATACCTGGAAGCAGATGTCAGCATCCACTAAGGTACATGCTGTTTTTCCACAAGGGAACCATCTCTAGGACTGCAAATGCAGCCATGACAGACTATGTTTATCAGGGTGCTTTGCTGTTGTTTATTTGTAAAGTAGACTTACAAATGGAGAGAGAGAGATACAGAGATTGAGAGATTGAGAGAGTGAGAGAGAGAGAGAGAGAGATAGACTGACTCTCCATCCTCTGGTTCACTCTCCAAATGGTTCACAACAGCTAAGGCTATGCCACGCCAAAGCCAGGAGCCACAGCTTTATTTAAGTCTCCCATGTGGCTGTAGGTGCCCAAGCACTTGGGTCATCCACCCTGCTCTTCCCAGGCTCTCCAGCAGGGAGCTGCTTCAGAAGTAAAGCAGGCAAGACTCGAACTGCTGCCCATACCAGATGCCCGCACTGCAGGCTGTGGCTTAACCTGCTGCATCACAGTATTGGTCCCAGGGTGCTTTGTTTTTTAGCAACACAAACTCTCACCAACTTGATCATAAAAGGAATGAATTGATAGAAGTTCTTTTACCCTCACAGAAGGTAAGAAAAAGCTGAAAATCTTCCACCATTTTGGTTTTTGCATTAATTTACTCAAGAAGCAGACTCCAGGGAGAGCCTGCCTCTGCCTCTACTTGTGTGGATGAACCCAGATGATATTCTCCTGAAGAGCCCCACCCATGGGGAGGTGGGAAACTGTAGCATCACTACCAAGAGAAAAGGTTCATACTTACCTGACAGTCTATAGTATTCCCACCTGCAGTGCAAGAGGAATTGGTGAAAAAGCAAAGTTCTTATTTAGTGATGCAGTCCCCATCACATTGCGCTACAATTTTCTAGAGTGTTCCTGATGAACTCAGAAAAGGGCAGGGAGACTGGGCTGTTCCGTCCACCTAGAAAAGTCCCCGTTAGCATATGTTGGGTACTTGCCACTACCCTATGCCACCCTGGCCCAATGCCCATGGTGGAGTCTGTGCATGTAGAAGACAACTGTAACCTCCTCATCTTTGTATTCCCAGCAGACTCAGTGTAAGAAGCAGCACCGAATTCCCAGAACAAGAAGGTCCACATGGGGCCAGTGCTGGGGCATGGTGGGTAAAGCTGCCTCCTGTAGTACCAGCAACCTATATGTGGGCCAGTTCGAGTCCCAGCTGCTCCACTTCTGATCCAGCTCTCTGCTTTGACATGGGAGAGCCATGATGTAAACCCAATAGCCTCATAGGGACAGGGGAAATGGAGGTCAAGAGACCAGGGACTCCTCATGGATGAGAACAGGCCATGAGCCAGACCTCAGTCAGCTTCTGTACCTTCCATTCTAATGTTTTCTAAGTGGGAAGATGGACTTCAGGACTGACAAGACAATCTGCTCCATCATTGTGAAGGAACCTAGCCCAGGGAGCCAGGGCCCTTCTTAAAGATGAATCAGATGGCTCTGATTCATCATTGACATTTTAGCAGAGTAAGGAGTGAACATTTGAGTGCTGTCCTAAACATTTTTTACTTCAGAGCTTTCTCCAAAAATGAGAGATGATGTGTTTCATTTGTGTATTTTTCAAAAAGATTTATTTATTTATTTGAGAGTCAGAGAGAGGAAAGAAGGAGAGAGGGAAAGACAGAGAAATGGAGAAAGAAAGGGAGAGAGGGAGAGAAGGAAGGAGGGAGGGGGAGAGAAGGAGGGAGGGAGGGGGAGAGAAAAGGGGAGAGAGAGAGAGAAAGGTCTTCCATCGGCTGGTTCACTGCCCAGATGGCTGCAATGGGCAGAGCTGGGACAATCTGAAGCCAGGAACTGGAGCTTCCTACAGGTCTCCCACATGAGTGCAGGGTCCCAAGGACTTGGGCCATCTTCTACTGCTTTCCAGGCCATCAGCAGAGAGCTGGAACAGAAGTGGAGCAGCCGAGACTTGAATCAGCGCCCATATGGGATGCTGGCACTGCAGGCAGTGGGTTTACTGGCTATGCCACAGCGCAGGCCCTCACTTTTGTATTTTTACACAAGAATCACAAAGCATAGCTTTGCTCCAGGATCACTGTCTCCCTGCTGTCAAACTGTAACTTAGCACTTAACTCCACATGACTTGGAATACTGTAAGTGCAAAATTACATCCTTGCATTTTTTGCATGTGATTAAAT
The DNA here is from genome assembly GCF_964237555.1 of Oryctolagus cuniculus. Lineage (NCBI taxonomy): Eukaryota > Metazoa > Chordata > Mammalia > Lagomorpha > Leporidae > Oryctolagus > Oryctolagus cuniculus. The sequence goes on from NC_091441.1 coordinate 68,674,260, forward strand.
TTGTCTTAGATTCCACATATGACTGAGATCATGAAGTAGTTGTCTTTCTTTGTCTGGTTTACTTCACTTAACATAATGTTCTCTAGTTTCAGAAAGATTTAATGTATTCGAGATCTTTTTTTTAAGATTTATTATGTTTATTTGAAAGACAGAGTTACAGAGTGAGGTAGAGATAGAGAGAGAGATCTTCCATCCCTGGTTCACTCACCAGATGGCTGCAACAGCCAGAACTGAGCCTATCCGAAGCCAGGAGCCAGGAGCTTCTTCTGGATCCCCCAGATGGGTGCAGGGGCCCAAGGACTTGGGCCATCTTCCACTGCTTTTCCAGGCCATAGCAGAGAGCTGGATCAGAAGAGGAGCAGCCAGAACTAGAACCAGTGCCCATATGGGATGCTGGCGCTTCAGGCCAGAGCTTTAACCTGCTGTGCCACAGTGCTGGGTCCCTGTATTCAAGATCTTAAACTTCTAATATTATAATATTGGTGGCAAGTAATTTTCATTACCATAAATTATTTATTTTGCAAGTATTTTTTAAATTTTTAGCAATAATTTCCCCAATTTTTTATATTATCTCCTTTATATACGTTTAAAATATTAGACACAGAACTTGTTAGAAGCTAAAAAGGAAAAGACGCTCTTTCTTTGGAATTAACACGACATCTCATTTCACTGAAAGGTGAATATCAAGAATTAAAGCTGCTAGGTCACACTTGAGATCTTGTGGATCCCCAAATAGCCTTGAAGTCTAAATATGAAAATACCATTCATAAACCATAACAAAATCCTCAACTCAAAAGAAAACTCTCTGCAGTTTATACAGCTATATCCATAGTCAACATCTTTATAATATCCAGAGACCTACCAGATTTTTAGGCATGACAATGAAAATAGGTTTACATTCAGAATGCAGAGCTTACCCCAAGATGACCTTACTTGAAGCCTGGTCCCTGGAGAAGACCATTCCATTCTTCACCTGTCACAAAGTCACCACTGTCAAAACTAGAAGTCCAGAGACACTCAGTATATGACAGGCAGAACTGCATTTTGAACAAAGAGAATTCCCGTAAGATATGCTGTCCATGCTCATTGGAATGGGGAATGGTACTCAAATTCCTTAGGATGCCCCAGAGACTCACAGAGCTGCTGCTTACATGGATCTGGAGTGCCCTTTCATGGTTGCCTACAAGTGTGCATAGCTGTGCACTTCTGATATAGCTTCCAGAAATTCTGCTAAAAACTGGCCTGAAGGAGCTTCTGTGACTGTCTTCAAAATCTGTCAAACCAGCTGGTCACCAGAGACTACTGTGCTATCTGATGGGTGGCTTCATTTCCTTTCCCTCCCCCACCTATTCTTTAAAAGCAGGAGAAGGATGTCCCAGTATGATTCAATGATTTCTCTAAAACATAAAATAGTCAACACTGATTAGATAATACTTGGGCAGATGTGAAATCTCAAGAGTCTCCTAAGGTTATGATGTTGACTCCTTGGTTTACCTGGGGCCAAATTGCAAGGAGTTCTTTGTGGCCTTTGCTGTGGCTATAGGCTAGACACCTGGTGGAGGTCCCCATGGTAGACATTCTCTTGCATCTGGGCCCCCGAGTGTTCATCAGTGACAGAGCCATGATCCAGACCTGCTGAAGAAGGTCCACACTAGGTGCCTGAGTCATTACCACTTTTGTATAAGCAGGCTTCAGTTGTGTCAACTCTAGCCACATTAATGTCATATTTGCTAGGATGTTCCTAGTGGGTCCTTAGGCTAAGCAATCCTACTGAATTCATGCTATCAAAGCTGGCCACATCTGGCATTCCCTGGGAGCCACAGCAAAGCCAGAGCCAGGCCTGTGACCACAGGCTGGGTTTCCCTTCAATGCATGTGTGCACATGCATAAGTGTGCACATACTCACATGTTATTAACACTGTCCACACTGATGCAACATCATCAGCTGAGGGTTATCAGAACACAGCAGGGCTTGTGTCTTTTATGAGACTTATTTCAGGCTGGTCAGAGTGAGAGGACAGTGTATGTGTATATATATATATATATATATATATATATATATATATATATAGCACTGACATTCAATCAAGTCTCTTGCAATTACTCCAATTCATTCAGATAGTGTTTCTCCCCATTATTTCTTTCAAAAAAAAAAACACTTCCAGGGGAAATTTTGAGCCCCTTATATAAAAGGTTAATGAAGAAACATGTGAATTCAAGGACCCAGAAATGAGTTGCTAACTCAAGAGTTATAATGGTGAATAAAGCAAGTTCCAAATGCACCACACCTGGAGGAGGTACAAATTTGAGGAGAGGGCCACAAGAGTTTAAGGAAGAGTTTTTTATCTGTATATGCTTGGAGCTAACAGTACTCCCACTGTGGTGGTTCCAGTTGTCACAACTGTGAATTAGTTGTTTTCATAAAGCTCTCTCCTGAAAAAGACTGAACCTTCCCTTCGCTAAAGAACATGACCTCCAAAGGCTGCGCAGCTGAAAAGACTAACTCAAGCCTGACAGGGTGGAAACCAACAGTGAGGCAACAGGGACAGGCTCTGGAGGGCTTCCAAAAAGGGAGCACTTACCTCGTGGCTAAGTAAGGTAATCCATGTGGAGGCCAGGTGCAGAGCAAATACATGGGGAGCATGTTTAGAGCTTCTCAAACACTGAAAAAGAAAAATCACTAACATTCCGTCATTGCAAAGATGAGCTATGACTAAGAGCTCTGACCACTGTGTGATGGAGCCTTGTGTTAGAGAAGATGGGCAGGCATGAATCTGCAGGAGGCTCAGGTAGGACCACACCACCCTGCACAGGCCAAGGTCCCAAAGTGAATGATGAGAACATGGCCCCCTCCCATCCCATAGTATGGACTTGAATCACCGTGCTCCTCCAAGCAGGCTGCAAGGCACATCATGCCCTCCTCTCAGTGTGGGCTCATTTCTTTACTACCCGTTTCTCCATGGTAATGGGGTACCCCTGATGCTTTCCAACTCTCTGAGGGTCATTCAAGGCTGGTATCTATCCACCTTATTAGCTTCTGTCACATCCACCAAGAGCCTCTCCTCTAATCCACAGATGGATACTGGATAGTGGGAATAGTCCAGCAAGTCGCTGGCAAGGGCAGCACCAAGGACAGCACCCACCCACAGCTCTCTAAGTGGTGGTACAAGGAGGCCAAGGAGGAGAGGAAGAGAGCAGAAGAGGCAGAGAAGCACCTGGAAGAGGCGCCAAGAGAGGCAGGTGCTGAGCTGGAGGAAATATACATGACTGAGCCGGCTGTACTCATCCAATTCATGGGAAGGATCTCCCCGGCAGGGTGCCTCTGCAGAAACTGCTTCCCAGGACCCACAAAGTCTTCTTCTGTGTTTCCAAGTTGTCTGTTAAGGCTGCTCCCAGGAATGCTTTTGGGTAGAGTCGATTCCCTTAGCAATCAGAACCCCTATTGAGCAATTTACCTAAAAGTCTCCCTTTAGAGAACCTCAATTAACAATTTTCTTCCAGGGCTGGGCCAGGCCAAAAGCCAAGAGCCAGAAGATTCTTCCAGGTCTCTCACATGTGCATGGAGGGGCCCAAGCATTTGGGCCATCTTTTGCTGCTTTTCCCAGTGAATCTACGGTAGATTCACTTCCAATTCTGCTCCCTACTAATATGCGTGGGGAAGTAATGGAAGATGACCTAAGTATTTGGGCCCTTGCACTCGCATGGGAGACCCACATGAAGCTCCTGGATCCTGGCTTTGGCCTGGCCCAGCCACAGCTGTTGTGGCCATTTGGGGCAGGAGTAAAGTAGTGGATGGAAGATCTCTCTATCTCTCCTTCTCTCTCTCTGTAACTCTGTCTTTCAAATAAATAAAATAAATCTTAAAAAAAATCCTTAACTGGGGCCTGTGTTGTCACAGCAGACAAAGGCTCCACCTGCAATGCTGGCATTCCATATGGGCACTGATTGAGTCCTGGCTGCACCCTTCCTGAACCAGCTCTCAGCTAATGTACCTAGAAAAGCAGCAAAAGATGTCCCAGATGTTTGGGTCCCTCCATCCATCTGGGACACCCAAATTAATTTCCTGGCTTCTGGCTTCAGCCTGGCCCAGCCCTGGAAAAAAAATTGTCACAGCTGGTAAAGTCTCTGCCTGCAATGCTGGCATTTCATGTGGGCACTGGTTGAGTCCTGGCTGCTCCCCTTCTGCTCCAGATCACTGCTAATGGGAAAAGCAACTTTGGACTATTCCCACTATCCAGTATCCATCTGTGGACTAGGGGAGAGGCTCTTGTGGATGTGACAGAAGCTAATAAGGTGAATAGATACCAGGCCTTGAATGACACTAAGAGAGTTGGAAAGCATCAGGGGTACTCCATTATCATGGAGAAACGAGTAACAGAGTAAAGTTGCTTTTGTCATTGCACATGTCATGACCATGGGCCCATCCATATCACAATGTGAGTAGGGGTGGTGCTGGATCCTCCTTATTTCCTCACTTTCAGCACTATTAGGCATTGAGCAATCAGGGATTTCAGACTCTCCAAAAACCCTTCAACTCAGCGTCAGCATGCACCTGGGCTGTTGGGAGATTGACATGTTGAAGACACAGGGTTCAAAATCAGACTTCATGGAGCTACTCCTTAACTCTATAAAGGTCTATCCACCACCTTGAGAACAACTGGGAGTCTAGGAGTTACAGGACAGAGGCCCATGCCTGTTTGAATTGAAAGGGGTCACCAGTAGGAGGCCTTGTCTGTGTGCTCCTCACTGGAAGAGTGAACAGAATGGACCACATGGAGGGCTCATGGGGGAACTTTTAGGTCCATTCTGAAGCAACCAGATCATTTTCATATCATTTTGACACAAGATTTCCCAGGGAACAAGACGTCTTCTGGTCCCTGAGGTGGAAAGAGAAACACTCTCTAGTACTAAGAGAGAAAAAACCTGCCATCCCAGAATATTATATCCTGCAAAGCTCTCATTTGTGAATGAAGGTGAAATGAAGACCTTTCATAGCAAACAGAAATTGAAAGAATTTGTCACCACTCGTCCAGCCCTGCAAAAGATGTTTAAAGATATGTAACACACAGAAACACAGAAACACAGCCATCAATATGAAAGAAGGTAAGAGAAGAAAACCTCCCAGTAAAAGATCACAGGAAATTCAAAGCATATATTAGAAACATCTTTGGGAAAATGGCAGGGCAAAGTTACTGCTTATCAATAGTCACATTGAATGTTAATGGCCTCAACTCTCCAGTTAAAAGACACAGACTAGCTGAATGGATTAAGAAAGAAAACCCATCTATTTATTGCTTACAAGAAACACATATTTCAAACAAAGATGCATGCAGACGGAAAGTGAAAGGATGGAAAAAGATATTCCATGCGAACAGAAACCAAAAAAGAGCTGGTGTAGCCATATTAATATCAGACAAAATAAACTTTAACACAAAAACCATTAAGAGAGACAAAGAGGAGCACTATATAATGATTAAGGGATCAATTCAACAGGAAGATGTAACTATTATAAATGTATATGCACCTAATTACAGGGCACTGGTTTATTTAAAATATATGTTAAGGGACTTAAAGGGAGACCTAGACTCCAATACAATAGTATTGGGGGACTTCAATACTCCACTTTCAGGCCAGCGCCGTAGCTCAATAGGCTAATCCTCCACCTAGCAGCACCGGCACACCAGGTTCTAGTCCCGGTCGGAGCGCCGGATTCTTTCCCAGTTGCCCCTCTTCCAGGCCAGCTCTCTGCTGTGGCCCAGGAAGGCAGTGGATGGCCCAAGTGCTTGGGCCCTGCACCCCATGGGAGACCAGGAGAAGCACCTGGCTCCTGCCTTCGGATCAGCGCAGTGCACCAGCCGCAGCACACCAGCCGGGGCAGCCATTGGAGGGTGAACCAATGGCAAAAGGAAGACCTTTCTCTCTGTCTCTCTCTCTCTCACTATCCACTCTGCCTGTCAAAAAAGAAAAATACTCCACTTTCAGAAATAGACAGTACAATCAGACAGACGATCAACAAGGAAACAGCAGATTTAATCATCACTATAGCCCAAATGGATCCAACAGATATCTACAGAACTTATTATCCTACACTTAAAGAATTTTCATTCTTCTCAGCAGTACATGGAACCTACTCTAGCATTGACCACATACAAGGCCATAAAGCAAGTCTCAGAAAATTCAAAAGAATTAGAATCATACCATGCAGCTTCTCAGCCACAGTGCAATGAAGCTGGAAATTAGCAACTCAGGAATCCCTAGAGCATATGCACACACATGGAGATTGAACAACATGCTCCTGAATGAACACTGGGTCATAGAAGAAATCAGAAGAGAAATCAAAAACTTTCTGGAAGTAAATGAGGATAACAACACAACATATCAAAACTTATGAGATACAGCAAAAGCAGTGTTAAGAGGAAAGTTTACAGCAACAGCTGCCTACATCAAGAAATTGGAAAGGCACCAAATAAATGAGCACTCAATGCATCTCAAGGATCTAGAAAAACTGCAGCAAACCTGACCCAAAACTAGTAGGAGAAGAGAAATAATTAAAATCAGAGAAGAAATAAACAGAATTGAATCCAAAAAAATTACAAAAGATCAGCTAAACGAGGAGCTAGTTTTTTGAAAAAATAAACAAAATTGACACACCATTGGCCCAACTAACTAAAAAAGAAAAGACCCAAATCAATAAAAATCAGAGATGAAAAAGGGAATGTAACAACAGACACCACAGAAATAAAAAGAATCATAAGGAATTACTACAAAGAGGCTCCACCTACTCCACTCCGGGAACGGGCACTGTGGGCTGCACACCGGCTGCTTGCAGTGATTGGCCCACTTGGGCGGCCTCCTGCCCGGGCTGCGGCCCAAGCTAGCCCACCATGGAGGCGGGGGACGGCCCTGCCACTGCCGCCGCCGCCTGCTACCAGCCAGCCGGCCCTCCGCGGGATGCCTGTGTCTACAGCAGCTGCTACTGTGAAGAAAATATTTGGAAGCTCTGTGAACACATCAAGAACCATGACCAGTACCCTTTGGAAGAGTGTTATGCTGTCTTCATATCTAAAGAGAGAAAGATGATACCTATTTGGAAACAACAGGCAAGATGCGGGAACGGACCTGTGATCTGGGATTACCACGTTGTTTTGCTCCATGTTTCAAGTGGAGGACAGAGCTTCATCTATGATCTGGATACTGTCTTGCCCTCTCCCTGTCCCTCTGACACTTACGTAGAAGATGCCTTTAAGTCTGATGACGACATTCACCCACAGTTCAGGAGGAAATTTAGAGTGATCCGTGCAGATTCATATCTGAAGAACTTTGCTTCCAACCGATCGCACATGAAAGACTCCAGTGGGAACTGGAGGGAGCCGTCCCCGCCTTATCCCTGCATTGAGACTGGAGATTCCAAAATGAACCTGAATGATTTTATCAGTATGGACCCTAAGTTGGGATGGGGCACTGTCTACACACTATCTGAATTTGCACATCGGTTTGGCAGTAAAAGCTACTGAGCTTGACATCAGGACGTGGAACTGTGGAAAAATTTAGGACCTGAACAAGCCATCCCTCCACGTAGGACAATGAACATTATGGTACAGTTGGCCTGAAATTATGTTTTTCCTCTCTTAATTCAATTGAGTGGAAATACAAATGAACACAAGTATAAACACACTAAGTAAAAAAAAAAATTTTTTTTTTGCTGTGTCAAGTTGAAACTTGATTTAGTGTGTAATTGCTAAGAAATTCCTGTGGCTCACTTGTAAGGTGTATGATGACTTCCGCCAGTGATTGCTGCTGTTGGGTGTGGACTGAGCCCTGGATCCTCCCTTGTGTTCTGGATGTCTGCAGTGTCTCTCCAGCTACACTGGAAGCTCCTGGGGGGCAGAGCCATGGAGCCTTGCTCTGTGAAGCTCTGATGCTCATGTGAGGTGCCCATGAAACATTTTCTTGTGACCATGCTGCTGCTTTTAAAAGGGATAATGTTGTGAGCTAAGTCAGCAATAAATATTAGTCTTCCTGGGCTGTGATGTTACAAAGAATAAAAAAAAAGAAATTACTACAAAGATTTGTATGCCAGCAAACAGGAAAATCTATGAGAAATAGACAGATTCCTGGACACTTACAACCTACGTAAACTGAACCATGAAGACATAGAAAACCTAAACAGACCCATAACTGAGGCATAAATTGAATCAGTAATAAAGGTCCTCCCAACAAAGAAAAGCCCAGGACCAGATGGATTCACTGCTGAATACTACCAGAAATTTACAGAAGAACTAACTTCAATTCTTCTCAAACTATTCAGAACAATCAAAAAAGAGGGAATCCTCCCAAGTTCTTTCTATGAAGCAAGCATCACCTTGATCCCTAAGCCTGAAAAAGATAGAGCATTGAAAGAAAATCACATACCAATATCCCTGATAAACATAGACGCAAAAATTCTCAATAAAATTCTGGCCGGCCGGCGCCACGGCTCACTAGGCTAATTCTCCACCTTGCGGCGCCGGCACACCAGATTCTAGTCCCGGTTGGGGCGCCAGATTCTGTCCTGGTTGCCCCTCTTCCAGGCCAGCTCTCTGCTGTGGCCTGGGAGTGCAGTGGAGGATGGCCCAAGTCCTTGGGCCCTGCACCCCAGGGGAGACCAGGATAAGTACCTGGCTCCTGCCATCAGATCAGTGCAGTGCGCCAGCCGCAGCGCGCCAGCCGTGGCGGCCACTGAAGGGTGAACCAATGGCAAAGGAAGACCTTTCTCTCTGTCTCTCTCTCTCTCACTGTCCACTCTGCCTGTCAAAAAATTTAAAAACAAAAATTCTGGCCAATAGAATGCAACAACACATCAGAAAGATCATCCACCCAGACCAAGTGGGATTTATCCCTGGTATGCAGGTATGGTTCAATGTTTGCAAATCAATCATTGTGACACACCACATTAACAGACTGCAGAAGAAAAACCATATGATTATCTCAATAGATGCAGAGAAAGCATTTGATAAAATACAACACCCTTTCACGATGAAAACTCTAAGCAAATTGGGTATAGAAGGAACATTCCTAAATACAATCAAAGCAATTTATGAAAAATCCATGGCCAGCATCCTATTTAATGGGGAAAGGCTGGAAGCATTTCCACTGAGATCTGGTACCAGACAGGGATGCCCACTCTCACCACTGCTATTCAATATAGTTCTGGAAGTTTTAGCCAGAGCCATTAGGCAAGAAAATGAAATTAAAGGGATACAAATTAGGAAGAAGTCAAACTATCCCTCTTTGCAGATGATATGATTATTTATGGGGTCCAAAGAACTCTACTAAGAGACTACTGGAACTCATCGAAGAGTTTGGCAAAGTAGTAGGATATAAAATCAATGCACAAAAATCAACACAACTTGTTGTTGTTGTTGTTGTTTTGACAGGCAGAGTGGACAGTGAGAGAGAGAGACAGAGAGAAAGGTCTTCCTTTGCCGTTGGTTCACCCTCCAATGGCTGCCGCGGCTGGTGCACAGCCGCTGGCACACCGCACTGATCCGATGGCAGGAGCCAGGTACTTATCCTGGTCTCCCATGGGGTGCAGGGCCCAAGCACTTGGGCCATCCTCCACTGCACTCCCTGGCCACAGCAGAGAGCTGGCCTGGAAGAGGGGCAACCGGGACAGAATCTGGCACCCCGACTGGGACTAGAACCCGGTGTGCCAGCGCCGCAAGGCAGAGGATTAGCCTAGTAAGCCGCGGCGCCAAAAATCTATGCACAAAAATCAACAGCACTTGTATATACAGTCAATGCCACAGCTGAGAAAGAACTTCTTTTTTTTTTTTTTTTTTTTTGACAGGCAGAGTGGACAGAGAGAGAGACAGAGAGAGAAAGGTCTTCCTTTGCCGTTGGTTCACCCTCCAATGGCCGCCGCTGCAGCCGGCGCACCGCGCTGATCCGATGGCAGGAGCCAGGATCCAGGTGCTTTTCCTGGTCTCCCATGGGGTGCAGGGCCCAAGCACCTGGGCCATCCTCCACTGCACTCCCTGGCCATAGCAGAGAGCTGGCCTGGAAGAGGGGCAACCGGGACAGAATCCGGCGCCCCGACCGGGACTAGAACCCGGTGTGCCGGCGCCGCAAGGTGGAGGATTAGCCTATTGAGCCACGGCGCCGGCCGAGAAAGAACTTCTAAGATCAATCCCATTCACAATAGCTACAAAAACAATCAAATACCTTGGAATAAACTTAACCAAGGACGTTAAAGATCTCTACGATGAAAATTATAAAATCTTAAAGAAAGAAATAGAAGAGGATACCAAAAAATGGAAGAATCTTCCATGCTCATGGATTGGAAGAATCAGTATCATCAAAATGTCCATTCTCCCAAAAGCAATTTATAGATTCAATGCAATACCAATCAAAATACCAAAGACATTCTTCTCAGATCTAGAAAAAATGCTGAAATTCATATGGAGACAAAGGAGACCTTGAATAGCTAAAGCAATCTTGTACAACAAAAACAAAGACGGAGGCATCACAATACCAGATTTCAGGACATACTACAGGGCAGTTGTTATCAAAACAGCATGGTACTGGTACAGAAACAGATGGATAGACCAATGGAACAGAATAGAAACACTAAAAATCAATCCAAACATCTACAGCCAACTTATATTTGATCAAGGATCCAAAACCAATCCTTGGAGTAAGGACAGTCTATTCAATAAATGGTGCTGGGAAAACTGGATTTTCATGTGCAGAATCATGAAGCAAGACCCCCACCTTTCACTTTACACAAAAATCCACTCAACATGGATTAAAGACTTAAATCTACGACCTGACACCATCAAATTATTAGAGAGCATTGGAGAAACCCTGCAAGATATTGGCACCGGCAAAGACTTTTTGGAAAAGACCCTGGAAGCACAGGCAGTCAAAGCCAAAAAAAAATGGGATTGAATCAAATTGAGAAGAAACAGTCCTGAAAGTGAAGAGGCAACTGACAGAATGGGAAAAACTATTTGCAAACTATGCAACAGATAAAGGGCTGATAACCAGAATCTACAAAGAAATCAAGAAACTCCACAAAAACAAAACAAACAACCCACTTAAGAGATGGGCCAGGGACCTCAGTAGACATTTTTCAAAAGAGGACATCCAAATGGCCAACAGGCACATGAAAAAATGTTCAGGATCACTAGCAATCAGGGAAATGCAAATCAAAACCACAATGAGGTTTCACCTCACCCTGGTTAGAATGGCTCACATACAGAAATCTACCAACAACAGATGCTGGTGAGGATGTGAGGAAAAAGTAACACTAACCCACTGTTGGTGGGAATGCAAACTGGTAAAGCCACTATGGAAGTCAGTCTGGAGATTATTCAGAAACCTGAATATAACCCTACCATACAACCCAGCCATCCCATTCCTTGGAATTTACCCAAAGGAAATTAAATTGGCAAATAAAAAAGCTGTCTGCACCTTAATGTTTATTGCAGCTCAATTCACAATAGCTAAGACCTGGAATCAACCCAAATGCCCATCAACAGTAGACTGGATAAAGAAATTACGGGATATGTACTCTATAGAATACTATATACAGCAGTAAAAAAAAAAATGAAATCCAGTCATTTGCAACAAAATGGAGGAATCTGGAAAACATTATGGTGAGTGAAATAAGCCAGTCCCAAAGGGACAAAGATCATATGTTCTCCCTGATCAGTGACAACTAACCGAGCACCAAAAAGGAAACCTGTGAATTGAAATGGACACTATGAGAAACAATGACTTGATCAGCCCTTGTCCTGACTGCTGAGGAACAACGTACTATTTTATTCCTTTTAGTGTTTTTTTGTTCTACTTAATACCATTGGTTGAAATCTTTAATCAACGCACAATTATTCTTAGGTGTTTAAATTTACCTGAAAAGTGATACCAGTTAAATATAAGAGTGGGAATAAGAGAGGGAGGATATGTAAAGTTAAAGATATGTAAATCAAAGATCTCTGTGAGTGAGATCACAGCGGAAAGAATGGGCCATCAAAGAAGGAGGTACCTTTCTCTGAAAGGAGGAGAGAACTTCCACTTTGACTATGGCCATGTCTAAATAAGATCAGAGTTGGCGAACTCATGAAGCGTGCATAGCCTTGGCAGCTCATGACAAGAGCCTTGGGTGATTACTGACATCATAAATAAGAGTGTCAATTGTTAACAACAGGAGTTGCTGTGCACTTACTCCCCATGTAGGATCTCTGTCCTTAATGTGTTCTACTATGTGATTAGCGGTAAAACTACTGCTAAACCAATACTCTATACTTTGTGTTTCTGAGTGGGTGCAAACTGTTGAAATCTTTACTTAGTATATACTAAATTGATCTTCTGTATATAAAGATAATTTAAAATAAATCTTGGCCGGCACCACGGCTCAATAGGCTAACCCTCCACCTACGGCGCCAGCACACCGGGTTCTAGTCCCAGTTGGGGCACCAGATTCTGTCCCAGTTGCCCCTCTTCCAGTCCAGCTCTCTGCTGTGGCCCGGGAGTGCAGTGGAGGATGGCCCAAGTCCTTGAGCCCTGCACCCGCATGGGAGACCAGGAGAAGCACCTGGCTCCTGCCTTCATATCAGCACGGTGCACCAGCCGCGGCAGCCACTGGAGGGTGAACCAACGGAAAAAGGAAGACCTTTCTCTCTATCTCTCTCTCTCTCTCACTCTCCACTCTGCCTGTCAAAAAAAAAATGAATCTTGATATGAAAGGGATGGGAGAGGGAGAGGGAAATGGAATGGTTGAGGGTGGGAGGGTGGTTATGGGGGTATAAGCTGCTATAATCCAAAAGTTGTACTTTGGAAATTTCTATTTATTAAATAAAAGTAAAAAAAAAGGAAACAAAATAAGTTTTAGGCCTAAATGTTTGCTTGCATTTGTAACAGATAGGAAAGAGAATTTATATGGCAGCAATGGGTGTCTTGTTAGGTATCAGACACTCAGGGCACATGGCCCCTGCAAGAAAATCTTGGCAGCCAGGCTATTGATCAGGGCCAGCCAGGGTGTTCATGGAGAAGGTACAGCTCCATCCAACGGGCACCGAACTGGACACCTGGATGAGAATGGGAGTCCTGGTTGGTTCTGGGCTCAGCTTGGAGCTGGCTCTGCCATGGATACTAGCAGAGATGGTTGGCTTCACAGAGTCACTGTGCCAAGCTAGGCCCAGACATAGTGGCAAGGAGCCCCCTGAGCCAGAGACTGATCCCAGGCCACGGGACCTCAAGCACATCTCTGTCTAAGGCCCCCTCAGGCTATGCGGTGGCTCATGGAGCATCAACTCCCAGCTGGCAGCAGCAACAGGACACACCTAGGCGCTAGAAAGTCCAGCTGGGGCCAAGTTCAGAGCCAGGTGCTTTTGTGACACCCCCGCACCCCACCCACCACAGCTGCCAGGCAACCTCCTTCGTGACACACCCTGGCATTGTCACTGCCTCTGATGCCACCTCATAAGCCCTCAGCTCAGCAGTTTTCAGTAAGTTGAATGCCGTAGGAGCGGAGGGGTCGAGCTCTTCCATCCTGCCACTTGCAAACTCACACACTTCACTGTGATGGGAAATTGTCTCCCCAAATTCTCGTGCTTCAGGAACCGTTGTGTGGTTTCGGAGCCATGCCGCACTGGCCCACCCGACTGGGTGGACCACACTCCACCTGCGCCGCCACCCACTCCCACTTGGGAGTGTAGGAAGTGGGGCAGGGACCTCGAGCACGCTGGCTCTGGCTCCAGGCCCAGCAGTAGGAGGTGGTGGCCCCTGTCCATAAAAGGGCACAAGGACAGGCGCCATGTGAACAAAAGAGTCCAGGCCAATCGGCATCTGGACCGCCAGGAAGGAAGTCTGATGCTCAATGTCCTGCCTTCCATTAAAGAGGAAGAGGAGGAGGAGGTGCAGTCCTGTGACTCTTCGCTTCTAGGCTCCTGGGAAAACCAAGAGAGGACTGAAGAACAGGGCTGGAAAAGGCAGAGCAAGGAGGAGGAGGAAGAGCTGGAGGAAAGAATGTCCCGGGAAGACCAAAGAGCCTGTCACACCTTCAAGAGAAGTCCTGGGCCTCTGGAGGGAAACCACCAGTCCCTACCACCTGATGATCGAGAGGCCCAGGGCTGTCTCCAGAAGCCAGACCTTGCCATACAACACTCTCATCCCAAATCCCGTCCTGCCGTCCGCCTAGCCTGGGCCTGGACAGATGGGGAGGTGCTGACAGAGACTTGTCCTGCCCAACCTGACTATGTGTCAATGGTGGAAGAGATAATCCAGGAGAATCCTGATCTTCAGGCGTGAAGTTGCAGCGCTAATGAAAACCAGCATCCGGCATGAGCTGCACCTGCCTCTTGCAGGTCGTCACTGGGCCTGGAAGTCTCACCACACTGAAGCTGCCACCTCCGCTGGTGGACTCCTGTGGGAGCGCAATAAACCCACATGAGTTTCCCCCAGCTCCTACTGCCTCTTACAGCTAATGAGGGAAAGCTTTGGGACTCAGTGTCCAAATATATTATTTCTGAGGGATGGAACAGACACAATGGGAGCCTGCAGTGCCTCACTACCTGCCCTTCTTCCTCCTCACCTGAGGCAGAGACAGCTTCCTGTCTTTGTCCACACACACTCTGCAGGTCTTAGCTGCTGTAACCACAACTGGCTTGGCGACCTGCCTGCTCTTCCTTCAACCCTGTATGTACGCCATACCACATGCTGGTGAGAGCACAGCGCACTTGCCCCTAAGTCTCCTCCTCCACCGTCCCTGCTGACTCTTCCTCTATTGAGGTCCATTGTCGGTGTAGAGTCTTTGCCTTCATACCCAGTGGCAGCACCTCACATTTCTGATCTTCCCCACCACACTGGCCTGACACACTCTGCTTTCAGCATCTCTCTTACAGAAAGGAAGCCTTGACATCCACGTGTGCCGACGCCCTTCTCCCCTTTCCTTGCCCACTCTTGCATCAGGCCCTTCTCCCAAGCTTTCTAGTGCAATGGAGCCATGTTACCCCTTATGATTATCCCTGATATCACTGATGTATCCAGCACTTCTGAACCACTAATTTCTTCTGTCATAGCCAATGAATCTGAATCCTTGAACTTATAGCCTACTTCTTTTAACTTTTATTTAATAAATATAAATTTCCAAAGTACAACTTTTGGATTATAGTGGCTTCTCCCACCATAACCTCCCTCCCACCTGCAACCATCCCATCTCCCACTCCCTCTCCCATTCCATTCTTCATCAAGATTCATTTTAAATTGTCTTTATATACAGAAGATCAATTTAGTATATACTAAGTAAAGATTTCAACAGTTTGCACCCACTCAGAAACACAAAGTATAGAGTATTGGTTTAGCAGTAGTTTTACCGCTAATCACATAGTAGAACACATTAAGGACAGAGATCCTACATGGGGAGTAAGTGCACAGCAACTCCTGTTGTTAACAATTGACACTCTTATTTATGATGTCAGTAATCACCCAAGGCTCTTGTCATGAGCTGCCAAGGCTATGCACACTTCATGAGTTCGCCAACTCTGAACTTAGACAAGCTCATAGTCAAAGTGGAAGTACTCTCCTCACTTCAGAGAAAGGTACCTCCTTCTTTGATGGCCCGTTCTTTCCACTGCAATATCACTCACAGAGATCTTTCATTTAGATCATTAAAAGAATTTAGAATTAAAAGTTACGACAACCAATATATGAGTCTGCAGGAGCACAGTGTAGTTAAATTCTGAGGTCCTGATGATGTCCAGGAGGAAGTAAAAGCATGAATTTACATTAGATTTTGCTAAGTCAAGAATGGCTGTTATGCCGGCGCTGCGGCTCAATAGGCTAATCCTCCACCTTGCGGCGCCGGCACACCAGGTTCAAGTCCTGGTGGGGCGCCAGATTCTGTCCCAGTTGCCCCTCTTCCAGGCCAGCTCTCTGCTATGGCCCGGGAGTGCAGTGGAGGATGGCCCAAGTGCTTGGGCCCTGCACCCGCATGGGAGACCAGGAGAAGCACCTGGCTCCTGCCATCGGATCAGCACAGTGTACCAGCCGTAGCACGCCGGCCACGGTGGCCATTGGAGGGTGAACCAACGGCAAAGGAAGACCTTTCTCTCTCTCTCTCTCTCTCTCTCTCACTGTCCACTCTGCCTGTTTAAAAAAAAAAAAAAAAAAAAAAAAAAAAAAAAAAAAGAATGGCTGTTGTAATCTCTGGTACAACCACTAGAAGAAGAAACTATGAATGTATATCAGCCAGCACCACGGCTCACTAGGCTAATCCTCCACCTGTAGCACCAGTACTCCGGGTTCTAGTCCCAGTTGGGGCATCGGTTCTGTCCCGGCTGCTCCTCTTCCAGTCCAGATCTCTGCTGTGGCTTGGGAAGGCAGTGGAAGATGGCCCAAGTCCTTGGGCCCTGCACCCACATGGGAGACCAGAAGTGTCGCTCCCCCTCTTCGTGGAGGAGCAACACAGGACCCTGCGCTGTTCTTTCCTCTGCTCGGCCCTCCCCGGGTTTGCTGCTGGTTCTTCCCGGGTTGGCTACTATCCCTTCCACCTCCATGGAAGGGCAGTTCCCCCTGGCCGCATTCCCCACTTCCGCAGGGGAGCGGCACACCGCCGGCCGGTTCTCTCGGGGGCTGCACGGGTTCCCTTAGATGTTCCCCATAGATGTTCCTGGTGCATGCCGTCTCTCTCCTCCTTTATAGTCCTCCTCCGCCAATCCCAACTCGGCTGCCCACACGCCGAGTACGCTGCTCTCCAATCAGGAGCAAGTCCTACAATTTATTAGTTGAACTGGAGGCAGCTGTGCAGAAGCTGTTTACTTCTCTCCCAGCGCCATATTGTGGGAGAGCAGATGCATAGAATAAGTCTTAATTCGAGTAACTTAGTCTAGTCCGGATTGCTCCCCACAGATCCCCCTTTCTTTTTATTTTTTAGCGTTGATACGTGCCTGTCTTCGGTGTCCCGCGGCACACACTCTGCTCTACTTGCTAGAGTTGCCACAGGCTCTTACAAGTCCTATCAGGCAAACCGAATCCGGGTCCTCTCTTCGCCATGTTGTGAGGAGGTTTTTAGGCGCTGATACGTGCCTGTGTTCGGTGCCCTGCAGCGCATGCTCTGCTCTGCCTGCAGGGGACTTACAAGACCTATCAGGCAAACCGAATCCAAGCCTTCTCATTGCCTTATTGTGGGGGAGACTTATTAGTGTTGGTTCGTGCCTATCTTCGGTGACCTGCAGCTCATACTCTGGTCGAGCTGCTTGCTGGCGCTTACCGCCTTAAATCAGGCAGACCGAATCCAAGCCTCCTAATTGTTGCATTGTGGGGAAGCTTTACTGATGTTAATTCGTGCCTGTCTTCGGTGACCTGCGGCGCATAAGCTGCTAGCCGCCCAGGTGCTCATCGCCTCACTAATCGGGCAGACCGAATCCAAGCTCTCACATTGCAGTGTTGTAGGGAGGCCTTTATTTCTCTATTTCTCTATCTCCGGGCATTCCTATTTCTCCCATTTTACTTCTATCTTCCAGCATTCCTATTTCTCTCACTTTACTTCTAAAACTTCTGTTTCTCTTATCCCCGCAGCTTCCCGGCGCCTCGCCCTGCCGGCAGCTTCACGGCTCCGCGCGGCTTTCCGGCTTTGCGCGCTCCGCGGTCTCCACGCCCTTCGCGTCTGCACCACGGCCTACGCCAGCGTTCCCTATCTATTCACGCCCCGTGCTCTCTCTGCACGCGGCGGCTTCCGCGAGTAACACAGCGTAGCTTACGTGTCCGCCACTAGCATTCAATCTAAGTTCCCCGGGCTAGCCTGGCGAATTCAACCCAGCGTACGTCTCCGCCCCATGATTTGGCTTCCCGTCCTTTGCTCCCCGGGCTAATCAGACGGATCCCAATCTGGCTCACGTTTCAGCTTCTGGTTTCAACTTTTCGCCCCCTATTCCCGGGCTAACTTGGGAACCCCAAAGTGGCTTTCGTATCCGCCTCGGCCTGCCCCCCGCGGCTTCAATTTCCCTAACATTTTTCTCTACCCGGTATGTTTCCCCAAGCTTTCCTCCAACAATATTCCTCCCTCATTTCTCCTGGCCTCTCCCCACAGTCCACGTCCGAGTCTGTTTGTTCTAGCTTTCACTTTCACTTTCGACCTTAGAGATTTCTCCCAGCTTCCCCCCGTAGTCCGTATCTGAGTCTATGCCTAGGCTTTCAATAGCTTCTTCCGGCACCCTTTTCGTCCGGCTTTTCCCTAGGCTGTTTGCTAGTCTCTCTCTCCGGTATTTTCCCTAGGCTGTTTGCTAGTCTCTCTCTCTGATATTTTCCCAGTTCTTCCCGTTTCTTCCCTCCTAAGTTTCCTATCCGTCCTAGGTTTCCTATCCGAGTCAGGTTTCCTATCCGAGCTAGGTTTCCTATCCGAGTCACGGCACCATTATGTCGCTCCCCCTCTTCGTGGAGGAACGACACTAAACCCTGCCTAGGCTTCATATCCGAGTCACGGCACCATTATGTCGCTCCCCCTCTTCGTGGAGGAGCAACACAGGACCCTGCGCTGTTCTTTCGTCTGCTCGGCCCTCCCCGGGTTTGCTGCTGGTTCTTCCCGGGTTGGCTACTATCCCTTCCACCTCCGTGGAAGGGCAGTTCCCCCTGGCCGCATTCCCCACTTCCGCAGGGGAGCGGCACACCGCCGGCCGGTTCTCTCGGGGGCTGCACGGGTTCCCTTAGATGTTCCCCATAGATGTTCCTGGTGCATGCCGTCTCTCTCCTCCTTTATAGTCCTCCTCGCCAATCCCAACTCGGCTGCCCACACGCCGAGTACGCTGCTCTCCAATCAGGAGCAAGTCCTACAATTTATTAGTTGAACTGGAGGCAGCTGTGCGGAAGCTGTTTACTTCTCTCCCAGCGCCATATTGTGGGAGAGCAGATGCATAGAATAAGTCTTAATTCGAGTAACTTAGTCTAGTCCGGATTGCTCCCCACAAGAAGGAAGCACCTAGCTCCTGGCTTCAGATCAGCGCAGCGCGCCAGCCATATCGGGCATTTGAGGGGTGAACCAGCGGAAGGAAGACCGTTCTCTCTCTCTCTCACTAACTCTGCCTGTCAAAAAAAAACAGAATGTATATCAACACCACTAATACAAGAGGAATAATAGAGTAATACAAAACAATCTATCCAAACAGAAACAAACAAAAAAAACGAAGACAGTTATTCTTAAGTGTTAAAATTTAACTGAAATGTGATCCCTGTTAAATGTAAGAGTGGGAATAAGAGAAGGAAGAGATGTACAATTTGGGACATGCTCAAGCTGACCTGCCCCAAATGGTAGAGTTAGAAACATACCAGGGGATTCCAATTCAATCCCATCAAGGTGGCATGTACCAATGCCATCTCACTAGTCCCAGTGATCAATTTCAGTTCACAATTGATCATAATGAAAGGACTAAGAGTCAAAGGGATCACATAAACAAGTCTAGTGCCTGCTAATACTAACTGATAGAATAAATAAAGGGGAGAGCGATCCAACATGGGAAGCGAGATACACAGCAGACTCATAGAATGGCAGATGTCTTAAACAGCACTTTGGCCTCAGAATCAGCCCTAAAGGCATTCGGATCCAACTGAAAAGCCCATGAGAGTATTTCAGGCATGGAAAGCCAAGACACTCTGGAAAAAAAAAAAAAAACTAAATAAAAGATCTCTGTGAGTGAGATCCCAGTGGAAAGAACAGGTCTTCAAAGAAGGAGGTACCTTTCTCTGAAGGGAGGAAAGAACTTCCACTTTGACCATGGCCTCGTCTAAATAAGATAAGAGTCGGAGAACTCAAAAGGCTTCCATAGCCTTGGAAACTCATGACTGGAGCAGAGGGAGATTACTGATGCCATAAACAAGAGTGTCAATTTGTAAAGTCAACAACAGGAGTCACTGTGCACTTACTCCTCATGTAGGATCTCTGTCCTTAATGTGCTGTACATTGAGATTTAATGCTATAACGAGTACTCAAACAGTATTTTTCACTTTGTGTTTCTATGTGGGTGCAAACTGTTGAAATATTTACTTAATGTACACTAAACTAATCTTCTGTATATATAGAAAATTGAAAATGAATCTTGATGTGAATGGAAGGGGAGAGAGAGCGGGAAAGGGGAGGGTTGCGGGTGAGAGGGAAGTCATGCGGGGGGGGGAGCCAATGTAGTCCATAAGCTGTACTTTGGAAATCTATATTCATTCAATAAAAGTTAAAAAAAATGAAGAAATTA
Organism: Oryctolagus cuniculus; assembly: GCF_964237555.1. Lineage (NCBI taxonomy): Eukaryota > Metazoa > Chordata > Mammalia > Lagomorpha > Leporidae > Oryctolagus > Oryctolagus cuniculus. Next base: position 68,694,479 of record NC_091441.1, read on the forward strand.
ACAAAGATGAAAAGGAACAAATAAAAAAAATACTAAGCCTGTAATTTAAAGTAATTTGAAGCATGTTATCACAAAAATTGGAAGGAAAAAAGAGAGAAAGGAGCAGGGAGAGAGGGAAGTATCCTAACATTCTTAGAACTGTAGCTTTGAAATATATGACAATGGTCTCAATCACTTCATGAGTTTACCATAACCTTCATAACAAAACCTGACAAGAACACTTAAAATAAAGAACATTTACAGGCTAATTTCTCTTCCTCATACAAAAGTCAAACTCATAAAGTATTAGCAGAACACAAATTTTAAAAAGAAATATGCATGAAAACCATGTTGAGTCTATTCTACAAATGTATGTTTGCATTAAACTTCAAGTATGTTAGGCATTACATTTACTGAGCTCCCAATTCTTAATTTCCTTACAATAAGAATAAGATGACCTATTACATTACAACAAACTTAACAATTTAAATGAAGTAGTACATTATCATCATTAGGTACAGTGTTAAAAGTTGAGTATGGATTTTGTTATTTCAGCAATCAGACAAAAAGAAGTATAGCTAAAAAGTTAACAGAGCCGGCGCCACGGCTCACTAGGCTAATCCTCCGCCTTGCGGCGCCACCACACCGGGTTCTAGTCCCGGTCGGGGCACCGGATTCTGTCCCGGTTGTCCCTCTTCCAGGCCAGCTCTCTGCTGTGGCCAGGGAATGCAGTGGAGGATGGTCCAAGTGCTTGGGCCCTGCACCCCATGGGAGACCAGGAGAAGTACCTGGCTCCTGCCATCGGATCAGCACAGTGCACTGGCCGCAGTGCGCTGGCCACATCGCGCTGGCCACGGTGGCCACTAGAGGGTGAACCAATGGCAAAGGAAGACCTTTCTCTCTGTCTCTCTTTCTCACTGTCCACTCTGCCTGTCAAAAAATAAAAAAAAGTTAATAGAAGAATTTAAATGAAATTCTGAAAAGTATCCTACCAACCCAAAAGAATGTAGGAAAGGAAGAATATTAGAAGAGAAGACAGACTATTCAAACTGAGAAGAATAAATTTTTATATCCAAATTCAAACATAAAACAAGCTATATCAAATGCAAATTAGATAAATACTCCAACAGAATATCAAAGATTGTCAGAATAGAAAAAGGCATTATCTCTAAGAGAAATACTTTAAATATAAGGTTAAAGATAGCTTGAAATAAAGGACTGAGGAAAAATATACCCTGCGAAAGAAGTCATGAGATATTGCAGTGGCTATCTTAATATCAGATAATGTACAACTCAAAGAGTATGACCAGAATAGGACATTTATTAATGACAAACTAATAATGAATCAGGAAACAACAATCATAAAGGTATATGACCCTAATAACAGAACTTTTGTATGTAATGAGAGCAAAATTGAGATTGAAAGGAGAAATAGACAAATTCACAACCATAGTAAGAAATTTAAATCCTTCTCTCTCCACAATCAATAGTAAAGACATAGAATAAAATGAACATTATGAATCACATTGAGCGGCTAATTGTTATTTACAGAAGACCATATCCAACAATTGCAGAATACAGTTCTTTCTAATGCAGAGAGCACATTCCATAAGATACTCATAGAATAATTCTCCCAGTTTTCAAAATGCCGAATTCTTTTTTTTTTTTTTAATTTTTTTTTTTTTTTTTTTGACAGGCAGAGTGGACAGTGAGAGAGAGAGACAGAGAGAAAGGTCTTCCTTTTGCTGTTGGTTCACCCTCCAATGGCCGCCGCGGCCGGCGCGCTGCGGCCAGCGCACCGCGCTGATCCGATGGCAGGAGCCAGGAGCCAGGTGCTTTTCCTGGTCTCCCATGGGGTGCAGGGCCCAAGCACCTGGGCCATCCTCCACTGCACTCCCTGGCCACAGCAGAGGGCTGGCCTGGAAGAGGGGCAACCGGGACAGAATCCGGCGCCCCAACCGGGACTAGAACCCGGTGTGCCGGCGCCGCTAGGCGGAGGATTAGCCTAGTGAGCCGCGGCGCCGGCCTAAAATGCCGAATTCTTATGGAATATATTAACTACCAAGGAACTGGAAACCATTGCCAACAAGATATCTAGGGGGAAAAGGTAATTAATGCTAACCAAACATATTCTTGATAAATAATACAAACATTAGATCGGAAAACATTTTTGAATTATATGAAAATGAAAACAAAACATATCAAAACATGTGAGATAAAGTAATGTTTAGAAGGAATTTAACAGCACAAAAAGAAACAAATGATACAAGGTTATACCTGAATATGCTCAAATAGGAAGAGAAAAATACATCCAAAGTAAGAAGTAGAGAAATAATGGAGATAATTTCAGAAACCAGTGAAATGCCAAACAGAAAAACAAGAGAAAATTAACAAAGTGGAAAATAGTTGAAAAGATCCGGAGTGAATAAATCACAAGTTAGATTAATCATAGATAAAAACAGGCACAAACAGTTGCATTTAGAATGGAAAGGGATATCATACAAATTCTACAATCATTCAAAGAGCAAGGAAAGCCATAAGCGACTTTATACCAATCAAAAACTTAGATGAAATGGAGAAATTCTTTGAAAACTAAAATTTACCACTGTGAGAAATAGAGTATATGGCTAGCTTAATATCTGTTAAGGTAATTTAACTATGAAAACCTTTCCTTAAGGAAAACTGCAAGAAGAAATTAGTTAGCTAGTAAAGTCTATGAAATATTTAAGGATAAAATAATGCAATCTGCATGCACCTCTTTCATATAAGAAAGAAGGGGATACTTCCCAATTCATTTCATGTGGCTTATATAATCCTGATACACAACCCAAACACATTATAAGAAATTTATAGATGATTTTCAGTAATTAATATCCCAGTAAAATATTAAAATATAAGCCAAATGAATTCAGTAATGTAAAAAAAACTGTCTTATCTCAGTAACTCAAAATTGCTTTAACATTCAAAAAGCAATCAAAACAGGGATGGATATTTGGCACAAAGGGTTGAGATGCCTTTAAGAAGCCATGTCCTAATTTAGAGTGCCTACATCTAAATTCTAGTTTTGCAGCCAATCCCAGCTTCCTGTAATGCACACCCTGGCAGGAAGTAGGTGATGGCTCAAATGGTTCAGTCCCTGCCACCCACGTGGGACGACTGAAGTCCTGGCTCCTGGGCATTTGAGGAGTGAACTGGTGGACAGGAGTTCTTTCTGTGTCTTTCTACCTCTCAAATAAAAATAAATGATTTAAAAATCAACACACATCATAATACATTATTTGAATAAGGAGAAAATCATGTAGCCATCTCAAAAGATGCAGATGACTGATAACATTCAATACACATTCATCACAAAAAATTCTTGAAAATCTGGATGAGACAGAAAAATTCTGAATCTGATCAAAGAAACTTGAAAAGCCTTGAGCTAATATAGTTTAAAATATGGAATGATGTCCCCACTAAGCTCAGGAATGATATAAGAATGTCATTCTCTTTTTGTCTACTTAAATTGCACTGGAGGTCTACCTAATCAGTGGGGGAAAAAAATAAAAAAGCATAAAGAAAAGTAGTAAAACTGCCCCTTTTTGTAGATAAGATGATTGCTTACATAGAAAACCATAAAGCACCTATGACTAGACTTGATAGGTGAAAAATTCATAAACTCAGCAATACATGAGGTACATATGCAGAAGTAAAATTTATTTTGACACACTACCAGCAAAAATTGGGAAATGAAATGAAAACAATTATCAAATTAGTAGTTAAAATGATTTGAACATAGTTTGTGGTAAGCCTATTTGCTGAGAGAAAGTAAAGATCCATAGATCTTTACTGTGCTCACACTGTGGCACACAAGTTTGAACTGTAGCCTGCAACACAGGCATCCCATGTGGCTGCGGTTTTGAGCCCCAGCTGCTCCACCTCTGATTCAGCTCCCTACTAAGGCACCAGGGAAAGCAGCAGAAGAAAGCCTGAGTGCTTGGGTCCCCAAGACTCACATGGGAAACTCAGGTGGAATTCTGGGTTCCTGGTTGCATCCTGGCCTGGCCGTTGGCACCATATAGAGGATGAACCAGGTGGAAGATCTTTCTATGTCCGTACATGCCTCTATGAATTCTGACTTTCAAATACATAAGATAATCTTTTCTTTTCTTTTTTTTTTTTTTTTTTTTTTTTTGCCAGACCAAAGGGCATTTTATTTCGAAGCATGAAGGCTGTTTGCTGTTCCACCGATGCACCTGGATCTAATCTGAAAATGCAAACTGAACTTAACACGGAAAGAAAACGGAAAAGAGGCACAAGGGCTTAGAGGCCAGCAAGCCTCAAGGCACTGCTACCCTTTCTGTCAGCCCTGGAGCCTCACTCAGCTTCAAGCTCAATTCACAGGTCAAGATGGTGGCTCCCAGGAGACACACACAGCCTGTTACCTTCCTGGGGCCAGGGGGCCATCTCCACCTAACGTCCTCAGAAGGGCCTGACCACTGGGCGAACTCCTTTGTCTCCTCCATGAACTCAGAGAAGAAGCAAGTGGGGAGAGACTGTGGCAGAGAGGGGAGAGGGGAGGGGAGCAACTCCCTCCTGGCCCTGCTGACAGACCTAGGCCTGGCGGGGAGGGGGAGGAGGACCACCTGCCTGGCCGTGTGGAGCCCATAGCAGGCAGCTTGTGTGCCAGCTGCCCCCACCTCTTCCTCTTACTTGCTCGTAAAGCACAGGCACTATGGCCACTTCTTGAAGCTCTTGTGGTCATAGGTCCACGTCTGGTTGGCCTTGAATTTCATCACAGAGGTGGGCTCTTGCTGCAGCTGCTGCTCAGGGTGCTGCCATCCTGCTGGGGAGTGGGGGTGAGGGCGAGTTGGGGCACAGGGGCATCAGGCGCACTGAAGGGTGAGAGGGCGGCACGGGAAGCTGGGACAAGGCCACTCAGTCCTGGGGCCAGTGGTCCTTCTGACTCAGTGCTGGAGGTGAGCAAGGGTCACTGCAGCCCAGGGTCCGGGAGGGAAGCGCCTTCTCTGCCTGGATGTCTGTCATCCTCCGTGGAACCTTCCCTCTGTTCTCCTCCACTCCTTCCTGCCACCACCACCAGGGGAGGAGCCAGGCTCGAGGCTTCTGCCATGTGGAGGCAGTTGTGAAGACCGCACTGACCCAGACCAGCGCTGCAGTGGCTTACATAAGAAAATCTTAAGAAAAATAAAGTTCTAGCACAAAAAAGGGGCGGGTGGGAAGGGGAAATAAGGTTCTATTAAATTGGAGGAATGTTCCATTTTCATGGATTGTTAAAAAGTCAATTCTTCCTAAACTGATCTAAAAAATCATTACAATTCAACAGAGTTGAATCCCAACCAAAATCCCAACAATTTTGTACAAGGATCTTCATAAACAGATTAAAACTTTATACAGAAAATGCAAAGGGACAAAAATACACAAGGGGAAAGAAACACACATACTGAGAAGTAGAAAATTCAAACTGAATGGTATAGATGGGGCCGGGGTTGTGCATACTTGGTAGTTACCACCTGTGATGCTGGCATCCTATATGGATGCCAGTTCAAGTCCCGGCTGCCCCACTTCTGATCCAACTCCCTGCTAATGTGCTTGAGAAAGCAGCAAAAGGTGGCCCAAGTGCTTGGGCCCCTGCACCCATGCAGAAGATCCAGAGGAAGCTCCTGGCTCTTGTCTTTTGACTGGTTCAGCCCCAAACAGTTGCAGGCATTTGGGGAGTGAACTAGAAGATGGAAGATCGATCTCTCTCTCTCTCTCTCTCTCTCTCTGTGTGTGTGTCTCTCTCTCTGCCTCTCCCCTCTCTATAATTCTGCCTTTCAAATTAAAGAAACAAACAGTGAATGGTATAGAAATGAAGATGAGAAGCAGACTCACACGTATTATATCACCTTATTTACAACAAAGGTAACATGAAAAATGATGGAAACAGATGGTCTTTTCAATAAAAGTTGCTAGGACAATTAAATTATCTATGGGAAAACAGGAATGATGTTGAGGTGGATTCGTTCTGAGAAAAGGAGTGTGGTGGGGGCAAGAGGCGCGGAGTCACCACACAGACCCCGGGAGTCTGGTGAAAGCGGGCCAGAGGCGAGTAGCCTGCAGACTCATTTATTTCAGTTGGTACAGCAGCTTATATAGCCAAGGCAGCCAATCCAGTCAAGGGCGGTTTATGCCCTAACCAATCACAGCCTGTTGCCAGGCAGTATCCAAAGCCATCCAATCACAGCCTGTTGATAGGCTTGCTCTATCCAGGTGGTTTCCCAGGGGGTTTCTGAAGCCACTCCTGAGTAACTGACAGTCGCTTGCCAGTGGCCATCTTGGCATGGCCTTCTCATTCCACCACATTTGGAGGCATGATTCTTGGCCATACCATTGTTGACCCCATTTCCACATGGTCTCCGTTCGCGGCTATGCCTGTCTTAGGTTGTCCCCCAGGGGATCTTACCCATCATTGACTAACCAGCGCTCAAAACCGGAGACCACAGGAGTGCTTGCTCAGATGGGGGTAGGAACAAGGAACAATAGTACTCAGGAAAGGCATGACCACACACAGGCTGTGGGCCGTTTGAGTGGCTGACCAGAGCTGGTGGGGTATAAAACAGTAACGGATGTGGCTATGGGCAGTGTCTCAGGGTAGGATGATAGGGCAGGTGCATCTGCTAACAAGGCAGACTCTCAGTCTTGTTCAGCTGGTCTGGTTCACTGTCAGTTGCAGGCTTGACGTTTCTGGCTGGTACCCATATGGGCTGTCCCATATTCTCTGGAAAGACACAAGATTATCCTCGGCCCTTGGTTAGCAGAAGCCTTTTTACAGGCGTTGGAATCCAGGGCCTGAATTTTGGATCCACTCTGACATTAACAGCAAACATACAGGTGGGATGGAGTCTAGCGGCTGCCCTGAGAGCCTGGGGTGCCTGGGGACTGCCACAAATGTGGAGATCCTCACTGGATGCGGATGGGATGACCTCTCATGGGTTATTGTCTCATTTTTGCACACACACATACATAAATTCCATTTTCCCATGAACATTCTGAATTACCCTCATATTAATAATTTTTTTTTTTTTTTGACAGGCAGAGTGGACAGTGAGAGAGAGAGACAGGGCTTCCCTGTCTCTTTTGCTGTTGGTTCACCCCCCAATGGCTGCTGCGGCCGGCGAACCGCACTGATCTGAAGCCAAGAGCCAGGTGCTTCTCCTGGTCTCCTATGTGGGTGCAGGGTCCAAGGACTTGGGCCATCCTCCACTGCATTCCTGGGCCACAGCAGAGAGCTGGACTGCAAGAGGAGCAACCAGGACAGAATCCAGCGCCCCAACCAGGATTAGAACCCAGTGTGCCGGCGCTGCAGGCGGAGGATTAGCCTATTGAGCCGCGGCGCCGGCCCAATAAATTCTTTTTATAAAAAAATTAGCCGAAATAAATCTCTCAGCATCATTTACTTAATAAACTATCATTAATTAGCAATCAGGCCATTCAAGGATAACATAAAATACATTTTGTGCATGTTTATTATGGGCCATTCACAACGCAAGGCCACATAAATGTTTTGCATAAACGCCAATTTCATTTAATAATCACAGGAACCCAGCAGTGAGCCCAATTTTTTTAGATGAGGAAAGTGTCCAGTCCCTCAGCGAGTAACTGCCACCACAGGCAGCACCAGAGGCAAGGACAGCCCAATAGCAAAGAGCTGGTTCCAAGCCTGAGCCACAGAGTCACAATCTGTGGCTGTAGAGGGCTTAACTCACTACGCCACAGAGCTGGCCTTCCAGCCTATGTTTTAAAAAGAACAAGTTAATCCCAAAGAAAACAGAGTAAGAATAAAATCCCAAAACAAACAGACTACGCCAAACGTTAATTCTTTGAAAAGATTTAGTAAGTGGGCAACTACTGATGAAAGGCATCAAGAAAAAAGGAGAGAAAGGACCCAAAGAAACAGTCAATGATAAAGGAATTCAAAGATTAGAAAAATATGGGAGTATAGTAAAAAGAATTTAATTCCAAAGTTTTTAAATATGTATCTCCTTAAGAATACATCAAAAAGGAAAAGAAGCCCTGACTAAATCTAAAACTTAAAAAAAATCAGACTCAGTAGTGGACAGTCTCTCTCCAAGGAAAGACCAGATCCAGATGACTATACTGGCAAAATCTGCCGGGTATTTAAGGAAGTGGGTTTCCAAAATGATATAATCACTGCCAGATACTATAACCAAGGGAATACCCTCCAATTTATTTCATAAATTGGGTTAAATCTTGATTCCAAGGTCTCATGAGGACACTATGATGAACTGTGATTGTAAAATCTAGTAGCATAGTTCACCACATTAACAGATAAAGGAGGCTAATCCTCCGCCTTGCGGCGCCGGCACACCGGGTTCTAGTCCCGGTGGGGGCGCTGGATTCTTTCCCGGTTGTCCCTCTTCCAGGCCAGCTCTCTGCTGTGACCTGGGAAGGCAGTGGAGGATGGCCCAAGTGCTTGGGCCCTGCACCCCATGGGAGACCAGGAGAAGCACCTGGCTCTTGCCTTCGGATCAGCACAGTACGCCGGCCGCAGCGCGCCAGCCGTGGCGGCCATTGGAGGGTGAACCAACGGCAAAAGGAAGACCTTTCTCTCTGTCTCTCTCTCTCTCACTATCCACTCTGCCTGTCCAAAAAAAAAAAAAAAAAAAAAAATAGATAAAGGAGAAAACTTATAGAATCATTTCAATAGAAAGAAAAATAATTGTACAAAATTCAAGTAAATATTAGCATAACCACAATTAAAGGAAACTGCCTTTAAAACTGCCAAAACTGCAGCAGGCAACATCCTTAACAGTGAAACAGCCAAACTTCGCACAAAAGCAGGAGCATAACCATGTCTATTATTGCTGCCGCCTCTATCGAACACTGGTCCCAATCCTTTCAATAATAAAAGAATGCTATATAGAAATTACAGGTACTGGAAACGGAGAATCAAAACTGCCATTATTCACAAACAACACGATAATTTACATAGAATACAACATGCAGTTAATTTTTTCAATTTTTAAAATTTATTTAAGGGACAGGGAGACAGATTTGTGGAAAAAGAGCAACTATCTGTTTGTTTACTCCTCAAAGTCCTGTAGTGGACGGTGACTGGGATTAAAGCCGGGAGCCGGGAGCCAGGAGCCAGGAACTCAATCTGGGTCTTAACACTTCAGGGGCCAGAACCCAATCACCTGAGCCATCTCAGGGTGAGTGCAAGGGCCCAAGTACCCAGGTCATCAGCAGGGAGCTGGATCAGAAATACAGCAGCCAGGATGGGAACCAGTGCCCATATGGGAGGCCAGTGCTGCAGGTGGAGGCTTAATCTACTACCTCACAGTGCCACCCCTCCCATGTAAGTTTTTAGAATGAGAATTCAACAAGGTGTGTGGATTCAAGTGCAGTTTATATAAATCAACTGCATTCCTATACAACAGCAACACAGATTAGAAAATATAAATGTAGAGGGCTGGCATTATGACGCAACGGGTAAACCGCTGCTTTTGACATTGACATCTTATGTGGGTACAAGTTTGGTCTTGACTGCTCCATTTCTGTTCCAGCTCTATCTGCTAATGCACCTGGGAAATCAGTGGAAGATAGCTCAAGTGTCTAGACCCTCTGCACCCACCTGGGATACGTGTATGTGTTTCCAAGCCACTGGTTTCAGCCTGGCCTAGATCTGGCTGTTGTAGCTATTTGGGGAGTAAACCAGTGGAAGGAGGATATCTCTCTGTCTCTCCCCACTCCCCAGTCCTCTCTCTCTCTCTCTCTCTCCTTCTCTCTCTCTCTCTCTCTCCTTCTCTCTCAGAAGACCATAAGTGGAGAATTGAACAACACTTGGCAGATATCCCAGACATATACAAAATACTCCATCTAACAACAGCAAAGAAATTCTTAATAAATACTTAAAAAAAACTGCAATCCTATAATATCATTTCTAGTTACACTGGGTGAGTGGATTATATGGCGGTCACCCGCCCAGCCCCTGCAGGATGTCTGCTTTAGTTCATTCCAGGAGGAAACAGAGGGCCAGGGAGGCAGGGAGCTTTTCCGCAAAGTCGGCTTCAGCTTTGGTATTCTTGCCAACCTACTGGGTTTAAGGAGTTCCGGGTTAAGAGTTAAAAAACGGTGGCACCCAGACCATCATTCAGGAGAACAGGAACTCATTGCCAGGTTCCCAGAGAACTCCTTTCTCAGATCTGAGGATATGCAGGGTTTCAGCTGAGCTCCCCTGGCCAACGTCAGTCCTGCTGCCTTGACCCCATTTCCAGGAGGGGCTATGGCCAGAGGGAGTGCAGAAACCAGAAATGAACAGCAAGAAAAAACAGAAAAATTCACAAATATGTGGAAATTAAACAAATTCTTAAAGAACCAGTAGGTCAAAATTTAAAAAAAAAAAAAAGACAAGGGATGTTCAAAAATACTTGAGGCAAATAAAAAGCAACATACCAAAATGAATGGAATGCATCATAAACAGTGCTAAGATGTAAATTTATAGCTGTAAATGCTTACTCTAAGAAAGAAGAAAGGAGACAGGCATTTGGCACAACAGACAGAACTCTGCTGGGGAAACCTGTATCTCATAGTGTAGTACCTGGTTTCAGTCCTGTCTCTGCTTTTGTTCCAGCTTCTTGCTAGTTAATATATACTTTAAGAAGCAGCAGGTGATGACTCAAATACTTAGGTGTCTGTTACCCATATGAGAAACCTGGATTGAATTACAGATCCCTGGTTTTGGTCAGGCCCAGCCCCAGTCCCAGCTATTGCAGGCATTTGGAGAATGAACTAGCAGATAAAACATCTAGATCTGAAAAAAAAAAAAAAAATTCTGATGTCATGAGTCAGAAGACTTAATATTGTTCAGATTTTAATACTACCCAAAGCAATCTACATAGTCAATGCAGTATGTATGAATTCTCCAAAAACAGTTTTAAAACAATAGTAAAACTCACTCTAAAATTCATACAGAATATCAAGGGCTCCAAGGAGCTAAATCGGTTTTTTAAAGAACAAAAATATAGACCTCTCATCATCTTATTTCAAAACTTAGTAGAGTTACACTAATCAAAACAACATTATACTAGCAAACACAAAAAAAAAAAAAACAGATATAGAGCAACAGAATAAAGGGCCTAGAAATAAAGCTCTTATGTATATAGTAAAATGATTTTTGACACAGACACCAAGGTCATCCAGTGGGAAATGACAGTCATTTCACTAAGTTATATTTGGAAGACTGGATATCCACATGCAAAAAGAAAAAAAGGGGGGGAAGGAAGGAAGGAATTGGACTGTTATATTCAAAAAACTCAAGGTGGATCAACCCATATGTTATAGCGAAAGCTTTTCTTTTCTTTTTTTTTTTTTTTTTTTGTAAGGTTCATGTTATTTGAAGGGCAGAGTTACAGAGAAGCAGGGGCAGAGAGAGAGAGAGCAGTTTTCCATCCACTGGTTGACTCCCAAGATGGCCTCAATGGCTGAAACTGTGCAGATCAGAAGCCTGTAGCCAAGAGCTTCTTCCAGGTCTCTCACGTGGGTGCAGGGGCCCAAGGACCTAGGCCATCTTCTACTGCTTTTCCAGGCCATAGCAGAGAGCTGGATCAGAAGTGGAGAAGCTGATACTCGAACTGGTAGCCATTTGGGATGCCAGCACTACAGGAGGCAGCTTTACCCGCTATGCCACAGTGCCAGGCCGCTGTAAGAGTTTTAAACTCTAGGGGCCGGCGCTGTGGCTCACTTGGTTAATCCTCCGTCTGTGGTGCCGGCATCCCATATGGGTACCAGGTTCTAGTCCCGGTTGCTCCTCTTCCAGTCCAGCTCTCTGCAGTGGCCCGGGAGTGCAGTGGAGGATGGCCCAAGTCCTTGGGCCCTGCGCCCACATGGGAGACCAGGAGGAAGCACCTGGCTCCTGGCTTCGGACTGGCACAGCACTGGCCGTGGCAGCCATTAGGGGAGTGAACCAACGGAAGGAAGACCTCTGTCTCTCTCTCTCTCGCTGTCTATAACTCTACCTGTCAAGTAAATAAATAATAAATTTAAAAAAATAGAAAATAAAAAGTAAGAAGAGTTTAAACTCTAAAATTTTAGAAGTAAACACAGGGGAAGAATTTAATGACATTAGACTTGGCAATGATTTTTACTTATGACACTAAAGGCATAAGTAACAAAAGAAAATAGACAAATTGAATTTCATTAAAATGGAAAACCATTAGTGTACCAAAAGACATTATCAACAGAATGAAAAAGTAGTCAAGCAAATAGGAGAAAACATTTGCAAATCCTGTATAAGATGAGCAATTACTCTCATGGATATGGAAACAACTCCTATAATTCAACAACAATAAAAAACCTGATTCAAAAATGAACCAAGAACTTGAATAGCCATTTCTCCAGACAATATGCAAATAGCCAATAAGCATATGGAAAACTGCTTGACATCAATTATCACAAAAAAATGTAATTCAAAATCACAGGTAGCCTACTTCACACCCATTAGGATGGCTAACATTAAAGATAACAAAAAGCACCAAATGTTACTGAGGATGTAGGGAAATTGGAACTATTCTGCATTAGTGATAGAAATGTAAAACTGGTACAACTTCCATGGAAAAAAGTAAATCAAATCCTCAGAAAATTAAATATGGGGTTATCATATAATCTAGCAATTCTACTTTTTTATATAGACTCAAAAGAATTGAAAGCAAATACTCAAACCTGTATTTCTTTGTTCCTCCATGTTCAGAGCAACATCGCTTACAGAAGCCAAAAGGTAGAAATAGCCCAAGTGCCCACTGATGGATGAATAGATAAACAAAACGTGGGACACACATTCAGTGGATTGTTAAGCCTCTAAAAGGAAGGGGATTTGGACACATGCTAGTACTTGACAGAACCTTGAAGACACTGTGCAAAGGGAAATAAGTCAATCGCTAAAGGATGCATTGTATGCTTCCACTTACATGCAGTTCATAGAGTCAAATGCATAGAAACAGAAGGTAGAATGAGGGTTGCCAGGGGTTAGGTTAGGGTGAGGAGGGAATGGAGAATTACTGTTTGACAGGGACAGAGTTTCAATTTGGAGGAAAAAAGACTTCTGAAATATGGGGTGGTGATGATTTTATAACCTTGTGAATGCACTGAACTGTCACTTAAAAATGACTAACAGTAAAGTTGGCATGTATTTTATCACCATTAAAATACAGAAAGACACAAGTGTTTGGAAGAACTCCAATTAGAAGGGAAATAAATTCAGAATGATGTTATAGATATATGAGAAGAAAACGTAAGTATATAACTTTTAAATTTATCATTGTTTAAAAAAATAAAGACAAAAAGTAGGGAATGAAAAGAAAAAGAATAAAAAGAATGACAGAGACAGTGAGAAAAATATATACATAATGGTCTCAAACTAGAACTCTGGGTGATAGGAACCAACACATTTCAGAGAAGAACTAAATAAAGTTGAGAGAATACTAAATTATTTGTAGTGTTTGAGGGAAGACATAGTTATTGATTCACTTGTGAGACTGAAAAATAGAAACCAGCAAGATAGGTCTTAATACTTATTCTTAATATTAAGAATAACTCACTAGAAGGACACAATTAACGCATAACTCTCAAACCAGCATTAGAAATTTTTACATAGCGGGAAGAAGACAAGAAAAAATGGAAGAATAAATAATACCTTAAATGGGTATATGAAATTCAGAAATAAATTTTGATGTAACAATAATTACAGAAAATGTAAATGTGAACTTACTGTACTAAAAAATACAGTAAATACAGGAATGGAATTAAAATGACAGAGAGGGGTGGAAATTAAGAGCATTTCTAGAATGTGCAAAAAACCTAAACAGCGGACAGTTAGCCCAAGACCCTGACGGCCGCGCCGCCCGGTGCGCTGCGGGGCGACGGAGTCCCCTCGCCCGCGCGCGCTAGGAGCGAGCACACGGGATGGGGAGGACGCCCCCAACCCCAGGCTTGAAGCCATCCACGCAGGAGCCAGGTCAGGGGGCGCAAGGGTCTCCCCTTCCGCCTTCGCCGTCGCCCGGGTCGCCGCCTCCCTCCAGCCCTGCCCGGGCGGCAGCGGCCCGGCTGGTGCGTCGGGGTGCGAGGCCGAAGGGCGCGGGAGCGGGGCGGGGGACGCTGGCCACTCACCGATGCGGCTGAAACTCTCCGACAAGGTTCTCCGCAACTTCTTCACGTGCCGATCTTTTCGGCCGGCTGCGGCTCAATCCGGTCACACAGCTGGACGACGCGGGCCCAGGCCACTTCCCCAAACTGGTCCAGAGCGGAGCGCAGACAGCGGCGAGGGCGCGCGGCGCGGGACGGCGGCGCCTCCGGCTCGTCCTCCTCACCACCTCCTCGCCGGCCGGCGGCGACGCGCAGGGCTCGGGGGGCGAGCGGCCCGGGCGGGCTCCGTTCGGGCCTGGGCCGCGGCTGGGCTGACCGGCGGGGGTGTTTGACGTGGTGCGGGGGCGGCCGCGCTCGCCGCCGCTGTGGAGGCTCCGCGCTCGCCGCCGCCACCCGGCTCACTTTTCCCTCCTTCGTAAAGCTGGCGAAGCGCGGCCGCAGTCGGAGGCTGAGGCGGCGGGCCCGGACGAGGTGCGGAAGCCGCGGGGCGCTGCGGCTGCGGGGAGAAGTTCTCAGCCCCGAGTCGCGGCGCCAGGCAGGGGAAGCCGGCGGCGCGGAACCGCCCCCTCGCCGCCGCCCCGCCCACCCCTCTGCGAAGACCCCGGGGCGCGGGGCTCCCGCCCGCGTCCGAGCCCGCGTCCTCCGCGGCCCTCGCGGGCCGGCGACACCCCCACCCGGCCGGCCGCCCCTCCCGAGCGCTCGGGGACCGCGACCGCCGAGGGCCGCGGGCCGCATCCCGGGACCGCGCCTCCGAATGCAGGAGCTGCTCGTGGACGCGGTTGTCTCCTGGACGCGCGCGGGCGGTGTGCGGGGGAGGCCGCCGCGAGTGCCTCCCTAGCTGGCAGGGGGTCGCGTGGGTGCCCCCCCGCCCCCATTGGTTGCAGGTGCAGGGGTTTCCGGCTAGAAAGCTTGGCTGCTCCGTGCAGGGAAAACCCGGCCCTCAGCCTGCTGACACCTCATTCGGACACTATGTTGCTGAATTGGAAGACCTGCGGGCTAAAAACGATTCTGACCTCAGTTTCCCAAACCTCAAAAGAATGAACTGACCTGATGGGGGAGGTTATTTTCAGTCAGTCCAAGACACTTTTTGGGTAAGGATCTTCCTCTTAATCCTTTGCGATGGAAGCCTATCAGAGTGATTCTGGAGTATGTAGGAAAAGAAGTGCCATAAGGAAAAAATGGTACACTCTGAAGCTACAGACAGAAACTTGAGCTAGCGCGAACATACATTTATCTAAAAAGGTGGAAGGAAAACTGATATGATAATATCATAAAAATATTATATGTGTCTTTTTGAGATTGGCTTATTTCACGAAGCATAATGATCTACAGTTGCATCTACTTTGTTGCAAGAAAACATTTTATTATTTTTTATGGCTGAGTATTATTCTATTGTATGTATATACCACATAAGATGAGGTGAAAAAAATTGAAGATAGTTTGACAAGCAGGACGAATTTTTTTCTCCTCTTCATTTTTAAAAGTAGTACTATAGAACATCACTGCAAATATAGTGCATATTTAACTGTTATCCATAAAGTAAAGTGACAGTAAAATTACCCTTCAAGCCTTTAGCTCTTAGAAATTAATAATAAGCAAATGTAATAAAATATTTTAAAACCTTTGTTGAATGTAATTCTGTACAAACAAAAATTGTCACATTAAATAACTATTCAGTGCCCATATGAAAGCAATTTTAACTGGGAAGAGCCCATATAGTATTTTTTCCACTTTTAACCTTTTTTTCTTTTTTTTAAACTTTTATTTAGTAAATATAATTTTCCAAAGTACAGTTTATGGATTACAATGGCTTCCCCCCCCCCATAATTTCCCTCCCACCCGCACCCCTCCCATTTCCCGCTCCATCTCCCATTCCATTCATTCAAGATTCATTTTCAATTATCTTTACATATAGAAGATTGATTTAGTAGATATTAAGAAAAGATTTCATCAGTTTGCACCCACACAGAACATAAAGTGTAAAATACTGTTTGAGTACTACTTATAGCATTAATTCACATTGGACAACACATTAAGGACAGAGATCCCACATGAGGAGTAAGTACACAGTGACTCCTGTTGTTGACTTAACAATTTGACACTCTTGTTTATGGCGTCAGAAATCTCCCTAGGCTCTTATCATGAGTTGCCAAGGCTATGGAAGCCTCTTGAGTTCACTGACTTTGATCTTATTTGGATAAGGTCATAGTCAAAGTGGAAGTTCTCTCCTCCCTTCAGAGAAGGGTACCTCCTTCTTTGATGGCCCATTCTTTCTACTGGGATCTCACTTGCTGTTTGTTTTTTTTGTTTTTTGTTTTTTTGTTTTGTTGTTGTTGTTGTTGTTTTGTTTTTGCCAGAGTGTCTTGGCTTTCCATGTCTAAAATACTCTCATGGGATCTTCAGCCAGATCCGAATGCCTTAAGGGCTGATTCTGAGGCCAGAGTGCTGTTTAGGACATCTGCCATTCTATGAGTCTGCTGTGTATCCCACTTCCCATGTTGGATAGTTCTCTCCCTTTTTTATTCTATCAGTTAGTATTCTCAGACACTAGTCTTGTTTGTGTGAATACTTTTAACCTTTAAAAAAATTTTGCTAAAAAATATAAATTTCAAGCAAAGTCTTTTTTTGTGTATGTCTTCATTTTAGATGAAAAGAAATTGCAGGAAATCCAATCATACACTTCATTTTTCCATAGAAGCAGTAATTTCCATTGTAGCAGTAGATTTAACGGAATGATTCCCTCAATTTCCTCTTCATTTTAAGGGCATGGGCAAATTGTTAGTGAGGGGAGCTATTACGCAACTCAACATTATTATATATTTACAAGCATCTTCAAAGTTCATGAAAATGCGTTTTATGAAAAAACATTCATGGCAGCTGGTGCTGTGGTGTAATGAGTTAAGCCACTGCCTGTGGCACTGGCATTCCATATGAGTGCCAGTTTGAGTCCTGGGTGCTCCACTTCTGACACAGCTCCCTGCTACTATGCCTGGGAAAGCACTGCAAAATGCCCCAAGTACTTAAGCCCCTGCCACCCAAGTGGGAGACTTGGCTCCTTTGGTTGTAGTCATTAGGTAAGTGAACCAGTGGATGGAAAACTCTCGCACTCTCTCTCTTGCTCTCTCTCTCTCTCTCTCTCTCTCTCAACTCTGCCTTTCAACCAAATCTTTTGTAAAAATTAAAAAAAAAATAGCGGATTTTGAAAACTTTTTGCACCAAGATAAATTTATCAGGGCCATGTTTGTAGCACAGTGGGTTAAGCCATTAATGTGAAGTCAGCATCCCATATTAGATTGTGGGTTTGGCTAAGATATTCCATGATAATGGGAATCAAAAATGAGCAGGGGGCCAGCACTGTGGGGTAGGGAGTAAAGCTGCCACCTACAGTGCCAGCATCCCCTATGGGCACTGACTCAAGTCCTGGCTGCTCCACTTCAGATCCAGCTCTCTGCTTCTGCCTGGGAAAGCAGTAGAAGATGACCTAAGTCCTTGGGCCCCACACCTGCATGAAAGACCCGAAAGAAGCTCCTGGCTCCTGGCTTTGGATCAGTGCAGCTCCAGCCATTGCGGCCATTTGAGGAGTGAACCAGCGGATGGAAAATATCTCTCTCTCTCTCTCTCTCTTTCTCTCTTTCTCTCTTTCTCTCTTTCTCTCTCTCTCTCCCTACCTCTCTGTAATTCTCCCTTTCAAACAAATAAATAAATCTTTTTTAAAAATGAGCAAGAGTGACCACTCTAATATCAGACATAATGGAGTTTTAAAAAATTGTTAAAAGAGACAAAGAAGACCATTATTTAATGGTTAGGGGACCAATTCAACAGGAAGTGTTACATAGTAACTGTATATGCACCCAATGCTAGGGCACCTGGCTACTTAATTCCTAGGTATTTTTGGTAGATATTTTAGATTACTTTCTTGATTTCTTTCTCAGAAAATTCATTATTGCTGTATAAAATGCTACTCATTTTGTATGTTGCAACTTTAGTAGATTTGTGCATCAGTTCTAATGGTATTTTTGATGGAGTTTTAGATTTTTCTATATAGAGAATCATGTTTTCTTCAAACGGGGATATTTTTACTTTCTCCATTCTTATTTGTATTTTTTTTTTTTCTTTCGACTAAATACTCTGACTAAGACTTTCATGAAGTGCTATGTTGAATAAGAGTGTTAAAAGTCAAGAGTTCTTCTCTTACTCCATAGTTAGAGGAAACAATTTCAGCTCTCTCATTCAGTATAATGTTGACCGTGAGTTTTTTCACATATGTGTTGAGGTATGCTCTGCCTAAACTGAATCGGTTCAGGATTTTCCAGTGAGTATTGAATTTTATCAAACACTTTTTCTGCATTTATAGAGATGATCATATATGATTTTTGACCTTTATTCAGTTGATGCATGATGTTTACTGAATTGCATATGTTGGTGCATCCCAACATTCCTCGGATAAATTCCACTTGATCATGGTGTATGATCCTCGTCATGTGCTTTGGATTCAATTTGCCAGTATTTTGTTGAGAATTTTTGTATCGCCGGCACACTCGGTTCTAGTCCTGGTCGGGGCACCGGATTCTTTCCCGGTTGCCCCTCTTCCAGGCCAGCTCTCTGCTGTGGCCAGGGAGTGCAGTGGAGGATGGCCCAAGTCATTGGGCCCTGCACCTGCATGGGAGACCAGGGGAGGCACCTGGCTCCTGGCTTCGGATCAGCGCGGTGTGCCGGCCGCAGTGCGCCAGCCGCGGCGGCCATTGGAGGGTGAACCAACGGCAAAAGGAAGACCTTTCTCTCTGTCTCTCTCTCACTGTCCACTGTGCCTGTCAAAAAAATAATAATAATAAAAAGAGAATTTTTGTATCTATGTTCATCAGGGAGATTCATTTATAGTTTTCTTTTTTAGTTGTGTCTTTGATTTTGAAATCAAGGATATGCTAGCCTCATAGAATAGTCTGGAAGGAAAGAGTTCCCTCTTTTTTGACTTTTTGGAATAGTCAGAATTGGTATTATTTTGGCCAGTGCCACGGCTCAATAGGCTAATCCTCTGCCTGCGGCGCCGGCACCCCAGGTTCTAGTCCCGGTCAGGGCGCTGGATTCTGTCCCTGTTGCTCCTCTTCCAGTCCAGCTCTCTGCTGTGGCCAGGGAGTGCAGTGGAGGATGGCCCAAGTGCCTGGGCCCTGCACCCCATGGGAGACCAGGAGAAGCACCTGGCTCCTGGCTTCAGAACAGCGCAACGCGCAGGCCGCAGCAGCCACTGGAGGATGAACCAACGGCAAAGGAAGACCTTTCTCTCTCTCTCTCACTGTCCACTCTGCCTGTCAAAAAAAAATAATTGGTATTATTTTAAAGTTAGCTGGAATTCAGTGATGGAGCCATTCATTGCCAGGCTTTTCTTTGTTGGGAATCTCTTTATGATTGATTCAATTTTAGTATATGTGCTGCTGAAGCCAGCACTGTAACTGATTCAAACTCATTAGTTTAAATCATTATTGGTCTTTTCAGGTTTTCTGTTTTCATGATTCAATTTGGTAAGTTATGCATGTCCAGAAAGTTACCCATTTCTTCTACGTTATTGGAATACAGTTTTTCATAGTAATCCTAAATGATCACTGGCATTTATGTAGCATCAGTTATAATATCTCTTTCCACCTTTGATTTTATTTGAGTGTTTTTCTTCGTTAGTCTAGCACCATCACAAGTTTGTCAGTTTTATAAAATCAATTCTTCAGTTCATTGATCTTTTGTATTTTTTAGTTTCTTTTATTTCTTCTCTGATCTTTGTTAATTTCCTTCTACTAATTTTGGATTTGGTGTGTTTGTATTTTTCTAGTTCCTTGATGTGCATTGTTAGATCGCTTGAAATCTTTCTTTTTTAATAAAACTATTTATTTCTATAAAATTATCTCAGTACTGCTTTTGCTGTTTCCTGCAATTTTTGGTATGCTGTGTTTCCATTTTCATTTGTTTCAAAATTTTTTAAATTTCCCTTTTATTTTGTTCAATGATCTGTTGTTCAATTAAAAGCATGATTTTTGGTTTCCATGTATTTGCACAATTTCCAAAGTTTCTTTTGTTTTTGATTTTTATTTATACTCCATGTGGTCAGAGAAGATGCATGATACTGGCTCTATTTTTTTACTTTCTTGGGCTTGCTTCATAGCCTCAGTATGTGGTCTATCCTAGAGAATTTTTTGCTATGGTTTGTGCCTCCCCAACAAGTCCATGTGTTAAAGGCTTGGTTTCCAGGGCAGTACTCCTGAGAGGTGGCAGAACCTTTAGGACTTGAGGCCAGGTGGGCCCATAAGCTGTAGTTTCAGGGTCCTTCTACTGGAAACCCAAACGTGAGTAGGTACTTTGTGATTTAAAATTAGCCCGTGGGGTAGGCATTGTGGCACAGCAGGTTAAGCTGTGGCTTGGGACACCCATATCCTATACCAAGGGCCTAGAATCAAGTCCCACCTTTGTTTGCAATCCAGCTTCCTGTTACTGTGCCTGGGAGGTAGCAGGTGATGGTGCAAGTACTTGGGTTCCTGCCACCCATATGGGAGGCCTGGATGGAGTTCTGGCTCCTGGCTTTGGCCTGACCCATCTCCAGCTATTAATGGGAATTTGAGGAGTGAACCAGTTGGTGGAATCTCTCTTTCCCCTTCTTTCTCCATATTGCTCCCTCTCTATTACTCTGATTTTCAAAATGTAAACTTTTTTTAAAGATTTTTATTTATTTGAGAGGTAGTTACAGGCAGAGAAGGAGAGACAGAGAGAAAGATCTTCCAT